>NC_132792.1:3333333-3636363 GCF_048418805.1 Vulpes vulpes | reverse complement strand
TACTGTGAGCTTGCATGCTTGCTCTCTCTCCTGCTCTTATGCACTCTTTTCTTTCTCGCTCTCTAATAACAGAAGTGTGTTGCAGGCACTTAACAAATATGGGTTCAATCAAATCATTTTTAAACTAAATGTCTATAAAAGTCCATATTCGGGATGGGTGAGTACTTTTTAAGTAGGTACAGTTACTGCATGTTTTATGGTGCCGCCCCAGCCACACAGTGATGTGTCAACAGTTTACAACTTCATGTGTTTTGACCTCAAAGTTGGTAGCTTGAAACTGGCCAAGGTAAGAGTATTTACACCATGTAAATCAAAAAATGTAATGATCTCGTTTTTGTCATTTTTTTTTTTTTTGGAGCCACTTTTAAAACATTTCTCAGTATGCCACTGCACCCCTGGTGACCACTACTCTATCCTTCTAACTAAAGGAGATATGGAGCCCACACAGATTAAATAATAGGGCAATTTGGAAGAGTTCTAAGAAAGTCACTGTCAGGCAGGCCTCCAGCTGCTGATCCTTCAGGAAAAAAATCTATCTCATTGCTCTGAGATACCTCACGTAAAAAGCTATACTCATTATGCTCCTGGGATAATTCTGGGAGCAGGAGGGAAGAATGTGACCTCTGCAAGAGGCATGCCCTGTGCGTGTAGCTTTCAAAGTGTGCACAGAGTAGCTATCCTTCTTCCCCCATTACTCACATTAAAAGCGAACTAGGGGTGGTGGAAGGGGAGGAGGGCGGGGGGTGGAGGTGACTGGGTGGCAGGCACTGAGGGGGGCACTTGACGGGATGAGCACTGGTTGTTATTCTGTATGTTGGCAAATTGAACACCAATAAAAATAAATTTATTATTTAAAAAGAAAAAAAGAGTCTAGATCCTAAAATAAGAAATAAATTTAAGAAATTTAAAGGAAAAAAAAAATATACTATGAGAAGGATTACAGGGAAAAAAAAAAAACAAAAAAACAAAGCCAACCCAACGTAGCAATAATAGCAATGATGAGGCTTCTTGTCCAACATAAGACAATTTAAACTCTCTGAACTCTCTTTTTTATTTGCAAATGGAGATGGTCTTTTACCTTTGGGAGTTAAGATTGACAAATCAGAATCAATGTGCAGAGCAACCCTGGGCTTTAATAAACGTGGGTATTGTGTTTTATGTATCAGCCTGATTTGCTGGTGAACTACCATCCCTATTCACAGGAACTCAAATCAGCAATAGGAGTTGCCTAGTTGGAGATGTTATGTATACAAAATGAGGTTGCCAGGACCTGGGACACTTCAAAGTGCCTCCCCATGAGTCACACTCCCTGGGGAACCTGTTTTTCCACCTAATGAGTTAACTCAGCTGGGGTTTCTAATTTGCATGAGTGGCCATGTGTCAATGCTGGTCTCAGAAAAGTTTCTGGTGTCAATCTCCAGGTCCCCCAGAAAAGAACCACTTGCAGGTAAAATGAAGACTCCTTCTTGACAGCCGGGATGGAATGGGACTCCATCACAAGACACCTGGGACAAGGTGCATCTTCAACAGGTGCCAGTTCACTTCCCTTTTGATATGAGGTAGCACTGGATTTTCTTTGCACTTGTGTGGCTTGATTAAATGAGGTTAGGTGGAAAGCAGGCTTTTAAGCTTCTTGCACAGCTTGAAATGACATGGGTAATTTAAAACCTCAGACCAGAAAATGTGCTGTGCAAAATCACACTGTGACAGGGGTCTCTGCAGAGAGAATTTTTCTAATTGGCAAGACCAGATCCGACATCTACTTCCGAGCAGTCGGAGGGTGAGGACAGGTCTTTCGTGTAGAGGGATCAGAGGCGTGGTGTGAACACGCCCTGGGGAAACCAAGGCCCCGGCTTCTGCATCAGACAGACTGGGTGTTAAATACCGGACTCGCCACTTTCTGCTGGTGTGTGACCTTCAGCTGTCCATTTTACCTCCCCGAGCACTAGTTTTCTCATCTTAAAAATCAATCGTTGTGAGGAACAAATGGGATACTATAGGCAGAGGCCCTGATACAATGCATGAAACACAGAAAGCAATTCCTTTTAACATATAGTTGTGACTATTATGACCAGATGTTGCTAACAGTAAGTAGACACAGAAAGGGGTGGGGGGGGGGAGATCCTCATGTCCACCCAGCTAGTTTGCAGAGTCCACAAAAGAGCACAAGACTGCTAATTTGGGCCCATCATCTAATCCATTATACCAGTACATTTAGACATAACTTACTTTTAGGATATATATTGATATTAAGTGATAAGAAATGACACTCTGCAAGGAGGTGTATAAACTATTCTATTGTTGCTTCTGGATACCTCATAAATATCTACAATAACAACCGCACATCAGAGCAAGAATGAAGGAAGCCACCCATCCTTGCAAGCCAACACTGAGTCAGGCACCAGACCAGATGTTTTACATGTGATATCAGAGTCTACCGGGATAATAGTCATTAAAGATGGTCATTATTTCCTCCACTCATCCTACACAGGAGCTGAAGCTCCAAAGAAGTATACCTCACTCATAGGCTTATAGACCATAAAAACAAGTAGTATGCAAGCTCATGGCTATGAAACCCCAAAGATCTGACTTCAGCTCATGATCTCAGGGTCTTGGGATAGAGCCCTGCATGGGGCTCCCCACTCAGCAGGGAGTCTGCTTGTCCCTCTGCCCTCCCCCCACTCTTGCTCTCTCTCTCAAATCAATAAAATCTTAAAAAGAAACAAATAATTAAAATTTAAAAAAAAAAGTCATACCAGTGACCGTGGTGGAAAAAGATGCCGCAAGCTTTCTACTTCATATTCTTACTACTCAGTCATGGTTAATGGTAAACTGGCCAACGTGGGTACTGGGCCCCAGGACAGAGGTTGAGCACCCAGAGAAAGGACACAATGGTCCCTGCCCTCAGGAGCTTAGAGTCTAGCGGAGAGAAAAACTAACTTCACAGCTAGTAATTATAATCCTAAAGAAGCTCTTGTAGCTTCCAAAGGATGAGATAAAGGGCAAGGTTAGCTCAGAGGAGGAAGATATGGCCTCGGCGGGTGGCAGGGATGAATTAAAACTGGCCCCTAGAAGACAGTAGAGTGTGCAGGAGAGATCGCTCATATCAAGAAACAGGAATGTAAAAAAAAGAAAAAATTAAAAAAAGAAAGAAAGAAAAGAAAGAAAGAGAGAAGAAGAAAGAAGAAAGAGAAAGAAAGAAAGAAAGAAAGAAAGAAAGAAAGAAAGAAAGAAAGAAAAGAAAGAAAGAAAGAGGAATGTGAGCTGGGGGTTCAAGACCAGGAACAACCGCAGAGTGGCTGGAGCAGAAGGCGGTATCTTTGATGTCACCCGTTTGCAGCAGGGCCTTGTTGCAGTGCTGGCCTCGGGGGACCCAGCTGGGACCGTGAGCCACAGACCAGACTCCCCAGGGAGTCACGGCGCCCCTCTTTAACACGAGAGGGCAGGCTCTGACCCAGAGCGTGACTGAGATCCTGGTAGACGGAGATGCTCTGTGACGGAATTTTGTACGTGCTCCATTTTGCTACGCCTGAGTTCACTGGACTTATCCAGAGACTGATCCATTTTACAAATATAAGTCATGAAGCTGACATGACATGCCATCAAAGCTCCCCCTTGAGGAATGGGCAGGTCTAGGCCATGGTGGCATTTGTGGTAGAGGGAAAGCCTGGAAAGACACAGAGGGGTGGGACCTGGGGGTGTGTGGGGGGCTAGTGGGGAGCTGAGTTGGGCTGGAGCACAGGATGGGGAACGAGCAACTCCAAGTCGATATTTCTTTCCCAAATATTGACCCTGGTGCCTACTACGGTGTAAACAGATGGTCAACACTACCCTCCACAGAGGAGTAAGTGTAGTGATTCAAGACACCAACTGTGAAATCGAACTGAGCTTTGTTAAGTCTCAGATTCATCCCCTCCCAGCTCTGTGACCTTAGGAAAGCTACTTAACCTCTCTGAGCTACCATTTTCTCCTACGTCTCCCTTGCCTCCTCTCTCCACCAGTCGAGCGTGAGCCATGTTTCCTATCCAGGTGATGAGGGCAGGTGACACAGGCCGCTGAATCTTGCATGAGAGCAGCTGCACAGGAGACAGACACACAGACCTGCCAACTGTTCTCTGGGGGGAAGAAACCTCAGCCGATTCTCCAGCTCCTTCCATCAGAATGTGTTTTTTTTTTTTTTTAAAGATTTTATTTATTTATCTATTCATAAGAGACACACAGAGAGGCAGAGACACAGGCAAAGGGAGAAGCAGGCTCCCTGCGGGGAGCCCGATGTGGGACTCGATCCCAGGACCCCAGGATCACGCCCTGGGCTGAAGGCAAAAGGCAGACAGATGCTCAACCACTGAGCCACTCAGGTGTCCCAGAATGTGTCTCTTCTGAGAAGAAACTGTCACAACCCTGCTTAGTGTTCCTCCCGCAGCACCCCCATCTCTTAATTGCCTTTTGATATGGAAACTGCCAGGACCTGAAGCCTGCCTGGAGATTTCAGGGGATTTCCTCATCTGCGTAAAAATTCTCATTTCCTCATCAATCCAGTCTTTATTTCTGCAGAACTGTTCCGACCGAACAACAATGAAGTCCCTCAGCTCCATTTAAGAGATGTGCTCTGTAATTACAGCGGACGGTGTTTGCACCAAGCGGCCGTCGAGTGAGGCATATGCTGCTGCTGCAGAATGGCGGGCCAGCAGGTGCACCGAGCAGGGGGCGGGGGTGCGGGCTTGGCCGGATACGGAGGGGGGAGCGGGGGGTCTGCCCCCCAGCATGACTGGGAGGCGCTAGAGAGGCAGTGGGGGGTCAGGACTTCGCACCACCGGCCACAGGGCCAGGCCAACGCCCAGGCGACGTATGCAAGAGCAGGACAGGAGCAGCCGTCGGCCCCTCGACCCCAGGCCCGTGGCAAGGACACAGGGAACACTGGCCGCCCCGTCACCATCCCCTCAACACCTCCTGCTCAAGGCACTGCCCTCTCCAAATAAACTTAGTACAATCACTAGCTACCAAGCACATGCCACTGCTCAGTCCAGGACACCTTTTCTGTAAGCTTCGGTGACCTAAGTGGTCATCTTCATCTTATTAATGAAAGAAACAGGTTCACAGAGGTTAAGTCGCTTTCCCAAGGCTCTGCTGCTAATAACGGTGCAGCGGGCGTTCAGAGCGGCTCCGTCCATCCTCAAGGCCCGTGCACTCTCATTGCCTCCTCACCCCACGTCTTCGTCGCAGGACTTATATTCTGGGAGTTTCAGGCAATCAATCATGCCCATGGTGAGCTGTCAGCCTCTCTCAATAAATCTGTCATCTTCATTCCTCTGTCCTTAGCAGGCCACGCAGAGTTGGTGCTAGAAACGTTTTCTGACTTAAGACAGAGACCCCCAAACCATAAAGTGCTGAGTAATGAGAGACTTCAATCATAAATGCATTATGCGAAGACAGAAATATACTTTGCCCCCTCTGGCATGCATTTTGTCATCTGACTCAGGCAGATAAGGCACTAACTTTGGGGCATTTTAATCAAGAATGTGCAAACGCCATTACGACTTAAGTTGTGAAGAAATAAAGTGGCTCTACTGTCCTGAGGATGCAGAAAATAGCGTCATTTCTTTTTAAAAGTGGGTCTAAAAGTGGGCATTATCCCAGAATATATATGAGAAGAGAGGTTCAGAGAGATTGACTGGCTTCCCCAAAGTCACACAGCAAAGATACAGGGGAGCTGGGATTTTATTTTATTTTTTAAAATAATTTTCTTTTGTTTTTTAAGATTTTATTTATTTATCCCTGAGAGACACAGAGAGAGAAAGCCTGAGACATAGGCAGAGGGTGAAGCAGGCTCCCCATGGGGAGCCCAATGCAGGATTTGATCCCAGGGCCTTGGGATCATGCCCTGAGCTGAAGGCAGACACTCAACCACTGAGCCACCTGGGTGTCTGGGGAGCTGGGATTTTAAACCAAGGTTTATCAGACTGATAAACCAGAACTCCAGAAAGCTCTTCCAAAGATAAGACAACACAAGTCAATCCTGAGTAACCTCACACTGATGACAAATTAGTGGAGATCTGATCAAAGTCTTTACTCTCGAGTGGCCCATCATTTTCTGGTCGGTTGGCTTTCCACCTCTCACATCGCAGGCTGGGTTGAAGCTGGGATCAAAAAAACCTAGCAAAATTGGGGCAGAGCCCCCCAAAGCTCCCAACATGGATTCCAGCATGTACAGGGTCCCTGGTATGTTGCCACGGGATGCCTCTGGGAGAGCAGAGTCACAAGTCCTCAAACCCTGACTGTCCGGATTCACATGTGGCCTCCGGCGAGTCACCCCATGTCCCCAGGCCTCTCTGTCTAGAGGTTCAAAATAAGGAGATTGATCTACAAAGTTCTGAAGCCCAGATTTCATTCCTGTTCCAAACTGACCAAGGAGCCCTTCGGCCGTGCTTAGAACCAATGTTCAAGTTCCCGGTGAGCCTGGGAGCCATGTTTCCATGCTTACTTGCAAGAAGAAGTGAAAAGGATGGGTGCAAGGAAGAGTCTGTCCACTGCTCCTCTGATTGATGATGCTCTCGGCGGGGAGGTGGCGGCCGAGCTTGGCTTTGCACCTGGAAATGCCTGGTGCATAGTCCACGGCCCGGGCACCACATCCCGTGGAACCCAGACAAGACTCTTCCACGAACCCAAGACTGAACCCTTTGGCTTTCGAGGTAAGGGGACTTCTGGGAGCCAGTGCCTACAGTCCACAGCCCTCTCTGCTCCCAGCTTTCGAATGATGCTGCCCCTCTCAGGGGCTCATAGGAGCCCTTCTCTTTGGTCAGGACAAAAAGGACTGCGTTTGCTACCACCCACTCCTCGTAAAACCCCCGGGGATATGTGAACCGGGTTTTCAAGGGAAGTAACAGTTCAGAAAGAAACACATATGTGGCAAAAAGAGTCCCTTCCCTCTCACCCCAGGTCAAGAGATCAGCAAAATCGTGGCGGGCAGAAGAGCCTGGCCGGTGAGATGACCGGTTTCAGGAGCTGCAGGCACACCCACGAGGTGCTGCAGGGGGGCAGCGAGTATGGGGGGGGTGTGGGGGGGCCTCTGCTCCCCCTCTAAGGTGTCATCATTTTGCACATGCCTCCTGCTCTTGCACACCGCTGCACTTTGCACACATGCCTCTGCCCCTCCCTGAGATGCCAGCCTCGAACATCCTGGAAATCACTCACACGCGTCGGGACCCAGCTCAGAGGCTCCCTGGCTGACAGCCACCGAGCGGGCCCCACCTGTCCCGGTCCTCTGCTGAGCGTCTTTGTACGGAGGACGCTGCCTGGCTGCTGGGCAGTCTGTCCCCCCACCCCCCGGAAGCCTATCTTCTTCCTCCTTCCTGCTTCCCCCAGCACAATGCCTGCCTGGCACCCAGCCCGCCCGGTCCCTCGGCAGGGATTAGGAAAGGATTAACAGGCACATTTTATCTATTCACCCCAAGCCCCTGGCTGTGAGCTCCTTGCCAGAAGAACCTGTGCCTTATTGATTTCTACAGACTCCTCCCTCCACCTGCGTATTTGAGGGATGAGTGGATGACTTAATCCTGATTCACTTCGGTGGCCAGAATCTGCCCACGGATTTCTTGATCCTGACCTCCCCCTCGCTCTGGCAATGCTTTTGCATTTTCACATCATCCAGACTTTGGTCTACAGCAAATGGCTGTAGATCTCCTTAGAACATAGTCATTCACTCAACTTTTAGTAAACAATCAGAAAAAAAAAAATCAGTGTCCAATGTACCCAAAAAAATCTTATTTTTGCTTAAATTGCTGACAGTGTATACATGTAGCTATATTCATGCAGAGACGTCTGTAAGTTTTCTAAAAGTTCCGTAATGGTTTTGAGGAATAGGATCTGTGTTACTCGGCATTTCCTAATTTACATAAATGAATATGCATTTTTGCACAAGAGGATAAATGTAATATGGACCTTGGGAGGTTCCCCACAAAGACAGAGTCCAGGGTGCTCTTCTGAGCTCTGGTACAAACCGGTGCTCGTGGTGAAAATGCCCTGTCCCAGAGCCACTGCTAGGAGTCCATGAACCAGACAGGCACCTGTGTGGGCCGCTCCACACAGAGCCCCCCCGCGCAGGGTGACCGACAACCAGGGGCCACCAGCAATTTGTGTGCATTTATAAAATCCCAATCATAAGACTTTAGTGGCTGTGTGGCATTAATTCAGATTGGATAAAAGTCAACTGCATCATGCTTACAAAACTAACTCAACATATTTCCTACACATAAACAGTGCAGACGCGCCCCCCCCCACCTCCATGTACGTCTCTGCTGCCCTGAGGCCAGGAGGTCAGGGGTGGTGGCACCCAAAATCTCCAGCATGCTTCCAGGATATCAGGAACCAGGGGACAGGGTTGCAGAGCCTAGGCAAGCACAGTGAGCTCTGACAAACCAGGGCCTGGACTGCATTCCAACGATGAGACCATTCCATCAGCTGAGCGCTGCAGCATCACAGTTAAAGCTACAAAACTCTGAAGACAATCCCTCCCCACTCACCCCTGCCACCCAAGCCCCTCAGTGAGGTCCACCCTCCCACCCAGTGCCCTGGGCAGGGCTGGCCTCAATGGAGAGGGGGCCCTCGGCTTCTAGTCCAGCAGCATGTGAGGCAGGTGGGCCCCTGGAGGGGAAGATGCAGGTGGTGCCTTATCCCCGCCACCGCCCAGCCCGGCCTGCAATGGGCATGGCTCCTCGATGTGATTTCCTCGCAGCTAACCTGTGATATCTGGGGGCCAGGCCCAACCCATCCTTTGGGGATGGACAGGAAGCTCTAAGAACTCCTTTGCTACCCCTGCAGCCGGTCCCTGGGACCCTGCCCAGCTGCCCACGGAGAGCAGGCCATGGGGCTCTGGGACAGCAAGGCCACTCCAGCACTCCTATGCAGAGCATCTCTGCCCCTGGGTGCAGGCAGCGCCACCTCACCCGCCCTCCACACTGCCCCGTCCTCCACGAGAACAAAGGAAAAGAGTACAGAGCAGTGACAGGCACTGAGCCTAACCTCCAGCTCCATGCAAGTGTCTTGGTGACTCCCTAAATCCTATAAGAGCCCCATCCACGTAGATACCACGGCCTCCCTTTAGCCACATCACTCTGTCCATGCCATGATCCGTACTGTCACCCACAAATAGAAGACGGGCACAGCTCCAGGGTGGGTGACATGTTGGGGTCACACTGCTGGTGAGCCGACCCAGGGTGGCCGACTCCAGGCCTCCTGCCCCTGCTCACTGCTCGTATCTGTAACCGAGGACCCGACCATGACACTGCTCTGCTTCCAGCCATCCTCCTGACTGGGTGGCACCCACATCCCTTTGCCTGGTACACGGGGTTCCTTGTGAGCTGGCCCTTCCACGTGCATCCCCTCCTCACTTATATGCCATGCCTTCCGCATCCCGAATGTTCCAGCCCCAGGCCCATGAGGCTTACTCCACCTAGATGTCTCTGTGCCACTTTATGTCCACTTGCCCCGGAAGGGCTGGTTCGAGGTTCACTTCCTGATGACCATGTATGACCACACCCTCTTTTAGGGCCTACATCAGGGGGCAGCCTGGGTGGCCCAGCGGTTTAGCGCCGCCTTGGGCCCAGGGCGTAATCCTGGAGACCTGGGATCCAGTCCCAGGTTGAGCTCCCTGCATGGAGCCTGCTTCTCCCTCTGCCTCCCTCTGCCTGTCTCTGCCTCTCTCTCTCTCTTTCTGTGTGTGTGTGTGTGTGTGTGTTTGTGTGTGTGTCTCTCATGAATAAAAAAATAAAATCTTTTTTAAAAAAGCACCTATATCAGCCCTGTCCCCCTGGGCTACACAGTCCAAAACTGAGCACTTCCCTGGGACAGGAACTCGGTCTCACTGTCTCTTCTCCTTCTGTTCCCAGCACCTGGGAGAGACTATGACATAAAGTACTCAGAAGGTGTTCGGATCTGCATGTCTGCCTGAAGAAAGTGCGAGCAGGGCCTCAAACAGACACTGGCACCCTGAGGCCATGGCAGGGTTAGTAGCCTCAGTCGCCAAAAGGTGGAAGCGACCCAAGCATCCACCTATCATCAACAGACGCATGGAAACACAAAATGTGGTCCGTCCACACCATGGAACATGATTCAGCCTTAAAAGGGAAGGAAATTCTGACATCTGCCCCAACACCGATGAGTCCTGAAGACATGCTGATTGACGTGAAAGAGCAAGCACTGTATGATTCCACCTGCATGAGGGCCCCAAGTCACCAGGTGCATGGACACAGAATGTAGGTGGTGGTGCCGGTGCAGGGGAGAGCGGGGGGCTAGTGTTTGATGAGTCTGGAGTTGCAGGTGGAGAAGAGGCAAAGGTTCTGCAGACGGATGGCGGCGATGGATGCACAGAGAAGTGTATGCACTTAAGGCCACAGAACCGCACACTTACAAATGATGAAAAGGGGACATTTTTAATGTGTATGTATTTTGCACATTAAAAATCTGTTTATTTTTTAAGTTTTTTTTAAAAGATTTTATTTATTTATTCATGAGAGACACACACAGAGAGAGAGAGAGGTAAAGATATACGCCAAGGGAGAAGCAGGCTCCATGCAGGGAGCCCGATGTGGGACTTGATCCCGGGACCCCGGGTCACGCCCTGAGCCAAAGGCAGACGCTCAACCCCTGAGCCACCCAGGCGTCCCTATCCCAATCTGTTTAAAATAGGAGAAAAGGCAAACCTCTCCTGACAGCACCCCACCGCCCTCAGACATGGCTGGGTGCACGTCTCCTGCTATCACGACCCCTCTTGTCCCAAAAGCAAAACCATAATGTCTTGTGTCTTTCTCAAGAGCTTCATGCAAGAGCTCGCTCTGCGGGAAGACTATCAAGCTCCCCGAGGAAGGGCAGGCATGGGATGCTTAGGACAGGCCCTCTGTCTGGGAGCCTCTCACAAGCTCCCGCTGTGCGCTGTCTACTGTTCAAAGTGCTGGGCATGCAAACTCATCTCAGATGCTCTCAGACTTCTCAAACCAACAGATACAACAAGCATTTGGCCCGACAAGCACTTCGCCCATCTTTGACTCTGCCATGAATTACCAGTAGGAGCACCTACTGTGTGCCATGCACTGTGCTAAGATCTCTGTACTTCACCTCTGACCCCTGAAATACCACAAAATAGGCTATGATATAGAGAAAACAGGTCGACTGGGCTCCCAGACATTACAGCAGCAGCCCAAGTTCTGGGGAGGCAGGGCCATGATCCATCCCAGAGCACCCGGGAGCATGCTGATCCGGGCACGAGTGACCAATGGGGAACCGTGAGCCACAGAAGTGCGGGGACTCTTCGGGTCCCACCAAGCAACTGAGGACTTGCCCCAGAACCTCTTCAGCTCACTGTCAGCAGGAACACCCATCTACGCTTTGACCTCTAAACCAGCTACAAGGAAGCTAAAGGCACAGCCTCCTTTCAGATCAGAGAAGAGGGAGGATGCTTTAACCTGTGCTTGTAACACAGCCCCTTTCAGGTGCCTTTAAGGGGTCGCTGTCCTTAAACTGTCCTTGGAACACAGCCATGCAGACCCCGGGAGAGAGGAGGGCGTCTGAGAGGGTGGTTAAGTAGGAGACTGTGATGCTCAGACTTCATTTTTAGCACAATGAGGTGGATGATCAAAGAATCACTTGGGGGAAGGAACACAAGAAAGGAATAGCACCAGGACTGCTCCCCAATGCCCAGGACCCAAAGCACCTCTGCCTGCATCCCTTCCCAGACACAACCCCCAGCCTCCTTCTCTTGTTCTATAAGTGGCTACACTGACACGGTCCTATTCTCTGATCCCTACTCAGCGGCCTCACACGGAAGCTGCATCCCTGCTCCGCTTCAAGGGAGTGAAGGAAAAGGGATGGATGCAGAAGGAGGGGATGGGTTTTCCTTTGGGAGAGTTGGGGGGGGGTGTCCCTCTGGCTGTTGATGGGCACTAGGCTGGCTCAGTCAGAAGAGCACGGGACTCTTGATCTTGGGGTCGGGAGTTCAAGACCCACACTGGGTGCAGAGATCACTAGGAAAATAACAAACACAACTAAACAAATAAAATGCTGAGTGAACCACGTCTCTCCCCACATTATTCCTTCCATGCATGAAGCTCATAGTTGCTGTATACTCATGCCCTGTCTGGCAGGACCCTCAGTGCTGAGACCCACCAGACAGCAGAACAGATAAAACCCTTGTCCTCGGGCAGCTTCTGTTTTCGGGGTAGGATCAAAGCAAGACAGATGTCACAGATGAGCTAATTACCTGGCTTCTTGGGAGGTTAGAGGCAGTGGGAGGCAGGAAGCTGTACCTGTAGTAGTGTGAAGTGTAACCAGAGAAGGTCATCTGAGCAAAGACTTAATGGGAGGTGAGAAACTGTGCTGTGCACACATACCGGGAAGAATGTTCCAGATAGAAGGGGGGGGGGGAGTCCCACAGGACCCAAGGGTCCATGGAGGAGGAACAGGGCAATGGGACTTGGGCTTCTGTTCTGAGGGAAGCGGGGAGTCAAGTCTTTGGGAAATTTGGTGCCGAGAATGACGCTCCCTGGCTCAGATTCTGAAAGGACCCCTGGTTGCTGTGGTGACAATACAGGGAGAGTGGGGACCAGGAGGACCCAGAGAGAACAGATGGAGGCAGCGACAGGCTCCACGAGATGTGATGTGGCTGTGTTGGGATGGCAGCATCACGGATGGTGGGGAGAGTAGCTGGGTCTGGGGCTCTGGTAACTCTAAGGCATTGCCTGAAGGATAAGAAAGATAAGGAGAGTCACAATAGAAGAAAGGTCAAGAATGACTCTGAAGTTCAGTCCAGTGTGGTCGTCTGTAATTCTCAAAGGTGGGCTGCCCAGGGTGACAGTGGGAGGTCCTTTAGGGGGACATCCTCACTAGAGCATGGAGGCCACGCATCATCTGGTGCCACTTCCAGCTGCCACAGTGGCCTCAGTACATTTTTTTGGACTAACTTGTTCCCTTTTTTTTAAATAAATTTATTTTTTTATTGGTGTTCAATATGCCAACATACAGAATAACACCCAGTACTCATCCCGTCAAGTGGCCCCCTCAGTGCCTGTCACCCATTCATCCCCACCCCCCGCCCTCCTCCCCTTCTACCACCCCTAGTTCGTTTCCCAGAGTTAGGAGTCTTTATGCTCTGTCTCCCTTCCTGATATTTCCCAACATTTCTTCTCCCTTCCTTTCTATTCCCTTTCACTATTATTTATATTCCCCAAATGAATGAGACCATATAATGTTTGTCCTTCTCCGAATGACTTACTTCACTCAGCATAATACCCTAAGTTCCAACCACATTGAAGCAAATGGTGGGTATTTGTCATTTCTAATGGCTGAGGAATATTCCATTGTATACATAGATCACATCTTCTTTATCCATTCATCTTTCCATGGACACCGAGGCTCCTTCCACAGTTTGGCTATTGTGGACATTGCTGCTAGAAACATCGGGGTGCAGGTGTCCCGGCATTTCATTGCATCTGTATCTTTGGGGTAAATCCCCAACAGTGCAATTGCTGGGTCGTAGGACTAACTTATTCCTGTCGGGAGCCTCATCCCATCTCCCTGCCCCTCCTTTGGCCTCATTTATCGCCCTCAATTTTTTTAAATTATTTTTTAAAACTTATTTTATTTTTAAAAATTAATCTTCAAGTCTCCTATTAAGTGCTACTTCCTCTAGGAGCCTCTCCTGAGCTCTCAATCTGAACAAGGTATCTCCTAACATATTTCTATGGCCACCTGCACTTTATATCATAGCACACATTTCAAACTTTCAAGGTGAATTATCTACCTAGACAAGAGAGCTTAGGCTTGATGGCCATCTCTCCCACTGGACCTATGTTATGTGAGAACTTGGGTTATGACTGTGAACGTGGCTAGACCTGTCTCAACTACATAGTAAGACTCTCAATAAATACCACTTTATTGTTCAAAAACTCAATGAGGGGAGTCACACTTATGAAATCATCCACTTATCAACAAGCTTTCACTGAGCCCTGACTGGCAAGCCTGGGGGGAGGAATTGATGGGAGCCAGATGCCAGGCCCTTGCAGTACAAGAGGGAGGTGATTAGCCTAAGTGGTAGAACAAAGCAAAGCAGGAAGGAGGCTCGTGACCCAGGCTGAGCCATCAGACAGTTGCCTGAGACAGGTGGCATCTGAGAAGAGACAAGAAAATCTGAGCAGGAGCTAGCAGGGAGAGAACATCATAGGTAGAAAGGATGCTCTAAGCAGGGGTAGGGGCAGGTGCAAAGCTCAGATAGGTAGTAGCCTACATTGCTTCAGGTAAGATATTTTGCTTTATTCTTTGTTGAAGATTGTTTGCTCATGTGTAAAATAAGGAAGATAATATCTGCTTCTCCAGGATAATTAGATGAAATGATGTAGATAAATGCCTGGCTCAATCCCTAGGACAGAGTAGGGACGAAGCACAAGCTGGTTCATTTTTTTTCCTGCTATGTATTTGATACATGCATGATGAGAAGAAGAACAAAGGGATAAAGGAATAAGCATGTGGATAGATGGATGGATAAACTCAACAGAGGTGTTTCTGCGGCCCCATAAAAGCTACGCGTTCTGGAGGCTAAGACCTACAAAGTGAAGCCAGCGATGCAAAGCATGTACAGCTGACCCTTGAACAACATGGGGACTGGGGGGCACTGACCTCCATGCAGTCAAAAATCCACCTGCCAAAATTAACTGCTAACAGCCCACTGTTGAGTGGAAGCTTGACTGATAACATAGTCGATGAGCACATATGTTGTACCTTATATGTATGATATACTGTACTCTTACAATAAAGCAACCAAGAGAACAAAAAATGTTACTAAGAATTTCATTAAGAAAACAGGGGCACCTGGGTGGCTCAGCCAGTTAAGCATTGGGCTCAGGTCATTATCCTGTGGTCCCATGATCAAGCCCCGCATGGGTCTCCTTGCTCATGAGGGAGTCTGCTTCTTCCTCTCCCTCTGTCCCTGACCCCAGGTCTCTCTCTCCCTATCTCTCTCTCTAATAAATAAATAAATAAATAAATAAATAAATAAATAAATAATCTTTTTTGAAAAGAAGAGAAAACGCATTTACAACACTGTACTGTACAAAATCTGTGTATTAGTGGACCTGTCCAGTTCAATCCTTTGTTGTTCAAGGGTCAACTGTACAAGAAATATAAGCCCTTCAGTGAGCCAGATGTAGGTGTATATCTGGTTGTGCCACCAACCAGCAGTAGTGATCCCTTAGGTGAACTGTGTAATTACCACAACGATGATGATTCATTGTACACATAGAGTGAAAATTTATCAGGATCAATACACACACATGTCGTTTCTTGTTTGCAAAAACCCTAGGAGGTAGGTACTCTCATTATCTATATTTATCAGATGAGAGGAAATAAACTAACATGTCTGTGGTGATACTGCTCTGATGTCTTCGAGCCAACACAACATAAACTGGGCACTTTGAGATCAAAGCCCAAATCCTGGCCACTGAAGAGATCCCTGAGTTTCTTGTGTCCTCATCTGAGAAGTATCCTCATTTACATGATACTTCAAAGATGTAAATGAACCACCCTATATGGAGTACTTAATATGAGAGGGATAAATGCTATCAACCCTTCTTTCAGCTACATCCCCCCCTTTTTTTTAGATATTATTTATTTGAGAGAGAGAGAGAATAGAGGGAGAAGAAGAAGCAGACTCCCTTGTCAAGCAGGGAGCCCAATGCAGAGCTTGATCCCAGGATCCTGAGATCAGGACCTGAGCCAAAGGCCCAACTGACTGAGCCACTCAGGTGCCCCAGCTATGTCCTCCTTACACAAAAGATGACTGGAAACCAGAACACAAGGTAGTGCACTACTCCCAGTTGCTGATGGAATCCAATCCAGAACAAGTCGGCAGATCTACCCTTTTGATTGATGAGAATAAGGCACTTGGAAGTTATTCTCCAAGGGATGTGCTTTGGGGCACCAGCATCTCACAGCCCACTACACGTGTGCATACGCGCACACACACACACAAGAGCACACAACACGATATGGTAGGCAGAGAAATATGATTGCAGAGAACATCCCTAAAGAAGGATATAGCAGGCTGCCTGAGTGGGACCCAGGTTCCCCTGAACACATTTTGGGATATTTTCGTTATGAGACAAATGGTCTGGATTAGCAGTTGGGAAATGGGAGATCTGAGAGGATTCTTCACCACCCCGCTGTCTGAGTATTGACAAGGCCAAGTCCCCTCAAATGTGTGCAGCCTTAGTTGCATATGCAGTACACTGACCTGGATGATATGTAAGCTTCCTCCCAGGACTGTCACACCTAGGCCCAAACACTGGTCATATCCATCCCCTGGGAACCCTTGTGGTACCCATTCTCCAAGAGATAATATTCATGGTCATGACATCCAAAGTCCTTGTAATGTGACCTGCTTACCTCCACAGGGTCATCACTCAGCATGTGCCCTGCTTCACCTGGGGTGAGCTGCTCACGGTGGTACGCATGAGAAGTCCCTTTTTAGTGCTAGAAGTCCTGCATCCGTGGAATGCTCTCAAGTCTGAGCAAATCTACACAACACTGTGACTCTACATACAGGTCATGTTCTTTCAAGTGTCCAAATTCTATTCCCTCTACACAAGCTAGGAGATATCATCTGTTAGTGGTTGAGTTGTGTCTCCTCAAAGAGATATATTCAAATTCTAATGCCCAGTATCTGAGAACATGGTATCACTTTGAAATAGGATCTTTACAAAGGTATTCAAGTTGAAATGAGATCATTAGACTGGGCCATAAGGGCCATAATCCAATGATTATTGCCCTGATGAAAAGGGGAAATTTGGTGTTTTGTTTTGTCTTTTTTTTTTTTTTTTTTTTGGAAAAAGATAGAGAAAGCACAAGTGAGAGGAGGGGCACAGGGAGAGAGAGAATCTCAAGTAGACTTGAGCACAGAGCCTGAAGCCTGACACAAGTCTCAAGTTCACAACCCTGAGATCATGACCTGAGCCGAAATCAAGATTCAGGTACTTAACCAACTGAGCCACCCAGGTGTCCCTGAAAAGGGGAAATGTGGACATAGGACAGACACACACAAGGAAGGTGAGGTTTGGAGACACAAGGAGGGCACCATATGAGGATGAAGTCAGAAACTACAGAATGTATCTGCAAACCAAAGACCATCAGGTGACAACCGGAAGCCAGGATGGATGCTTAGAACAGATTCCCCCTCCAGGACTCAGAAGGAACTGATTCTGCCAGCACCTTGATCTCAGACTTTTGGACTCCAGGCCTGTAAGACAATGACATTCTCTTGTGTAAGCCACCCTGTGTCTAGCACCCTGCTGTACAGCCCTGGGAAACCAGTAAACCACCAAGTCCTGATCACTTGCAACAGTTACCTTTGGTTAACAGGGTCTTTTCCTACAAGTCCTGGAAGGGACCCTGGAGTCCTTGACATTACACCCTAAGTACCACCACACTGGGGCAGGGAATGCTCAGCTTCCATCTCCTGTGTTTGTCAACCACAACCTGCGCTTCTCTATTCCTTTCATTCAGTTAACACTTGAAGACTAACTATGATGAGCCAGGCCTAGTTAAGGACACCCAAGTGATATCAGTGAACACACAAGGTGTCCCTCCTCCCAGGAGCTTACAGCCCATGGTGGGTGTGAGGGGAAGGCAGACACCACCAAAAACATATAAATAAAGCAATGTAACAGTATTCATGGGGCTGGGATAGCCAGCAGAGGGGACTGCAGTTTTGGAGGGAAGGTCAGGGCAGATGTTTCAAGTTGGATTTCCTGATAAAGAGTCTCTGAATTGGAGATGTGCATGCAAAATAACGACTGAGGCATGATCTCAGGGTCATTCCCATGGGGGAGTGAGGAAGGTAGGAATGGAGGGTGGGAGAGATGGATGGAGACGTAACTGCAAAGGAGATTCGGTCAATCCATGGCGAGCCCAGAATCTGGGATGGTCTGTCAGAGATCCCCCTGATTAGGGCAAGGGGGAGAGGCCTTTGCAGCACTCATCAAGGGGATGGGGTTCATGCAACTTTGGGCAAGGCAAAGGCTTCCAATAGGGGTAACTTCCCTGAGACGGAACCCAGCTGCAGGTGCCAAGCAGCCTGTAACCAGCTGCATAGCTAGAGACCCCGGCAGCAGGTCACAGCATCTACTACAGGAGAGGACTTCCAGCAGTGCTTTGGAAGAGTGAAGGGAAGAATATTCCAGAAAATAGGAACTACCAGCACAAAGGCTCCACTGCAGGATCATAGTCTGTCACAATGAAGGAGATACAGAGACACCTCTGTGGCAGGTGGGACATGAAGGAGGGGAGAATAAGCATCCGTCATAGGGACTCTAGCTTTCTTCGCAGCAAACGGAAGAGTTCTTGTAGACCAGGAGCAGAGGATCATCACTTTAGAAGGACTGTCCGGCTTTTACGTTGTGGGGAACTCAGGATGTCGAAGGTGGCATCAGGGAGACCAGACAGGGAAGACAATCATACAAATTCAGATGGGAAAGATGGTGGCTTGAACCAGGGCATTGGCAGTAGGGGTGAGAAATGGTATCTTCTGGATGCAATTTGAAACGAGAGCCGACAGGATTTCTGGCTGCAGTGACATGAGGTGGGAGGCAGAGAGAAGTGGAGAATTGCCCTCCGATGTTGATCTCCACAACCAGGGGATGGAGCTGCCATTAACCGAGGTAGGGTGAGTGACGAAAGAGGTTTGGAAGGGAGAGTGGGAGATCAGGTGTTTGGTCTCGGTGTCATTTAGGTAACAAGATGATGATTAGTCAAACTCGGTGCTGGGCAGATCTGAAATTTGGAAGAGGGAAGGGGCTGATGACATCAGCCAAGCAGCCAGTGACACAGGATAGCCTGGGAAGTGAGTGTTCATAGAGGAGCACTGACAATGGGATTGGTTAAAGCCTGTGACACTGTATGGGATTCATTTTAATAAAGGGTGGGATTACTTTGCCTTAAATATCAAGAACCATCCATAGTCTTCTATCTGCAGTATATTCCTTATATTCAGTAACTACAGTTCAGCCAATGGACCCTGGGCCCCTCCTGGGACCCAAAGATCCATTCATCTTCTCTCCTTCTCTCCCTTCTTGCTGCCTCTAAACACTTGAGTCTAAAGATTTATCTCCATTGGAGTAGGGAGAAACGGGAAGAAATCCCATCTCGGTCTCCACGCCTATGCTTAATCCTCACTGCTGGATCTATTTTCTCAATACCCTGCACTGGGAGAGTATTAGGAACCATCCCAGCTATAAATAAAGCGCACTGGTTCCATTTCATTACTGTTTCTTATGGTTCTACAGCTCACTAAGTCATGGGAAGAGAGAGATCAGTGGTGGGATTTGTGCTTCGTACAAAGCTTGGAGATTGCTAATCAATAGGATTTGGAGCACACTAAGAAACCTCTCTGTCACAGGCTCAGTCAATGCCTCCTGCACCATCGCTACACCGTTCATACAAGTAACCTCACCCAGTAACTATGAGTCCAAATATATGCGTGCCAATCCTCTTCACCACAGACACTGCTCTTCCTCCTGCTACAATCTCTTCCCTACACTTCAGCCAAATAACATGCTGATCCAAATCTGACTGCTCACCTACTTGAAACATCCTGTACTCATCCCTCCTGCATCAACCCCGCAAGGAAAAGTTCCAGCTCCTTGGTATGCATCTCTGCCTCCCCCAGAGGCCCTCTCAGTACTCCTCTTCCTCCCCAGCAGCATCAGCTCAAAGGGGGCAATAAGTGTTGAATGGCCCCACGCATTAGCTCTACTTGGCTTGACCACACTGAATAGTGAACCCCAGTTCAGGATCCCACTCTTCCCAGTATTCCCAGAGATGTTCTTCTGCAGGCCCAATTCACATCCATCTGCACACCAGGCTGTCTGGCTCCATGCTCCCATCATACAGACAAATTGCTCTGACCAAGGCTAACCTTGACCACCTGAGACCAAATTCAAGATACTCTGGGTCCCCATACCCTTTGATCTGACTGCAACATGTGACCCCGGGGATGCCCCCCCCCCCTTCAGGCTCTTGCATTTCTTCACTTCTGTGATTTCTCCTCTTTTCTGGAGCTTCTGACACCTCCTCAACAGCTTTGCATGTTTCTCTACCTTCAAATGTATTTAAATTGTGATTTTTCTCATGGAGCCTCCCTTGCCAACAGAATAAAGAGCAGTGTTGATAATCCTGACTTTGCAGACAGACAGCCATGAATTCAAACCCTGGCTCTGCTGTGGGAGAGCCACATTATCTCTGGGCCTCAGTTTACTCATCTGGAAGGTGAAAAGGTGAAAGTAAAAATACCTAGCTCTTAGGGCTGTCAATAGCACTGGGTGAACTGATGTACTAAAGGTCCTGGCACACAGTCTGAGCTCACAAAGGGTCACAAGGCACTGAACACCCAGGAGCTGACAAATCCCAGCCCAGATTCCTGCCTGTCCTTGGACTCAGCTCCCTTGTTGCCTCTGGATCTTTCACATCATCTTCCCCTGCTGCATGGCTCCCTTCTCCCCTAGCTTCATCTACTAATTCACCCAAGGGGAAAGCTGATTTCCACTGCAACTCCTCCCTTCCCTTCCACATTATGTAAAGGTGTCAATTCTTCAAGCATTTCCCAAGTGTTTTCCCTCCGAGCTATCCTCACCACCTTCATTTTACTCACCCCAAGTATCTTCCTCTCCCCTTCTGGAGAGTCATTTCTACAATCCTCACAATCCCTAAACCCCCTCCTTCAACTGTATCATAGCCCTCTATTAGCTACAAGGTGCCATTCCGGCTCCAGGACACAACAAACCTACCCTTCATGATGACCAGGGCTAGTCCTGCTCTCCCAGTCTATGGAAAAGGCCATCTCTACGCAGCGGTCCTGGACACCAAGGCACTTCATAGGAGATGTCGTGCTTTTTCATTTCTGGCCTTTGCACATGGAAGTCCCAATGCCTGGGATTCCTTCCCAATCTTTATGTGACTAGCAAGCCCCCTCTTGCAGGTAAGCTGTCCTGATGCCTCCTGGGTTGAGGGGAGGGTATCCTTGCTGAGCTCTATTTTCCTGTTAGGGACGTCACTCTCTTTATTTGCATCTCTAACTTCCAAAGTCTGCTGTGAACTTGAGTTCATGCCTCTTTCTCCTTGTTCTGTCAGAATTCCTAGGGCAGCACTGAAGAGAGCAAGAGTTCAATGTCCCCTGCATGAGTCAATTAATGAGTTCATAAATGCATAGACAAAGGAACAGGAGATGACACTGATCTACTTTACTAGGGGTGATGTGTATGGGAATTCCATGGGAGGGAGGCCACACATTCCCTCTTCAGGAGAATAACATTGGGGAAGGTTCTAATGGGTAAGAAAAAGGGGGAACAAAAGTTCATCTGTGAGGGTCCTATTTAGGGGAAGAACTTTTGTCATGGAGATGTGAATATATTTGGTTGAGAATATGAACTGGTGCAGCCACTCTGGAAAACTGTGCGGAGGTTCCTCAAAGAGTTAAAAAATAGATCTGCCCTATGACCCAGCATTGCACTGCTGAGGATTTACCCCAAAGATACAGATGCAGTGAAATGCCGGGACACCTGCACCCAATGTTTATAGCAGCAATGTCCACAATAGCCAAACTGTGGAAGGAGCCTCGGTGTCCATCAAAAGATGAGGATAGAGAAGCTGTGGTCTATGTATACAATGGAATATTCCTCAGCCATTAGAAACAACAAATACCCACCATTTGCTTTGATGTGGATGGAACTGGAGGGTATTATGCTGAGTGCAGTAAGTCATTCGGAGAAGGACAAACATTATATGGTCTCATTCATTTGGGGAATATAAAAAATAGTGAAAGGGAATAAAGGGGAAAGGAGAAAAAATGAGTGGGAAATATCAGAAAGGGAGACAGAACATGAAAGACTCCTAAATCTGGGAAACGAACTAGGGGTGGTGGAAGGGGAGGAGGGCGGGGGGTGGGGGTGACTGGGTGACGGGCACTGCGGGGGGCACTTGACGGGATTAGCCCTGGGTGTTATTCTATATGTTGGAAAATTGAACACCAATAAAAAATAAATTTATAAAAATTTTTAAAAAACAGTATTTTCAAAACTAGTGTGAGCATACAAAGCCACTCTTCCCTTTTCTTTCTTGCTTTAGGGATTGTAAACTATTTTGCTTTCACTGGATAAATGACTAAAAATATAGAATGCATCCTCTTGATTAAAATTATGTCTCTCCTCTGGGAAACAAACAAGGGGTAGTGGAAGGGGAGGTGGGCGGGGGGATTGGGTGACTGTGTGACAGGCACTGAGGGGTGCACTTGACGGGTTGAGAGCTGGGTGTTATACTATATGTTGGCAAATCAAACTCCAACAAAAAATATACAAAAAAAAAAAAAAAGCACCTCTTGTGCCTACCAGTCACTGGCCGGGAGGATTTTATTCCCCATACATCACCCTCTCATTATGCAAGGAAGAAATCCAGGCAGGTGCCAGGTAGCCAGGAAAGGAAGTCTGGGTATGATTTCTCCTTGATGGTGGTAGTTTGCAATTCTGTTGTTTGCGGAAGTAGAGTGTTTACCGAAGGGGTGACACAGACATCATGACATCTGTACACCCAGTCTGGCCCAAGGGAAACAACCATGCCTGGTGGGGTAGAAAGAGATTGCCCAGACTCTGGGGTCCAGGCATCCCCAAGAGAACTACTCTACTTGCTAGTCACATAAAGACCTCACTGGCCGGGACGCCTGGGTGGCTCAGGTCATGATCCCCGGATCCATGATCAAGTCCCTCATCGGGCTCCCTGTGAAGAGCCTGCTTCTCCCTCTGCCTGTGTCTCTGCCTCTCCTCTCAATCTATGTCTTTCATGAATAAATAAATAAATCTTTAAAAAAAAGAAAAAAAAAAAAGACCTCACTGGCCAAAGTGGGAACCTTAGCAGACACTGCACCTATGTGAGCCCCTGCTTCCTCTGCAATTGAGGGATAAGAGTCCTCATCAAGTGATGAGAGGTTATTTGTAGCAATACAGAATTTTTTAATTTTCTTCTCCAGTGAAATTCTGGTTGACTTCAGTGGGTTGAGACAGAACTCAAGAGATGGTTTCATCAAATGAAATGAAAGAGAGTTTTTTCAAGGAAAGATAAGAATGTCACCCTTTGGGAGAATGGAATGTGTTGGTGAACACAAAAATCCTCCTATTTTTAGGAAGAGCCAAAAAGGACTAGTGGTGACTCCCCCTTTCCCTAAAGTCCCCAAACAGTAACTTCAGAGACTTGAATGTCAGCATGTGGGATCAGTGGAGCCATAGAGACCCCCGGCATTGACTGCAGGGGAGATTTTCAGACTTCTGCCGTTTCTAAGAGCTCCTCTCACTGGAGGGACAGAGATCAACTGCCGGATGGCACAAGTCACTGAATTCCTTGGAGCTGGACACTATGCCTTCCCCAGGGGGTCCCAGAGGAGGTGGAACAGAGTTCTGGGAGTAAGGACAGTTAGGCTAAACATCATGCCCTTCTTTACCTTGTCAGATGATAGAAGTGCTTGGTCAAGCACAGCATTAACCTCCATCTACATTACTAGGGACTTGGAAGCATATAAAGCAGCAAAATTAAGTCATTTTCAGGGTAATTGGCTTATATTATCAAGAGAGAAACATTTCTTAATTTTAAAAAATGTCATGGCAAATTATAAATAATAAAATGCATTCTAATATTTTTTTTTAAATAAAATGATGTCCAACAAGAGGGCACTGGTTAAGTAAATTATGGCTGAACCCTGTAATGGGATCCTTTGCAGCTATTACACATGTTGTAAAGGAATGCATAGGGTTACAGGAATAGTCTCAGCAGGGAAAGAGAAAAAATAGAGAACAAACTGGTCTACTACATTTTTGTAAAGGCAAATACATGTGCAGATAAAACAGTGTTTGCTCAGTGAAAGAAAAGAGAGGGAGGGAGAGAAAGGGAGAGGATGAGGGGGAGGAAGGGGAATGGGAGAGGAAGAGAAAGGAAGAGGTGGAGGGACTGGGAAGGAGGTGGGAAGGGCAGGAAGGGGAGGGAGGGAGGAAATTTTGATTACAAAAGTGATATATGTGTTGTGAAAAATGAGGAAAAGTATAAGAGGGAACTGGCAACATGATTCCTTCACTAGGCAAAAATTATCTTATTTGTGCCTATATGTGTAATTGAAACTTAAAATGAAGAAATGTGACAAAATACATTCAAAAACGGATTTTGACCAGTATTGGATAACCAATAGAACCAAATAAAAGCCATTAAGGACCTCATTCCCTATCCCTCCTACTCTGACCCAAGATCCATTCAAAGAATCTTCTAGAAAAGAAACATCTGTGATTTAGTACACCTGTATTGACTATACTTCATGAGAGTCCCCAAAGCAATTATTTCTTCAGAAATGTATTGTGCACTTAGAAGTTGCTAAAAGAGGAGACTTACACATGCTCAACACACACACACACACACACACACACACACACAGAGCAACAATTATGGGAGGTGATGGATGTGTGAACTAACCTTTCACAATATATACATATGCAGTATCAGCACATGTACACCTTACACTTACATAATGTTATAGGTCAATGATACCTCAATAGGGCTGGAAACAATAAGAAATGTGGCATTTTCCCCTTGCAGATCCCAAATAGGAGGTAAAGAACAAGAAGTAGGATTTCCCCCACTGAGGACAATACGAATCAGCATGGTGTCCACTAGGTTTTCCACTGACAATTTAATTTTTTTTCATATTTTATTAATTTATTTGAGAGACGGAGAGAGAGCATATGAGTTGAGGGGAAGGGCAGCAAGAAAGGGAGAGAGAGAAGCAGACTCTCTTCTGAGCGAGGAGCCCAGTGATGATGCAGGGCTGGATGTGGGGCTGGACTCCCCCGGGATCATGACCTGAGCCAAGTCAGATCCTTAACCGACTGAGCCATCCAGGCACCCCTAATTTTTTTTTTTTAAACCAAGAAGGCTTTATCTCTTCCTGGGAGATTAGTTGTGGTGACTATTAAATCAGCTGCTCACTTCTCCTGCTCCCTCATCCACCAAGGGGTATGTCCCTTGTTCCCCCCTTTCCTATCTTGATACTGGGATCTTTTTTATACAGGAAAAACAAAACAAAACAAAAATAAATAAATCAGCTGCTCAAAACATAGAAGGGACACCCGATTCAGACTCCAGCCAGATCAGGGGTCCGTTTCAGGCCATCCTGACTAGTACTGCAAGGTCTGGACCTCAGTTTAACTAGGAGCTTTACAAATATTCCCTCACTGCCTTCTAATCTGATCCTGCAAAGCCAGTGAAGAAATAGAGCCCAGAGGTTAGCAGCTTGCTCACGGGCACTTGCCTAATAACAGAAAAATCGGGATCGGAATCAAGATCTGTGTCTACACTCCTGCCCTTCCACTACTTTCATGACCAGACACCTTTCGCTCCCCTGAGAGGCCTTCACAAGAACAGCTTTGAGTTCAAAACTAGAAAGAGCCACACTGCCCGGGGGCTTTTGCCTCACCTCTGATTCCCGCAGGAGGGAGAGAGGCCCTGTGCACAGCTCCGAGCTCAGCAGAGGCATGTTCATGGCTACAGGCAAGGCTCAGCCCCCTGGAAGGGTCTCTTCTTCACAGACCTGCTGAGCATGTCCTCAGCCAGGGGTTAAGAGGATAAAAGGCTTAAAGCAGCAAGCTCACGGAAGTCACAGATTCAAAGGTTAAAGAACTAAAAATGGGACAGGGTGTTGACAGGGATGTGGATTTGCTAGAAAAATAATCTAGCATGTCCAATTACATAAATACCTGAGTACATCCTAGGAATTATCCTAATAATGCCTTTTTATGGGGAGGAGGGAATCAAATGTTTACTAAAACAATTATGGAATTTTATTCTTAAGAGACCCTGAAGCCAACCCACACTCCTCCTTGTGCTGGATGGAACCCTTGATGCCGAGTGATAAAAATCCTGAATCACACTGACTCATACAAAAGTAAAGGGAATCCGTATATTTGCTCACGTGCAAAGTCACGGGCCTGAAATGGTGTATTAGATCCACGGCTTCTGTGCTGTGAAAATCGTACCCACTGGCCATTCATCAGGGCACCCGCTCTGTCTTTGCAGCAAAGGCATCACTGTCAAAGCCCTGGAGATGCTCCCCCCAAGGGTTCGCATGGGCCCTGACCTCCCAGAGCCATAGCGGCCTCTCCTTTACCAGGCAAAGTTGGACATCCAATGGGGCTCTCAACCATTTATAATCCCTACTCCCTTTCAAAAGTGACGGAATGAATGAAAAGGATCGCAACATATTTCAGTAAGAGAAGTGAAGAAAAGGATTGTTTCTGACAGAACCAGACAAATCAATTAATTGATCTCTGGCAAGCAAAGATAATTGTATTTCTGAGTCTATTAAGGCACATCAGGGCTGGTTAACTCATTTCACAGGGAGAGCTGGCTGTCTCTGGCCATTAGGCTGTGATGGGGACGTCGAGGCATAAATACAAGATGGCATTTTCTTTCTGGAATCCCTTGACCTATGACTCCACCGTTTTCACTCCGGTAGAGAAAAGGCAGGTGAGTTTGTTCAAAGGGGATTTCAATCCTAATAGTTCCATGTGTGTCTGACCTTAGACATCAGATCTGATAATACTGATTGTGGGTCCTTTTGTGCAACTATTCTGTGGGTAGGACAGAGTGTCTCTGCAATCACCTAAAACGTCAGGGCAGAGAATCTTCTAAGTGATATTGTAGAGAAGGTGTCAGAAAGGCCAGGCGATGAATCTCAGTATCAGGGAAAACCTTCGCTCAGGAACAAAAGTGAGTTTGATGTAGAGCTTTGTGTGAATTAAGATTTAAAATGAAATTTGAATACATTTTCAAGGACAAATGTTGGCTCCCTTTCAGCAAACAATATTGGGAACGAAGGTTCACATTCTCATACATAGGTATAAATGAGATATTAATAAATTGATGACCTATAAATATTTACATAGTGTGTGGGGAGGTTATACTCATATATACTTTATACTTGCTTACATAAGTATTTCCTTATGAGAAAACTGTTGTAAATGAATTAAGATCTTCCTTTCTGCTTTCTGGCTTCCAGAATCCATGCTGGAAAGCTAATGCAAAATCTCCATGGGCTCTTGAGCAGGAGGCATGCATTTGCAAAGGGAGGCGAAGTCCAGTCTCCTGCTGGGGAAGGAGATGCCATAGGTCTGCTAAGAAGGAAGGGACCTGGGTCTGTTCTCTTTGGAAAAAGATGTTTCCAAGCAAAGCTGAGGTCACTCAGCATGTGGACTCTTCCCTTGGTCTTAAGCCAGTCATTCTTCAGCTGGGAACAACCTGGGAAACTTTACAAGTGCTGGTGCGTGGGGTCTCACCCTAGACATTGTTTGTTTAATTAGCCTGGAGGGCGGACCTTTCCATTCTGCAGATGATTGTAGCACACAGCCTAGGTTGATACTGTCATAGAAACATCCTGTGCTGTTCACTCAGACTCAGCTAGAGAACATGTGAAGACACGGTTTCCTGAGCCTCTCGACCAGCAATTCAGATGTGGTAGGTCTGAGACAGGGCCAAGAGTCTGCATCTCTAACAAGAGTATAATGGTGACCCTGCTGCCCTCGGGCCATAAACAGTACAATAGGAATTAGGAACTGTTTTCACATTATTGATATCATTTAACAAAGATCCCTGTGACCCCATCTGAGTTGCAGAAGTTCTGAAAGAAGCAGCAAGTTCAACCAGGGCACATACAAGCTGTTACGGGTCTCCCAGGAGTTGCCAGGCTCTGTGCCAGACTGATCACCAGCCATATAAAGTCAGGTAAGATGGGGTCCTTATCCTTAAGGAGCCTCATGCCACCTGACAAGAAGACAAAGCCAGGTGGGACATCACCACCATTCCCTTCTGCAGCCTGGCTCTGTCTCCCTCCACTGCCATCTCTGAAAGTCTGTGGCCCTGGCATCCCTATCCTCACTGGTCTAACAAGAGACCGGGTGTGATAAGCCCTGTGATTTCCACTCCCTCCCTTCTTACTCCGCCTTCTGGGTGAGCTCTGACATCACTGACCCATTCTGTGGTCTCCTCCTTCCAGGTCCTTTGCATGGCTGACTCCCACCCACCTTTTGAGTGACAGCTCTGTGTGTCTCCCTGAATGCCTTCTCTGACTCTGCCCACACAGTGGCTTCTCCCTGCTGTTTCTCTTGATAGCATCCACAATCTGTCTTTGTCACAGAACTTATCCCACGGTGTGGTCATTTCCTATGTGTGTATCTGCCTCCCTCGTTAGTTGGTAAACATTCTGTGGGCAGAGTCTCTCATCTTCACGTTTCCAGAGCCTATTACAATAGTGTTTGTAGTAATGACTGTGTGAGTGGAGGGAAGACTAAAACACGAGGGGCAGGCTTTTAAAAATGAATGGGAATGAAGGACGCTTGGGTGGCTCAGCGGTTGAGCATCTGCCTTCTGCTCAGGTTGTGATCCTGGGGTCCTGGAATCGAGTCCCACATCGGGCCCCCCTCAAGGAAACTGCCTCTCCCTCTGCCTGTGTCTCTGCCTTTCTCGCTCTCTCTGTCTCTCATGAATAAATAAATAAGATCTTTAAAAAATATATAGGAATGAAACAACAGATGTTGGTGAGGATGCGGAGAAAGTGGAACCCTCTTACATTGTTGATGGGAATGAAAACTGGTGCAGCCACTCTGAGAAACAGTATAGAGATTCCTCAAGAAGTTAAAAACAGAGATACTCTACAGTTCAGCAATTGCACTACTGGGTACTTAGGTACTTACTCAAAGGATACAAACATATCCTTTGAACCACAAATACAGTGGTTCGAAGGGGCACCTGCACCCCAATGTTCATAGCAGCAATGTCCACAATAGCCAAACTATGGAAAGAGCCCAGGCGTCCATTGACAGATGAAGGATAAAGAAGATGTGGTCTATATACACAATTACTCAGTCATCACAAAAATGAAATCTTAACTATTTGCAACAATGTGGATGGAACTAGAGGTATTATGCTAAGCAAAATAAGTCAAACTTATTTTTATTAAGACAATTATCATAACATTCCACTTATATGTAGAATTCAAGAAACAAGACAGAGGATCACGTGATAAGGGAGAGAAAAAGAAAATAAGAGGAAATCAGAGAGGGAGGCAAACCATGAAAGACTCTTAACTCTAGGGAACAAACTGAGGGGAGACGGGGTAACTGGGTGATGGGCATGAAGGAAGGCACGTGATGGGATGAGCACTGGGTGTTGTATGCAACTGATGAATTATTAAACTCTACCTCTGAAGCTAATAATATGCTGAATGTTAATTAACTGAATTTAAATTTTAAAAATAAAAATAATAAAAGTATGGGAATGAGGGATTCATACAAACTGGGCCGAGTACAGTAGGTAAACATCAATAAACAAAGAGTCTGGACAGGAGATTATATTTAAGCTAGAACTTAATAGGGTAGAGTTTTCAAAGTAGATATCACAAAGGGGGAGGGATCAGGAATGATCTGAGCACAGGCAAAGTACAGAAGTTTAAGGTCAAACCATTCATGCTGTGAACACTAAGCCGAGTGAGAGCACGAGCAAGTGGGAGGGCTGTAAACAGGAAAGCAAGGTGGTCACATCATTAGTAATAGAAACGACAATTGAAATAGCGTCTACTAGATACCAGGCACCATGCTAGCTGCTCCGCATATACCAATTAATGCAATTGATACCATAAGACTTCTGATTACCCCCTGAGACTGTGTCATCACCGTTTTACAAGTGACCAAATGGTGGCCCAGAGTGTTTTAAAGGGACATGTTCACGCTCTCAGAGTCTGCAAGTGGCAGAAACTGGCTTCACATTCAGGTCTGACCCCCAAGCCAGGCTCCACAGCACCTCGCCGCCCCTGCTCTTTCGTCAGGATGAGTCTTGCTGCCCAACACCAGTTGTCAATTCACAATGCTCGTTGACTGGTTTCAGGAGATGCTTTTCCTTTGAGAATCTGCTGCAGTCAATATAGACGTGGGATAAATGCAAGGTGGCTGTTTGCACAAGGCAAACATCACCAACAGGCAATATGCATTCTGGGATAAAAAAAAAAAATCCACAAGCATAAATGTGCTAGAAGTAAGCCATCCCAGATCAGGGCAGAAGCTTGTGCAAGGGGCGCCTGGGTGGCTCAGGGGATCAACTCCCACATCGGGATCCCCACAGGGAGCCCGCCTCTCTCTCTGCCTGTGTCTCTGCCTCACTTTCTGTGCGTTTCATGAATAAATAAATTAAAAATCTTTTTAAAAATCTTGTGCAATATTCTCAGTTCTGCATCCACATGGTTCCAACGTAGCATCTCACAGTGAATCAAGAGGGAGTATCTACTACTGGCCAGAATGGGGAGTGATGATCTGGGATGTCAGGACATGTCTCATTAACTGAAGAAACTGCTAGAACCTGGATGCTCATAATCGAATTCAGTCTGAGGAAGGGCACCTTCCTTGCTTTGCAACCCCTGGCTCTAATTTTTACTCCCAAGGACCTTTGGAGCACATCCTGACACCCCACAATGGGCCAGCCTCCCCCAGTGCCATCTTCCTTTTCTTCAATGACATGGGGAATCCTTCATTTTCTTTCACGTGGGGCACACACCTCGCCTGCTAGGCTTGGATTGCAATCATCACTTCCCCATGGAGTGTTTGCTGGGTAAAGTAACTACATCTCACTCTGAGCACGGCTCCTGTGGGACTCATAGCGGGAAAATCCTTGGCGCTCGAGCAGCACAGACCATGCCTGGCAGGTGCCCCTCCAGCAGCTGCAGAATCCTGGCTTGCACGGCACCTAGCCTGTCTCTGCAGCCTGATCCCAGCAGACTGGGGACTTTCAACCTCAAGGGCTTACTGCTGATAGGGCTTTACAGATCTTAGAACCCACTCCATGTCCTTAAGTGTTCTAACTGCCTTCATCCAAATGATGCCCCACCCTGTTCATGGCCATGGCTGCTACAAAGCCCACTGTAAGCATGTGGGATCATAAGATTATGCCCTCATCACATCACCTCATCCATACCAACATCATGAAGTGCTGGCATGAAGATCTAGAAGAAATTTGTGAGAGTCCTTGTTCCACTAGACCTCTGGTTACCAACTACCGATGATTTCATACCTACAGTAGAAACATCATTGAGCAACGCCAATATATGTCTATCTATTGATAAACACATACATGTACAACTGCATACTCCTATGCAATATGCATTGTTAAGAATAGAAAAAGATGTTTTAAAAGATAAGGGATGTAATATTCCATGTTTTAAAAATTAATTACTTTTTATATTAAAGAACACATAACCTTTTTTGCTCTTACTAAAAATATGCATACAGTGATTCAATGTTCTGGTTTTAATTTAGTCTAATTAAATATTAGACTTTGGCGGTGAGCATGGCTACACAAGAAGACTCCCCAAAACACACAGACCTAGAGGGTCTTAGGCTTGCTGAGTGAGTCATGGTTTCCACGCTTGTCTTGTAAACTCCCTAAGCAACTGCACAGGGCCCTCTCTGAGTTCTGGATGTGCCCCTTGAAAGATCCTGCTAATGGTGACGATTTCATACAAGACTTAGTCAATACTTGAAGGCCCAGAATGTAATTAGGGTAAGGTGTATTAAGAATAATTATGGTTACAAATCTATATATCAAATAGTTCTTTAAGTAAGTTTGAATTTCTCAGCCTATTCATTTTTGAATCTGATCTGCTCATCATCCCACCTCAGTGTGTGTGTGTGAACAGGCTTGTCTAGAAGCTCAGTGTGGTTGTCATTTCCACCTGTTTGCTATACTTTTGTTAGTAATATTACTTTCAATTCATGAGTGTTCTAAAGTATTTTTTAAAGATTTTTAAAATTTATTTATTCATGAGAGACACGGAGAGAGAGAGAGAGGTAGAGAGACACAGGCAAAGGGAGAAGCAGGATCCTTGAGGGGAGCCTGATACAGGACTCGATCCCAGGTCCCTGGGATCACAACCTGAGCCAAAGGCAGATGCTCAACTGCTGAACCACCAGATGTCCCTACAGTATTTGTTTTTAAGCCACTAGCTATTTTATGAGGGCTAGTATAAAGATAGAACACAATTTACATATGTGCATAACTGCCCAGTCACAAGCCATCATATTTTGTAACTTGAGAGCAATGTCACCAACTCATGAGTGCAGTGGAACGCCCTCTTTTTATCTGATACCAGAGTGACTGAGTGGAACTCACAACTGTGTGCCATATGGACACGGAAGGCTTCCAGGGTCAGTCTGGATTCTAATTATTAACAGGGCTTGATCTCTCTTTCTGATTTTTGATGAAAACAGTTGTAAGCAGGAATCTTAATATTTTCTCCCCACATCTTGATAGATGTTTTGTGCAGCCCTGGGGAGAAGGCAGCCCAGGCTGGAGACCAGGCCTATATAATAGAAAAAGGGCAACTCAGTCTCAGATTCTTACTCTATGTAACAGCTGCAGACTGTTTCACCCCCTCATCCCAAGTTACCTGTCGACAAAATAAAGATACCATCACTCACTCTATAGTTGGTGATGAGGACTTAGGAAATAATCAGTACAAGTGTCTAACACTATGATAGACACATGATCTTATCAAACCTGAAGACCAGAATGGAGCGAGGTACTAAAGGGGCTCCAGGAAGCTCCAGGTACCAAGCCAGGACTCAGAAGGCTCTGGCCCCGAGCCCAGACTCTCTTCACTATGCCACACAATTTCTGATTAAGTGAGGGAGGGGCAAACCAAAGGTGATGAGCTGCTAGAGGATGCACAGAGCTTTGCTTCCTCAAAATTCAACTCCAGAACTCCGGCTACAACCTCTCATGTGCCCCTGTCCCTGGAATACAGCTGGTCAGAATCATCTCCTTTTCCCCTCACCACCTGATTTGGGTCACCTACCAAAATGACCCAGCCTCTGAATTTCACCTCATGTAACAAGGGGCCATAATATACAAGAGGCACTTGAAGCATTAACTTCAGAACTCTCCTTCTGAAACTGGAGACGAGCCCCAGTAGCAGACTCTAAAAGTGTGCATGGATCCTTCCATTTCCATCATAAGATTGTCTCTACTTCTCCACCCTGAGTCTAGATGCTTTTGCACTTGGCTTTGGCCAGCAGAAGACCAACGAAATCACCCTGCATGAGTCTGAGGCTAGCTACCAGGACATCGTGTGTATTTCCATTCCTGCTTGTAGGGCTTGTCTGCCATATAAACAAGTCCAGGCTCACCTGCTGCCTCCCAGCCGAGGGCCCAGACCTGGAAACAAGTGCGGATGAGAGCAGCCAGGCCTGCTCCTGCTCAGCAGAACCGCCCATCTGGAGCCTGCTTCAAACTGCCTGCTCTCAGAATCATGAGCTAAATGGAAAGCTGTTGTTTTAAGCCACTAAGGTTTAGGGCGGTTTGTTATGCAACAAAAACAAATCGATAGATGGAACCATTGATCCTGAGTGACCCTAAGTCTACCATGAAGACCTACTGAAATCATGCGTGTAAAATATCCAATTCAGAGCATATCCTCAAACATTGCAAGCATCTCTATTTTAATTCTGCATTTAAAGAGGGCATCATAAATTTTCAGTTCTTGAGAGATCAAGGCACAGGTTTTAAGATCTGCAGTTTTGGGGAGATGGCTCCTACAAATATTGATCATACAAATACCTTTTTCTCAGAGATACATAAGCAAGATTCATTTCTTATAAATTCCTTTCCCTTTAAAACTGACTGGCTGACATAAGTAATGGGAAGAGCAACACAGAAGAGAGAAGGTGGCTGGAAGTGCAGGAGGAAGGGCACAAGTTAGCATTCTCAAGTCTGTGGGTATATGGGTGATTTTCAACTGTCCTAAACAAGTGGGCAGGAAAAATAATGAAAATCCTTTTCTCATTAATCCAAAATGCCCTATAACCTGACTTTTCCACTTCTACTTTCTACCAGAAGAAATACACAGACACAGAGACACACACACACACTCACACAGAGGACCCTTGAACAATGATGGGGTTCAAGGCACCCACCTACACCCATATAGACGAAAATCATGTAGGACTTTTGATTCTCCAAAAACTCAACTACTAATTGCCTACTGTTGACCAGAAGCCTTACTGATAACACAGTCAAATACACATATTTTGTAAGTTGTAGGTATCAGACACTGTATTCTTACACTAAAGTAAGCTATAGGAAAGCAAATGTTATTAAGAAAATCATAAGGCACAGAAATGACATCCACAGCACCACACCATATTTAAAAATCATGTACAAGTGGACCTGCCCTATTCAAACCCATGTTGTTCAAGGGTCAACTGCATATGCAGACACACACAAATAGATGCAGTGATGCATACTTACCCTCTCTGAAAGAGATCCACATTATAAAATTTATGTAGCTCTACAGAAAACTCAACCGTTCCTTGTACTTCAGACATGATCTTTTTGGTTCATTACCTGAAAAAACAAGAGAGAAAGCAACAGGTTGAGATCTACATAAGCCAAACAGAGAGCCAGGGCTTCCAAGAGGGGAACCCAACGTACCCGACCAATGGGACCATGGGGGGTCCACTGGATGTCAGTGCTCAGAGGTTCCTTTGATAGGAAAAGACACAGAGACAGGAAGACACACTTAATGTCACTCAGCTCAGTCCTGGAAGGACCAGACTTGGACCCGAGTATCCTCATCCTAAAGCGGGGCTAGTCTACCACCCTTCCTCACCTGTCAGTGCCAGGTAGGCAACAGCCGCCCAACTGTGAGCACATGCTCCATGGCCAATGGAGCAAGAATCCCTGCTCTTCCACCTTCTACCTGGGGGACTTTGAGCGAGTCACTTAACTTCTCCTCTATAACCTGAGCCCTGATAATAGCACAAAACTGATAGGTGACAGACAGATTAAATGAGTCTACCACACAGAGCACTTTGCACAGTTCCTGACACGCATAATGATTAATAACAGTAATTGAAAATGACTTTATCACAGTTAGTATAAATACCATCTCTAAAGTGCGAAGGTGCCTGGGGTGGCAGGGCCAGATGTGCTTTCTACCAAGCACGGGAAGCAGAGGGAGTGGGTGCCGTTGCCAAGCAGATGTTGAACCCAACTTGACAGGATGCTAATTTTCCAAGCTAGGAGATCTTAGGGCCAATAACAAGAGGGCTGGCTGGGGAAGATCAGAGAGAGCAAAATTAAAAGAGTCCAAGGATGAGAAATGCCTGGCTGGCTCAGCGGTTGGGTGCCTGCCTTTGGCTCAGGTCATGATCCCAGGATCTGGGATTGAGTCCCACACTGGGCTCCTGCAAGGAGTCTGCTTCTCCCTCTGCCTACATCTCTGCTTCTGTGTGTGTGTGTGTGTGTGTATGTGTGTGTGTGTGTGTGATGAATAAATAAATACATCTTAAAAAAAGAGAGAAATGAAGCAAGAGGAAGAAAGACTCGAGGCGGGCTGAATTTTCTGAGGATATGAAATCATCCAGACATCAATGATATGGAGAAAGGGAAAGAAACTGACTTTTATGCAGCAGCTACTATATCCTTGGTGCTGCATAAAGTATTTTCTGTAAGTTACCTGATTTTCTCCAAGAAGAATTCTGTGATAAAAGTTACTGCCCCACAATACAGATAGGGAAAAGGATCAGAGACGCTCTCATCAGGACCCATTTTCCACATCTAGAATGTTCTTGTGGTGTCTGCACTTTCTCCAAGCCTCAGTTTGCTACCATGTGTAATGGGGTGATACAAGCTACCTAGGAGGAGTCCCCATGGGACAGGAGGTAATTACTTGCCATGAACAGGTTCTTGGGGAGCCAGCAGGTTCTCACTGGGAGGCAGCTGGCATGATCTTGGGGAAGGGGAGAATGCGAGAGAGAGGAGGGAAGCTAAGAGGAGATCCAGTCTCTCTTGGCTGGCACCTGGGTCTCCTCTCAAAGTCTCTCTTCCATTTGCTCCCCTGACGTCTCAATGACCAGACCAGCATCACTGGGGTTCAGAGCCCGACCTCACTGTGCAGTGAGTCATGCCAAGTGCAGTCATGCCAAGCCAGAATAAGGGAACAAGAGCTGAGCAGGGCCTTAACTCTGCGTCTCAGCTCTGGCAAGGGTACCAGGCAGGGAAACGTTTCTGAAGACACAGAATTCCACTCACCAAATTAAAATGCAACAGATCCTAGAACGTAGCCTCTATAAATCCTGCAAGCCAGTATTTCAAGCTGATGCGCCCAGGGATGCCTGGCGCACAAAATGTGCTGCAAACCTCTCTCCCTCATGGCAGAGGCCTCAAGGTGCGTAGCTGGGCCAGTCAAGGTCAGAAACCCACTGCTCAGTTTCAGTGTCAAGGTACTCCCAGCAAGAGCTGGACAGAGGGCCAGCAAATAAAGCCACTCTGCCCTTGACTTCATTATCACTTTCAACACCGGGACAGCTGCCTCTCCCCCTCTTCCCCGACTCATGCTCAGCCTCCATCCTGACGATACTGCAGAGCCAGCAAAGCCACCTGACTCCTGCTTGTGGCTGCCAGTGTCAATCATTCCTGACCCTCCCTGGTCCCTGACTGGGTGAGGATGTTGCAGAGTAAGGAACAGAGAGGGGACAAGGACAGCACACGTGCACACTCCAGCCTGCTGCACACCAAACACTGCCCGGGGTGGGAGGGGTTCCAAACTTATTTCACGTGTTCCGTGAAACATCTCTGCAGCGGGTGGTACTGGCCCCCGCTCGCCATACAGAAGAACAGCACTGACCCTGAAGCCTGCACTTCTGACCCTCGGCAGTGGAATGGCTTGGGAATTAATATCAAGAAGAAAAAAATACTTCGTGCATGGAGAACACCATGCAAAATACTGTTTTCTCCTGGGAAAATGCACCCCTCCCATCCTACCACTCAGGACGAATAAACTAAAGCCCTGAACTTGTTGATGCAAACACAGCTTATTGGTGAAAAGCTGACTGTTCCTTTTGAAGATCAAGTGATTCATTATCAGCAAATACCCAGTTAGTCAATGAGGAAGATGAGGTCACATTTAAAATACCAGTTCTACAGCATGGAGGTACCCCCCCACACCCAAAATTAAAAACAAATACCATATGATCCAATAATTCCACTGCTCGGTATTTACCCAAAGAAAATGAAAACACTAATTTGAGGAGATACATGCATCCCTCTGTTTAATGCAGCATTATTTATAGCAGCCAAGAAATGGAAGCAACTCAAATGTGTCCACTGCTAGATGGATGGATGGATGGATAAGGAAGACGTGGTATATGTCTGCACTGGAATATTACTCAGCCATAAAGAGGGATGAATGAAATCTTGCCAAATATCTGCAGCCACATGGATGGAGCTAGCAGATATTACCCTAAGTGAATGGAGTCAAACAGAGAAAGACAAATAACAGATGGTTTCACTTATATGTGAGGAATCTAAAGAATAAATGAATAAACAAAAAAAACAGAAATGTCTCACAAATACAGAACAGAAACTGGCAGTTGTCAGAGGAAAGAGCTCAGCAAACAGGTGAAATAGGTAAAGGGGATGAAGACGTACAAACTTCCAGTTAAAAAAATAAATAAGTCACAGGGATGAAAAGCACAGCATAGGGAATACAGCCGATAACACTGTCATGAGGTGTGGTGACAGACGGCAACCACGCTTATCATGGTGAGCACTGAGTAATGTACAGGATCGTTGAGACATGCTGTTGCACACCTGAAACTAGTGTGATGTCATATGCCAACTACATGGCCATAACAATTACACAGAATAAAATAAAATGTTTTATAACTCAATATTGGGACATCTGGGTGGCTCAGTTGGTTGAATGTCTGACTCTTGGTTTCAGCTCAGGTCATGATGTCAGGGTCTCAGAATGGAGCTCCACGGTGGGCTCTGTGCTCAGCACAAAGTCTGCTTCAGATTCTCTCCCTCGCTCTTACTCTCTTTCAAATGAGCACAATCTTTTAAAAAAAAAAATCCTCCCTATTGATTTTGCTGGTGATTGTACTTAGTCCAATTTGCAGATATTGCAGGAATCTGCAGGAATCCAAAACCAATGGCTTGGATCCCAACTGTCTCTTTTACTCTTTCTATGTGAGTAGAGAGAGTGTGTCCAGAGGAGTGGTCTACACATGTGGCCCTCAGGTCATCAGCTTCAGCATCACTTAGTCTGAAAGCAAAGTCTTGGGTCTCACCCCAGACACACTGAACCAGAAACTGTAGGGACGAGGCTCAGGAATTGGTGTCCGCACCTTCCAGGGAATTCTGATGCCAACACCTCTTTGAGAACCACTGGTACAGAGACTGGAGGTTGGAATCAGGCCTGAGATCACCAGCTCCCAGGGGGGCTACATGACCTTGTGCCCGCTGCTTTGCTGGATTTCTCTGATCCATGGTGTCCTCATTATGCATCCAGGAGTAAAGGAGAGCCTGCCCCATAAGGTGGTTTTCACGATCAACAGAGATAGGAAGTGCCCAATATGGGGTTAGAGCCTGCTCACACGTACATGCATTTTTAAAAATATAGGCCAGATTTTGTTGTTAAAATTTCACATTGGGCAGGAAGATGCCAGCTCTGCAGGACAAAGTGCCACACAACCGTGTTCATAAATATACAAATGGCTCAAAGAGCGGTCATCTCCATTGCCCAAGCAGTGGGGTTCACTGGCTTCTCAAAATACAGAATGTGTGGACTAGTAGTGTGTGTGTTATGTATCTAATGCTACATAACAAATGACCCAAATGGTCCATGTGCACACAGCAGACATGACACACGCTCAAAACACTCCACACTCATGTTACACTCATAACACCCAGTGCACCCTCAGACAAAAGCACAAAACACCCATTATACACACATAATACCTACACGCCAACACATAATAGCCATCAGACACATGGGATCCCTGTGGCATGTACCCAGCACACATCCAACATGCAATACACCTGACCCACGATCCACACATAGACACCATATCCACCCCCCTCACACACACACACACACACACACACATACACACACACACACCACAGATGACCCTGCACTAACTTCCTACTACCACCAGTGCCACCTCCAGGGCTAGAGACGGCAATCATTCAGCCACATCTGATGAGATGCTCAACTCCCAACTTGCATTTCCTGAAAGCCTGCGCATGTCCAGATGCTACACCTAGTGAGCTTAAAGGTTAACCTTGTCCTTACAATGCTTAGGACTGGGACAAAGCAATCAGGTGCCAGTCACAAGGAGAGTGATGAGGACAGAGAGTCCTGGATGCTTCCCCGGGTGGAAGGCACATGGGGAAGGCAGATTCTTGAGTGACAAGGTCATGCCAGGCCCAAGCTTATCTATGCAAACCTGCCTCTGCTTAAAAGGGATGCATCCACCTTGATGTTTACAGCAGCATTAGCCCAACTATGGAAACAGCTCAGATGTCCATCGGTAGATGAACGGATAAAGAAGATGAGTAGTGTCTATCTATAATGGAATAGTACTCGGCCATCAAAAAAGAATGAAATCCTGGGGACGCCTGGGTGGCTCAGCGGTTGAGCGTCTGCCTTCGGGAGCCTGCTTCTCCCTCTGCCTATGTCTCTGCCTCTCTCTGTGTCTCTCATGAATAAATAAAATCTTTAAAAAATAATAATGAAATCCTGCCATTTGCAATGACATGGACAGAACTAGAGGGCACGATGCTAAGTGAAATAAGTCGGAGGAAGACAAGTGCCGTATGGTTTCACTCATATATGGAATTTAAGAAACAAGCAAAGAGCAAAGAGAGAGAGACAAGCCAAGACACAACTCTAGAGCACACACACTGATGGTCACCAGAGAGGAGGGGGATGAAGGAGGGCGTGACGAGCACTGAGTGTTATATGGAAGTGCCGAATCACTGTTGTGCACCTGAAACTAATATTACACTGTATGTTCACGAACTTGGATTTAAATAAAACCTCTAAAAACAAAAAGCAAGGAGAGCTCCCCACCTCCGTGGGTCCTCACAGCCTCAGGTCACCTGGGGTAGGCACACCTGCCCTGCTATTTCCCCCCACACTGAGCGAGGCTTCCCCCCCACTGCCAGGCATGCACCTGGCAAGCATGATTTAGGGACGGGCACCTAGAGAGAAAGGTGAGGGTGAATGAAGGACCCTGGATACAGGGGGCAGAGGCCATGTGACACATGCCGCAGGGCGGCCTTGCTTGTGGGTGGGGGAGAGAACAGCGTCCGTCTCCAGGGCTCACGGACACGCACACACATATGCTCTGGACCAGCCGGCTGGGTCCCACTCACACTGGGTGACCTAGGACCTGCTCCTGCCCATCCTGGGCCTCATCGTCCTCCTCTGAAAAATGAGAGTCATCACAATACTTTCTTCATGGGATTGTTAAGTGAAAAACGTTAATACACAGAAGGCGTCCGCGTCCGGATCCCGGCACAAAGTCTGGCTATTGTCAATTTTATTCCAGGAGGCAGAGTGGAAATAACACGCGGTGGAACTCCCACCCCCTCTGCTCTGCATTCATTCAGAACAATCATTATGGGGCGCCCCCCCCCACAGGTCTGCCCTTTCTGGGAGACTTGTGACGTCACATCTGCCCCCCTAGGGATGGGCCCATATCGTGAGGCAATGAAAGGCCAGGCACAGGAGGAGCCGCGCCGCTCAGGGATCCCGGGCCAGCATTGTGTTTCGGTGGCAATGAAATGCCCTCTCCGCCACAATGTCCTAAGACCCCGTCATCCCCAGGCCGACCACGGGTGGCTCTGATTAACAAGACACAGGACATAAGGGTCAGAAGAAAGCAGAAGAGAGAACCCAGCTGTGAAGTCAGGGAGCCGCACCTGGGAGCCAATGTCCACCTCCTACCGAGTTACCCGCCGTGTGCGTCTCATCGCCTCTCAGAGCCCGGGTTTTCCCATCTGCACAACAGTGCAAAACCAACCAAGAGAACGATAGGCAAGGGTAACCAACGAAAGGGATTTTTTCCCAACTATTTAACTGTTTTCGTTGTCAAATAGGGTCTTACTACTAAAGTAATGAACAAAAACTATTTTGGAAAAAATAAGCATGGTGCTTAGTGTTCCTTGCAGGTGGAGAGATGTGTGTGGCCCTTACAAGCAGGAGTCAGGTCGGCTTACGGCTTTCTGAGCACTCCAGGGCTCACACAGTGGCTGGTACACAGGAGAGGTTCACAGACATGTGTGGGGTTAGTGAATCTGGGACAGTATCAGGGAACCGAGCCGCAGGCGGAGTGTGAGCACGGAAGGGAGGCAGATTCAACAAGGAGAAACAGAGCGACGCAAAACACAGGCTCTCCAAGAAGGGGTGTGAGCACAGGCGTGGATTATGTGGGGGGAGAGCACGTTCCTTGTGATTCCAGATGCTGACGAGGCCGGCCAGGTGAGCCCTTGTAGACTTGTCCAGCACTGAGGACCGGCCCCGGGTTCTGCAGCAAGTGCAGGTGTCAGGGAGGAACCCTGCAGGACGAGGGAAGGACGTTATCCTCACCTCTTCATCCACAGCACGGCAGGGACCCCACTGCGGGGGAGTCCGATCTTCCTCAACATTTGGGGCAAGGACCTTCCCCAGCAGAACCACCCAGCCGATTCCTGGGTCCCACACCCCGATCCCGTAGTGAGACTCGGGATGGGATCTGGGAACACTCGTGCTAAAGTGGGAAGCCCAATGCAGCTTTTCTAGCCCCAGCTCTGATGGGAAAACCAAGCAAGTAGCCACATCCTGTGCCAGAGACCAGAAAAACGCACCTGCTGCCCACCTGGGTGACCTAAGGAGGCCAAGGCAGCAGCTTTGGGAAGAAGAACTGGATGCTTCTGTTTCAGAAATGAAGCTCCTCTTCTTCCAGAACTTCAAAAAGTGGTCTGGATATAGCAATTGTCGTGCAGAAAGCAGTAATTCTAGGCGGCATCTGGAGCAGGGCCTTCAGGGCGGTGTGTGTGTGCATCCGTGTGCGTGTGTGTGTGTGTGTGTGTGTACAATCATCAGGTCTGGGGATAAACAAGCCAGGAGCCAGCTATCTGCTCGACAATTTACTGCAAGTGACAAAACTCTGCAAGCCTCAGTTGCCTCCTCTGCAAATCTGAGATAAATCTTTACCCCCGGGGGTAACACAGAAGGCTGACAACAGATGTTAGTCCCAACCCTCCAGTGACACATAAAGCTTAAGTCACCAAGAATAACTGTTAATGCATTCACAGTTAATTGTGGGAATGCTTCATTTTGAATTTGCTTTTTCCTTCATCACCCGATTTCATTGAGCTTTTTCTTTCTGTGTGTTTGCTTGTCTCCAGTTGGAAGCCACTAGGATCCAGAATGGTATATTCAACGGCACGCAAAACTCACGATGTGGGTGGGAAAGGATGCTTGTTCTCTCTTCCAGAACCGGGGCCTGCGGCTCTCTGCCCTGGGAACAGAGCCAGGAGATAGAGGACGCTCCGCTCCTTACACCCGAGGCAGGAGGGGTGGCACCCAAGCGGCCACCACCTACCCCGTTGTCTGGTGTCAACCGGGCATCAGCAGGTGGTCCCCCCTTCACCTTCCCATATTCTGGGGTATAACTGTGTCCTCCCAAAATCCATAAGTTGAAACCTAACCCCCAAAGTGAAGTTTCTGGGAGGCGAGTAGGTCATGAGGGTGGAACCTCCATGAATGGGATTAGCGCCCTTACCAAAGAGACCCCAGAGGGCTCCCTTCCCCTTCCGCCATGTGAGGACACAGAAGTCTGCACCTAGACCATGGCCCTCATCAGACCCTGCTGCCCCCTGACCTCGGACTCCTAGTCTCCTGAACCATGCATGAGAAACACGCATTTCTGTGGTTCATAAGCAACCCAGGATGGTATTTTGTTCAGACCACCGGAATGGACAAAGATACCCCCAAAGACAACCAGTTCTGACCACCGCTTCTCGAATCCAACCCCTTCTCTCCATCTCCAAAGCCGCCACCCTGGCTGTCTTGGTCACCACCCTCTTCCCCAGGCGGTCCTCCTCCTCCTCCGGCATCATAGCTGAGCCTGAGTCCTTACAACACGTGACCCTCTTTAGTCTCCACCTGTCCACAGACGTGGGGGACGTGCCAGTGTGTCAGCTCCTGGGGCTGGAGACCATCAGGTGCTAAAGAACTTCAGCCAGTTCCTGGCGGTTGGCAATCACTCAGCAGCCAGCGGTGATTATTTGATTTCTGCCTTCGACACCGCTGGCAGAAATTCAAAAGATCGCTCACGGGATCCAGGCCTCCCTCCTTTCTTTTCCAAGATCCAGGGTCCCTGGAGGCCCAGCCTCCACGCCAACTAACATTGAGTAATTGTGAATCTTCTTGCGATATTTCTGAAATGTTTAACCGGTTATTTGCATTTTCTCATATGTTGTAGACCAGCGTCGGTTGCCTCTGGGGAGATCTGTGGAAAACATCCAGACTACCGTGGTCCCTCGTTATCCACAGTTTTGCTTTCTGTGGTTTCAATTACCCGGGTTAACCGCGGCCCAGAAGCAGCCGGTCCTCCTGCTGACACATCATCAGAAACTCAGTAGTGGCCTAACGCCCTGTCACAGGGCCTGCGACATCCCCTCACTCCCTCTCGTCGCGTGGGCCTCTTGCCATATCCCGCCAACACGAGAAGGCGAGTACTGTGTTTCGAAAGAGAGAGACCACCTTCCCGTAACTTCTATTACAGCGCTGTTATCACCGTTTTATTTTATGATTAGTTACCGCTGTGAATCTCTCGCTGTGACTAATTTATAAATGAAGCTTTGTCCCCGGTATGGACGTACAGGAAAAAAAAAAAAAAAACATCCACATAGGGTTTGTGCAATCGGTGGACTCAGGCATCCATCGGGGGTCCTGGAACACATCCACCGCAGATAAAGGTGGATAACAGCTGTGTTTTGGAGAAATACCATCATTTCAACACCTCATTAGATCCCGTTTGGAAACAAATCCTTTTACAAACACATCTCCCTTTAATATGTATTTTTTCCTTTAAAACATCAATCTTCAAAGTGCGTGGCCTTTGAAAGATTAAATGAAAAAAAAAAGAAGCGTGTTGATCTTAATGCGTGTCAGCATTTACTTTATGAAAAGGGCACGCAGAGCTAATGTGCTCAGAAGATTATAAATCAAAGAATTACAACAGGGTAAGTGGGGACAGGTTCCGGAAAGGGCCCTCTCATGCTCCAGAGCAGAACGGTGAGGACCGAGATGGGAAACCAGAGCACGACACAGAATGTTCTAGGGGGAGCCACGCCGGAGCCTGGAGCACCCCATCAGAATGCGCTGCGTTCCCCGGGGCCTGAGAGGACCCGCGAGCAGCAGAAATCTTTCTCAACCACCTGTAGCCACATCACTGGATCCCATCCCCCAGGAGATTTACTCCAGGCAGACATGCTACCCAGGTACTAACTCCAGTTTTCGGGCTGGCATGATCACCTCGAGGAGAACCTGCTGCATGTTCCAGGAAAATGATCTCATCAGGCATGAAAATCAGCATTTCTTCATCAAGGAGGGAGGGCGACCCAAGAAGTATCTGCTGTGAGAGCATCTCCCTGGCATTGGATCCCAACCCCGGGGCCTTACTTCTCTCCAGGCACATGGACAAGTCATGTGACATCTCTGAGCCTCAGTGTTCCCATCCAGAATGTGGGTCAACACTGTCCTGTCAGAGCAGTTGCTTAGGAACAAAAGGTGGAGCCTCTCATGGACACGTGCCTTCTTTCGACACCCGGGGACCAAGCACACAGAGCACCAGAGACACACAGCCACCGAGCCACGGCTCTTGGGCCCTCAGAAGACACAAGCCAGAAAGGAGAGAGCCAGGTCACAACTGTGGTCCACGTGGGTAAGTGCCATGATGTGAGGATGCGCAGAGAAGTCTATGACCCACACAGGCAGCCTACATGAGCCTGGCCAGACCAAGGGATCCAGAGCTCAGCCCTCAGCAGCTGTACAACCTCAAGCAAAACCATTATGACTCACTGTGCCTCAGTTTCCCAACTGGAAATTGCCTTGGAGCCTGGCCTATGGTAAATGTTTAGTAAGTGCAAGCTCTTATGATCACACCGCTCTGTCCCCTCATGTTGGAGCCGAGAATGTGGGACATCCGGGTGGCTGAGGAGCTATCCAAGCCTCAGAGGCATCTAGGGGTAAAACTGTGTCTGGACCTTGGGTAGCTGAGTCCCTTGAGTGGGATGCTCTGCGCGACTCTACACACAGCCCAGCCTCGGGGCAGGGGCAGCCCACCCTGACACACCAGACCTTAACCTCAGCACAGCACAAACTCTGGGCAGGAACACCAGGCCCTGCAAACTCTGGGCCCTTCCTAGCCTGCAGCCCATCCTCCCTGTCTCCTCACCTGCCGGAACCTTCCCCTTGGCCTCCTCAGAGCATTCACCCCCTCGGGACATGCCCTCCCTGTACTCAAGCTCTACTCCCCCTGGACAGCCCACCTCTCATCTCCACCTGATGAGCTCCCAGGCTTCGGTGTCCAAGCAGCAGCTCCAGGAAGCACCCCCATGAGCAGCCAGGCCGCCCCTCCCCGCGCAAGGCCCAGCTGGCTGCGTGCAGACGGAAACAGCCCTGACCACCTGCACCTCGCCTGCAGGTTAGACCCTGAGCTCTTTAAAGCAAGGGACAGGGCAGCCCAGGTGGCTCAGCGGTTTAGCGCCACCTTTGGCCCAGGGCGTGATCCTGGAGTCCTGGGATCGAGTCCCACGTCGGGCTCCCTGCAAGGAGCCTGCTTCTCCCTCTGCCTGTGTCTCTGCCTCTCTGTCTCTCATGAATAAATAAATAAAATCTTTAAAAGAAATAAAGCAAGGGACGGCCACCACTTTTAGCAATAAGACAGGGCAGAGAAAAGTACACGGTTAACATGTGTGGGGTGAAGGAGAAGGCGGATGGAAGAATCAACAAATCAAGGGCGGGGCACGTATGCACGATCGGATGCACGCTGATTCCTCTTCTTTCTAATCAAATACACTTCCCCTGAGACGTGGAAGCAGCCACTACCCGGGACGGAGGTGCTAACTGGACCCTCTTGTCTTGAGCGCAGGCCCGAGCTCCTTCTGTCCCTTGCGCGTGTCCACCAAGCGGGAAGGGGCGGCGGCGTGGGCCGTGGGCATCCTGAGGGCATCCCGCAGAGGAGCGGCGGGCGTGGGGAGGCAGGGATGCCTGGGCCACCCCCCTCCGCGGACGAGCGCTCTATTTACCCTTCCTGACGCCTCAGCATAAACAGGAGAGGAGGTGAATGCAAGCCGCCGGGCCCCCAGCGCGTGAGTCAAGGCTGGCATTTCAGACGCGCAGTGTGGGCCCGGCTGCCACGCCTGGGCACCCAGCTTCGCCGCCGCCTGTCATTAGCTTCCCAAGCGCGGCAGTGACTCAGGCTGCGTCTGCGTTCGCACTGACCACCCACAAGATCTGCGAGCCTTCTCGACTTTCTCACACACGCGTGGGCGCCCTCCTCCAGCCACCCTCCCAGCCAAAATAGAAAGCTAAGCAGGGACAGGAAGGGGGGTGCTTAAAGCCGCGTGGAGCAGCGTATCCTGGAGCCTGCCGGGCGCCAAGAGGAAGGGGGACAGTCCGTGTGTCCTGCGCGGCGTGAGGGCAGGTGATCCTGGGGGTTCCTCCTTCTGCGGGGGCGCATGGAGCCTGCAGGGGCACGGACCCCACTGGGGATGGCCTCTGGAGGGGCCAGCTGTCAGCTCGCAGACCCGCAGAGCTGGAGGGCCTCAGCGGTCGGTGAGCCCAACGCCTCCATTCCACCAAAGAGAAAACTGAGACCACTCAGGGTAGGGGGAGGCAGCTCTGTGCAGCGGAGGCATCAGAGTCTGGCACCAAACCACCATGACGACAAAGCCTGACCTTTATTAGTCCCTGGAGCGGATGCCTCAGATTCTCCAGGCCTCGATGCTCTCATCTGCGAATAGGGCTCATAACACCTCTCTTGCGGGGTTAGCTCAAGAACGTGAGCATCTTACCGCCACAGTATCTGGCCTACAGAGAACAAAGTGGCTGCTGCTTTCCTGGTGACAGCAAGCACGCGGTGGAGAGTAATCTGGAGGAACAAGGACCCTTCCATTCAAGGTTAGAAAGAGGCTCTCTTGAAATGAATGGAGGGGTGTCATTTCGTATTTAAACACGTCCCTGAAAACCTGCCCTGCAAGTATGACCTAGCAAGAAGCTGTCCCAGGACGGTGGGGAGGAGTCCAAGAGGACATCTCACGGATGGACAGTGTGGGGACAGGGCAGGTGCAGCCATTACCCTGACCCGGACGTGTCCGCCGTCGAGGGCCAGGTGGTGTCCCAGGACCGGCAAGGTTCATGATCTCGAATGGCCACAAAGAGTATTCCCCGTTCCTCCCAACCACAGAAATGCCCCTTTCAGCCCTGTCATCTATTGATCCAGACATCAATGAGGCAGATGCTCTCTTCCAGCTCCAGAATAAACGATTCAGAGGCCGGAGCCCGGAAACCCACAGGTACCCAGAGTCCACCCCGTTACTTGGACTTTCTCCTCAGGGCCCGGAAAGCCAGACTGGGTCTGGTTCAAATCCCAACCGGGGTGTGTCTTTCTCTGTAAACTTAAAGCCAGTGGCTGAACACAGCTGGACCTCTGGCTTCTTCACCTGCAAAAAGCACACTCATCTCCTAGGAGAACGGTGGAGATTCACGGACATAAGTGCAATCTGCTCACAAGAAGTACTCGAGTTAGCTGACGTACAGGTGGGCGGGATCCCGAGGACTCTGCGTTGCTATTTTCTCAATTATTCACATTATTTACTTCTAAAAGCCTGAGAACAGGTGTATGAGAGCACAGTGGGGAGGGAAGGCAGCGAGAACACTGTGGTCCTGGATGCCCAACATTAATTTCAGAAAGTCCTGCCATTGCAAGACATGTTCTATAGGGAGGCTAGCCCCCGGCCACCTCCTCCGTCACAGCCTCCCTGGGCCCTCAGCTGGTGGACACAAGCCCCCACCCTGGTGTCCCTGCCTCTCCTCTGGCTCCCTGCCTGCAGTGTGCTTCCCCACTCAACAGCATGAGGGACGGGCTCTTTCGAAGGGCCCCATCACGTCAGCCTCCAGTGGCCCTCCAGCTCCTTAGTAAAGCCATGGCCAGCGTGCCCCCACGTCCCCTGCCTCCTGGCTCCACTGTGGGTAATTCACTTCCCTTAGGACACCCCTGCACATGGCTCCTCACTATTCCTCCAAACCACTGGGCCGGGGTCCGCATGAGGTAGTTCTCAAAGGTGCTCTCAGAACCCGCCCCGGGGCTGGCCCTCACTTTTCCCCTCCTGGTCTCAGCTCAAATGTCATGTCTGCAAGGAGCCTTTCACTTCCTGCCAGTTCCTACACACCATGTCACCCCTCTTTTATGACATTAGGAGTGGGAACCCCCCTCCCCATGGGACTCTTCCCTCCCTCCCTCTGGGAGGGCAAGGTCTCGTCCACTTCCGAGCTGTCCTATCCAGTGGCAGGAAAGGGCCTGACTCCGTCCATCCCTACTGAATGAGCCCAAGGTCAAAATCCAGCAGAGTCCCAAAGAAGGTACCGGGTGTTCCACGCAACCGATAAATCACTGTGCACTGGATCTAAAACTAAGGATGCACTTTATGGTGGCAAACACTCAATTTAAATTTTAAAAATGAATAAATGAATTAAAATAGGTATAGGATTCAGGAGCCAAGGGCATATTTGGAAGAAATATGAAACAAGAAAACGTGTATTTAAAGCACAGGGGACAGGGGAGGTCTGGCGGGAGGGGGGGTAAAACTTTCAGAACAGCTATGATACTGGATCCTTGATCATTTTGTTCCACTCAGTTTTCACAACCCAACCTAACAGATCATTCTAAAAAGGCCCACAATTTTGTGGGAGGAAAAAGAAGGAAAGGGAGAGCCCACCACTAACAAGTATCAGGACGGCCCCACCAGGGCAGCACGGCCTGGGCTACGGGCCCTGGGCCGTGAGAAGGGGTGATGGGCATTCTGGAAAACAGACCCAGGGTCACGCGGGGGCACTCGGGGAGCAAGGGGGGGGGACAAGGTTGGAAGCAGAGAGCCCAGGACAAAAGGACAGTGGAAGACCTAGCAGCGTCCGGGATTTCGGCAGTTACCTTCATGGGTCACTCAGGACAAACCCGCCGCAGGAACCTTCATACCGGCGTGGATATTGATCTTTATGAAATGACAACAAACAACCTGTGTAGGGGCATGAATTAATCATGAACTGATGCTTTAAATTTTAAAAACAATCTCCGCCCTACAGATGTCTCAGCGAAGCCTGCTCAGGCCACCTCCCTCATCACGATGAGACCTGTGATTCACTCAGTCACTGGGCAAACATTACTATTGACTAGAGGCCACGTGTGTGTCGGCAACCGCGCTGGGTGTCGGGGAGACATAAATGCTTAAAACAGGAGTTCAAGAAAGGTAAATGAAAATAAATAAATAAATAAATAAATAAATAAATAAATAAATAAATTTTTAAAAATAAAAATACTTTTAAAAAAAGGGAAATGAGACACTAGGTAATTGTTATGCACTACGGGAAATACTCTAAGGTGACCCCTCGAGAAGCCTAGCACGGGGCCCCGGGGGCACCCAATCACCTCTGTGTTTGTGTGATGAGTCAGGGAGCTGGAAACCGCCATACAGGCCCCAGGCCCCATAAAGGCTGAGCGAGTATGAAAGCGCCCGCCAAGTGACACCTGTCCCCGACTCAACTTGACATATTTAAGGCATATACGAAGTGTTATCTGACATTCAGGAATTAAAGGTGAATGGTAAACACTTCACATAAACATGACCTACAGTTGTGCAGACAAGCCAAGCATCACGGGGCGGGCGGAATGGGGTGCATGGAGGTGAACACAAGCAGAATCAGACTTCCCCAAGGATCTGGGGCCCGGCCTCACAGGATCTGTCCTTCTCTGGTCCTCCCTGCCCAGCCTCCCATAGTCCCCATGGCCAGCGCTACAGGGACCCCGGGAGTCTCTGGCATCCTTGGGCTCTGTGGGTCAGGGACAAGGGAGTCTGTCCACGAAGAGAGCTTTGGAGAGAGACAGACAGCGAGAAAGAGAGAGAGAAGAAAATACAGTCAGAAATATATCTACTCTATCCCACATTCCTCTCCCTTCTCCTTGTCCCTGTTTTCCCCACAGCCTGGCAGCCACAGGATGGAGAGGAAGTGGATGGAGCTGCCAGGGGACCGGATCTTCAGCATCCTCATCAGACTTGAGCAGGAACGCATCCTCATGCTGCTGGTGGCGATGCTATTTCTGCTTCTCAGAGCTCTGCTTCATGCTGGGCCCATGGTAGGCTGTCTGAGACCACCCGGCCACTTAACCCCAAGCCTGCTCCTGGGTGGACGGTACTGTTAGGGCCCCTGTTCCATACAGGGGTAGCTGAGGGTCGGAGGCAGGGCCTGACTTACCCAGTGTCAGAAAGTCAATGCCCGAGCTGTGAACCAGCATCACTCAGGCCCCTGTTATCTCTCCCCAAGTGATTGCTCTGCCTCATCTATTCTCACCCAGAAACCAGAGGGTCTATTCCTATGAGAATCCACTCCTCTAACCTCATTGGTTTCCCTTCCACCTTTAAGTAAAAATCAAGTCCCTCTAAAGATGTACAAATGCCCAACAAGCACATGAAGAGAGGGTCAACATCATTAGTCATTAGGAAGATGCAAATCAAAGTCACAGTGAGAGGCCGTTCACAATGAGCTTACATCCGCTAGGACGGCTATTAACGGGCAAATAACCGAAAACAAGCATTGGCACGAATTTGGAGAAACTGCAGTCCTTGGATGTCGCCATGGGAATGTAAACAATGACACGGTCACTGGGGAGGACAGTTTGGCGGTTCGTCCATGACAAAACCCAGAACGACTGCCTCACCCAGCAATTCCACTCGTGGGGATGTGCCCCTCAAAACTGAAACTGAATGTTCCAACAACAACCTGTCCCTGAATGTTCACAGCAGAATTATTCACAATAATCAAAGAGTAGAAAAGGATTCAATCTTCCTCGACGGATGAATGGATACACAAACATGGGCTCTCCATACGGTAGGATATTACTCGGCCATGAAATAGAATGAAGTGGTGCCACATGTACAAACCTTTCACGTTATGCGAGGTGAACAAAGCCAACGCAAAAGGCCCGTGTCATAAAATCTCATTAATAAGAAATGCCCAGAATAGGAAAGTCATAGAAACAGTGAGCACATCAGTGATTTCCAAGGACCGGGAGGAGGGACATGGGGGAATGAATGTTAACAGGTGTCGGGGTTCCCTTTCAGGTGATGAAATGGTCCAGGACAGGACAGTAGTGGCCGTTGCACGGTACTGCGGATGCACTCAATGCCACCCCATTCTACACTGCAAAATTGGGGCAAAAAAGGTGAATCTTCTGTTATGTGTATTTTATCATAAAAGAGGGAAGAAAACTGGGTCCCTCCCCTTCATCTTCTTCTGAAACTTTCCTCCTTGAACAATTTAGCCCCAACACGAGGCCAGCTAGGACAAGGATGCCCTATGGCAATGATGTGTTTCTATCCTCTTACACATTCATCTCCGGAATGCACGCATGGACCCAACCAGAATAACCCTCCTCTACCTCGTTCTCCATTTAGCATTGCCAGACAGAGCAATTAAAAAGACAGCAAGTAATGCAAAGTGGGGGACCTACCTGCACTTAAAAACAAATAAAAAAGATGAACTATTTCTTGGTTTATCTGAAATTCAGATTTAACGGGGCAGCCCATCTCACCACGAGCTCAGAGTAGGTACAGGATACATATTTATGAAACGGTGAATAAAGACAAAGTCCCTAGCCTGGTAGCCCTGTGCTCACTAATGAGGAATTGTCACCGTGTGTGTGTGTGTGTGTGTGTGTGCACATGGGTACCTGTGTGCACGCCCATCAATGAAATACTCTAGTGGGCAGAGAAAGCAAAATGAGAAGAGGCAGGTGGTGAGGTGGCCACATCTAGATAGGCCTTCTCCTTCCCTCCGTCCCCTTCCTCGGCTCTGTGGTGGTGCAGAAGCAGAATAAGCACGTGAGATATCAAATAAGCAACGTGAAACTGCCCTTGGGAAATCTGCAATGGGAAAGGGGAGACAGGGGAGCAGCCGTGATGACCCTGTGAGTGCCACCTGGGGACCAGAGGCTTCTGCACACAGAGAGGAAGGGTCACCCTCAGAGTGACTTTCCAAGGATCTGGACCCTCCAGCAGGATTTTAGAAGATGGGATGAACATGAGTAAGACGCAGCAAAGGGCCGCTGCGAAACCAAAGGGCCGCCTGCTCCCACGCTGTGGGGCCACCCTCTCCCTCCCTCCCACCAGCCCCTGCAGCCCTGTTCTCCACTAGCCGACCTCCTTCTCTCTGGTCTTGGAGACACAGGGTTTGGGGAGACGCTAGTTGTCCCAATCCCTTCCAGCGAATGTCTCCTGGCCTGTGGGTGTCATTATTCCCATTTTATGGATGAGGATCTAGAGCTCTGAACCCCTCCTGCTCTCTGCCTCCTGGGCCTCTCCCACCCCTCACCTCCAGCACCCGCCCCCTTCTCCACCCACCCCGTCAACCTCTCTACCTGCCAGCATCGCGGAGACCCTACTGCTGTCCAGAATATTCAAGCAGTTTCCTAGTGTCCTCCAGCCTAGCCTTGCATAGACTATTCCCCTGCCTTGATCTCACCTCTCCAACCCAGCAAGTCCCACCTTCCCTCCAGAAGGACTCAAGTGCCAGCTGCCCTCTGACACCAAGCAGGGCAGCTGGCAGGCCCTCGGTCCCGGCCCCGCTCCAGCCAGACCTGCTCTCAGCCCCCATGGTTGTAGGGTACCGATCACATTAGTTGATATTTCCTGAGCTCTCCCTGTGTGTCAGGCCCCATCCTAAGATTTCATACCTTTGATGTAATCTTCCCAACAACCCCGTCCACTTAAGTACAACTACAATCATCCCCATTTTACACACGAGGCACAGACGGTTTAAGCAATTTGCCGGAGCGTCACACAGCTCATGAAGTAGCAAAACCCACATGGCAGCCAAGGGGGTCTGGCTGTGGTCCCAGCTCCCCACAGCTGCCCTGCCTCTGCCCCCAGCAGGCAGCGCACAGGGAGGGAAGAGGTGCACCTGTCTCACTGGCCCCCGGACCTAGCCCAGGCAGGAGCACAGGGGCCCAGGGTACGCGGTGAATAGAATTAACTAAATGAAACTGCACAGCGTATGGAAAACACCTTGCACACCTAATGCCACACATTCAAATGGGTTTGGGCTTTAATCATCTCATCACAATAAAAATTTGCCTTTTTGACTTTGCAACTGTCTTTGCAAACTACCCCTTAATCTGGCCTCTGGCCTAGGAGCCCCTCCCACCCAAACCTCGCTTCTGCTGGCTTCTGCTCCTAAGCCATGTGTACCTAGAGTCTGCTTCGCAGAGCTCCCTAGGCCAGAAGATGAAGCAGCACTTTGCTGTGTGTGAAAACATTAGCTAATTAGGGTAATTCTCACTAAGGTGTGGATGAAGCCAACAGGTGGAGGGAAGCAGGGAGGGGGATGCATTTTAAGGCAGGAGCCACACAGATCCTGTGCTGGTTGCAGGGGCCTGACCTTTCACTGCCAACACTCCCCATCGGCCCGTCCACCTCCCGTCCTTTCTCGAGGTCACAGAGCTGATCCCACCAGCGTGAGATTTTTCTAAGCCAAAATGGAAAAAGAACTATGCTCTGGAATGAGACCTGAGTTTGAACCTGTCTGCTTTCCAGCTTTGTGACCTCAGGCAAGTCACCTCACCTCTTCTGAGCTCCCAGGTGCCCACCTGTCAAAGGGATCTGGGGGGATTAGCCCGACAGGGTCCCAGTACAAGCAGGGGACAGAGGTGTGGGTCTCTCTTCCTTGTGCTACTAACCTCTATTCTCCCCCTGCTTCTTCTCTCCCCCAAGCCTCTTGGAAGAATTAGACTGTGCTCTGAATATATTCTTTATTAAGTGTTTCTTCCTGAAAGACTCTCTTGGTCAAATAAATTTAGGGACCCCCCCCCCCGACTAAACAAGGTCAGCCCTCGATCCTACAGGACTTCTCAGAGACTCTAAGCAGCATTTAACACACCAGTGTTTAGTGTCAGTCTCCAAGGTGGGGGGGGGCAGAGAGGTACTCTCTATGACACTGATTTAATCCAAAAAAAATAAAATTTAAGAGTGTGCTATGAGCCACAAACAGGGTCATCTACAAGCAATGAACTTAGCTTCCAGGCTGGAGGGGCAGACGCACTAGCAGAAAATCGCCCTTTTGCCGGAAAGGATTATTTTGATTTCAGCATGGAGTCCTCTGCATGGAGGAGAACCTCAGTGGGTATCCCCAGGCTGAATGTCAGGCAGTTTTCTTTCCAGCAGCCACTGGGCATGTGCCTAGCACTCCCCTCCCGGACCCGCACCCTCTGTGCCGTTGCCTTATCCCTTTGGGTGTCTCTGGAGACACTGATGTCCTGGGGAGCACAGCAGCATGTGCCACACAATAAGCAAGTGCACAGTACTGCTGAATGCATGGAGGGAGGGATCAAGAGATGGACAGATTGATGGACAGATGGAATTGTGAGAGCCAAAGCTCCGTCCAAGGATCTCCCACAGGCACACCATACCCCCGCGACCCAGCCATGCACCTTCTGAGACTCGGTCTCCTCCTTTAGGAACCAGGCAGTTGGGCCAGACTGGGGCCAGGCAGGTGACATGACTGAATAAATGGAGGCTCTAGGGCCAGGTGATGGGTCAGAGGACAGTGCCCTGAGCCCCAGGGACGGTGGGCCCTCCAGCAAAGTCGGCGCAGCTACTATGATCATCCCCATTTTACAGATGAAGGAGCAGAGGCTCAGGAAGGCTAAGCAACTTCTCCACCGTCAGAGAATGGCATTGGAGGAGGTCACCTAGGAGCCCCCTCCCCTGGTCCCTGTCCCCACCACAGGCTTTCCCCAGACCCCACAGCAGCACAGGGACGGTCAGCGTTCCTGTCTTATTGATGAGCTCAGAGGGTCAACCTGGCCATGATAGCCCAGGTCCCAGTGCCACAGACTGGTGGAGATGGATCCTAACTCAGGTCTATGCAATGGGAAGAGCGGGGCTGGGCTGAGGCTGCCCCTGTGGACACACGGGGAGGCTGGTGCTTTCACTCTATTTCCTGAGAGACGAGGGGCATGTGTAGGTGGGGTGGTTGAGGTACAGGGGGTGGCAGGTGGACAAGGACAGAGACACAGAGGCTCAAATGAAAGTCTCGAGAAGGGACACTGTGACCCAACCATTTAACAGGTGTGGGTACAGTTGGGTCACGGCGTCCCTTCTCGAGACTTTCATTTGAGCCTCTGTGTCTCTGTCCTTGTCCACCTGGCCCCACACACGCTTCAAGCACCGGCACTGAGCCAGCAGGATGCTCCCGCCGCAGGGAGTTCATACCTCTCTCTGGCTCTCTCCGTGCTGCCCCCCCGCCCCCAACCAGGGAAACACGCCCAACCCCAAGTGCCTTTATCTAATAAGACCGCAGTTACATTAATTATATTTAAGTGTATCCGCTTGTACATAAATTTGCCTGCACAGCCCTGCCATTACCTTGCTCCCAAGACTCCCTCGTGGTCTCTGTCCTCTGAGGAATTCCCTGCAGAAGCAGCAGCCCCAAAATAGAAGGAGCCTGGCGGAGAGATGACACTCCTCTCCTTTGCCGGGAGGTTTGGTCCTACTTTGCATTGCAGATGGGCTCTGCTCTGAGCAGCACAGGGCTCCTGGAACACCAAAGGAGCTCTCAGGTAAGAGGAGAAACTGAGGGTCAGGCACGCCTGGGTGTGCTTCTGTGCTCTGCCACTTACCCGCGGGGTGGCCTTGGTGCTGTCCCCTCTCCTCCTCGAGACTCGGCCTTGCCAGATCCTAGGGTTTGGATGTGGGCAGGTGTGAGGAGGGAATCTCATCTTTCTAGGTCCCAGGTGGGTCTCCTTGGAAACAGGTCTCATTTGCGCAGCAAACATTTATTGAGCACATATTATGTGCGAAATAATATGAGTGGCACTGGGCATTTGAACATTGCAGAGAACTGTTGATCTCTGTGCTCTGGGGGAGGGGGGCAGAGAGCAGAGAAATTCTGGACCCATAAAGACCTTGATTTCAGCCACTCTGCCGCTTAACAAAGAGATGGCTTGAGGTCAATTATTTGACTCTGTGGCGCCTTGTTTTCATTATCTGCAAAATGAGAACAGTGGTCACCTTTGCACAGGTCTGTGATGACTGAAATAATGCATGCAGAATCCCGACCCCGGTCTTCGGGTCACGGCCTGTGCTCCACAGAGTGATGTGGTTATTCTGCTTATTTCCTGCAAAGAGGACTCAGGGCATTCGGACTACAACACCAGCTTCCCTGCTGTAGCTTCACGTCATTTATTTTCCCGTGTATGGACCCGAGTTGACCCACCCGTGCAATGAAAGCGCATCTCTGCTTGCTGAAAAGAGCATGGGCTTTGGGGTCAGACTAGCCCCTTCCTGGTGGAGTGGCCTCGGGCTCCAGATCCTCGGGGGGCTCCTCTCACTGGTGTCTCCCCACACAACCATGAGCCCCGTGTCTGCCCCTGCCCCTGACCATGTGTCGTCTATCAGGGAAGCACGGTGGCCAGCCTGTGAGGCTCCACTGTCACTCAGCATGAGTAGGGAAGGAAAGGGACAGAAGGTGGAGATTGGCAGCTGCGCTGTGTAGACCATACGAAATAGCATAAACTCATTCTTTCCGATTTTCTTTTTTTATTAAGTGATCTCTTTGCCCAATGTGCAGCTCAAACTCACAACCCCGTGCCACATGCTCTACCAACGGAGCCAGCCAGGTGCCCCAGGGTAAACTCATGCCTGAGTCTGTTCAGGTGTCATCTAATCTACTGAGTGCCCAGGACACAGGGATGGGGTGGGGAGGACAGAGAGGGGACTAGACCCTGAGCAGAGTCACCTGCCCCGTCTCCCCAACATCCAACACAGGCCCCAACACACGGTCAGCGAAGGCTCAGCAAAGAGCATGGATGCATTCATTTATTTACTTAACCCTCACGGCACTTTGTGTCCACCAGTGACTACTGGTGGGAGACTAGGGCCCACAGCAAAAGTGCAGATCACGGGTGTGTGCGCCTCTCCCACGAGCTTCCCCCACACTCAGAGAAACCTCACCCAGAGGTTTGACTGGACTCAAACCCAGGTGCTCAAAGCACCTCAGGGTGCTGACTGGGCTCGCCCCACCTCCCCACCTAGAGCTGAGCAGAGCAGGGAACACTTGGCTGCCCTCTCCCCGGAGCTGCCCCAAGGCCGGAGCTGTTTCCTCTCAAAGCACACACGGGGCCCCCGCAGGTGGTTCATTGGGTCCCGCAGCCTGAGGGGCCCAGGGGCCCACACTAAACGTGGGAACAAAGAAGTTTCTTTGACCAACTTGCCTGAGAGCCCAGCAAACAAGCGCCTGAGCTGGGGTGTGTGGTCCCCTCGCTGGGAGAGCAGGGCAGTGACCCAGCTAACCAGGTGATCAGCCCCGGGCCCGAGCTGCCCGAGGTCAACGCACGGCTTCAGCATAAGCAGATCCCACAAGCAGACGTGATCCTGCACGGGGCCCGCCTGTGCGCCTCCCCGAACTCTGCACAAACTGGGCCCGCGAGCAAGAGCCCAGCCCCCCACCATGGGCGAACCTTGAACACATTACGCTCAGGGAAACAAAGTCAGACCCAGGAGGTCATGTATCCTACAACTCTGTTCCTATCGAATGTCCAGAACAGGGAACTCCTTAACGATCCCGGCTGCGGTTTCCGGAGAGGGGACGAGACGCAGGAGTGAGGGCCGCTGACGGATGCAGATGTTGGGGACTAGACGCACCGCATCGTGGAGGTGCTGAACAGACACTTGAAATCCTAAGTTTTATGTTACATCAGCTTCGCTTCCAGGAAAACGTGCAATCGCCAATATGCTGGTGTTATGCTACTCTCCCAGCCAACAGCTCAGTAAAAAGTAATTCTTTCACTCTGAAAAAAAAAATGAACTATTATGATTTTTATCATAACAACTTCAAGGCTGCCCGGCCCTCCTCGAGCTCCCCTTGTGGGTTCAGACTTCCCCGGACCAAGTCTCCATCTCGCACAGGACAGAGCTCCAGGGTTCACGTCCCCAGAATATTTTCCTCTGAAGACCACACACACACACTGGGTCATTCGGCCTCAGAGAAGAAAGAGGCACCGCCTCACCCCTTGCCCATCATAGCGCCAGGCCATGGCGGCCACCTCTCTCCCGTGGGCACTGCATCTCTTCTCCCGATTCTGAGTGCAGCCCAGGCTCTGGTGCCTTTCCACGTCCTGGGCTTGGGTGCAGAGCTCCCCTGGACATAGGCCTCCTCACCAGGCCATCAGCCCTGCCTCCTCGCTCAGCCGGAGACAATGCAGACTCAGAGGGGGGACAGGGATCTGCAGCCCACTCTTCAAGGACCTGGGATGCCGGGTGAGCTGCACTGCAGCTTCTGCAGCTTCTGTAACATGGGGACAATGCCACCGCCAATGCTCATGGGGGCTGAGAGCAAGCAAGACATATTCACTCCCAGGGGTGGGGTGCTTCTGGGGTGCAAGCCGTGGAAAGGCCCAGGATAGAGTGACCAGCTTTTCAAGGGTATGAGGATGCTAAAAATAGCAGTGCTTCTATGGATGATTTCACATTAAATCTACTCAATTTACATGTCAAAACCTTGCTACCTCTCTTCCCCACCCCTGCTAGCCTCAGGTAACCTAGAACAGATGCTCACAGCACATGCAAGAGTGAGCCATGGGTTTTAAGAAAAATCGGCCAAGTTCAGAGCCCGTGGAGAAGAGTCCAGCTCACCAACCTGCAGACCCAACGCCAGGCTCTGCAGAGACTTGCTCTGGGGATAATGCAAGCATTAAAAGCTCTGATGGGTGGGCTGGGAGAGGCGGTGCTTGGAGCAGGAAATGGGTGGACGACATTCTCCCAAAGTGGAGATCTCCCATGAATTTTAAGGCAGAACATTGACATGATGGTTTTATGCCTATGCTGGAAGCTGCGTGAAGCAGCCACCGAAACGAAGCCACTGAGCTGTCAGTGGTCTGACCCCAGAGAAAGAAGTAAAAATGCCTCCTCTTTCATTGTGGCTCAGTCCCCACCCTGCCCTGGCCCCACCTCAGCCTCTGTTTCCCCTAATGTACAGTATGGTAAATCCTTTGAGAGACTCTTCCCGGAAGTTTGACTAGGAAAAGAATAAACACCTGTTACTAGGACTTGAACTCCGATCTCCAAGACCCTGGAACAGAGCTCATTCTACCACAACACCTTGTTAAGGATATTTACACTCTCAGTCTTGTCATTAATAAAAGAATGGGAGTCATAATACTAATTTTTTTAAAAAAAGAAACATCGATTTAGGGCTGTCATTCCATAGCATCATCTTAATTAACTCAGACGTCCTTATTTTCTGGAGACTGCCCCGTTAACATCCAGTGTCCCGGTACAATGATTAAGAGTGTTGGGATCCCTGGGTGGCGCAGCGGTTTGGCGCCTGCCTTTGGCCCAGGGCGCGATCCTGGAGACCCGGGATCGAATCCCACATCAGGCTCCCGGTGCATGGAGCCTGCTTTTCCCTCTGCCTGTGTCTCTGCCTCTCTCTCTCTCTCTCTGTGACTATCATAAATAAATTTAAAAAAAAAATTAAAAAAAAAAAAAAGAGTGTCCCCATTTGTGTTCGGAAGTGGTCAGGTGTGAACAAGCCCTTGTATGATCATCCTCCCCATAGCAACACTCTAAAATACGCCTTATTACTGCTGCCTCTTTACAAGTGAAGCGATGGAAGCTCAGACAGATTAATTATTTCAGCTAAGTGGCAGACCAGGATTCAAATTTAGTCTGTCTAAAGTCGAGGCTGAGCTCTGATCTCTACCCAAACATTACCTCTCAAAATGGGTGGTTTTCAGATCGTGCCTCTTAGCCTTGGGCAGGGAAAGGCATTCCTTCGGATCCACAAGGGAACTCGGGAAAACCAAGAGAGTAGGGCTGGGGGGTCCTACTACCCCCACCGTGGGCAGATCAAACCCCTTCTATCTATTTTACAGAGGCAGGGTGGAGGGGGAGGTCTCTGCAAGATTTCCTTGGGGGAGGGGGGAAAAGTCTAATATTTTAAAAAATTGAACAAAATGATTTCTTGATTTCTGTACCACCAGTACCTAGAACGATGCCGGGAACACTGGGTCCCAGTAAATGCTTCTCGAATAAATGACTGAATGAACTCTAGTCATTACCTACTAACTTCCCAGGCTAACAGCTACTTTGAACTGACTAACACAGACTTCCTAGTGACCAATTATAGTCACAGCAAAATTCACTACCAAAATACTCATGTTAGAACGATCCATCCCAACTCCAGAGGGCATATCATGGAAATACACAGCAGAAAGTCCTAATTATAGAAGGAATCCTTGAGCTCACTTGGCCTTGTAGGTAAAAAAATATACCCTTGGCAAGGTTATAAAGAGAAACCAGGAATATATATCATCATCTGTTGACATGATCTAGCAAACTTTTGATTTTCTCCTCAAAGCTGGCCTTTAATTAGCATGCATACTCTCTGAACCCCCAGTGCCTGTATGTGCATCCATTAGGCTTACCCAGAGCATAAGACAACTTCTTATTCACTTGTCTTTCCCTTCATGCCAGAAGCTCCAGGATTTAGGTTTTATTTGGATCTATTCCCCAGAGTTCCTGTGAGTACCTGGCACTGTGTAAAGACTCAATAAATAGCAGATGGGTGAATGGATGCTTGAGGTCAAGGAATCCCCTGTGTTGGATCTCCCTGGAATCTGGGATTCGGGTCACTGGAAGCATGGCAGTGCTTGGCTGGGATTGTGCCTAAGGTCAAACGGAAGGCTGGCTAATGCTGCAGCCAGAGGCGCTGCTCAGCTACCCCAGCTCAGACAGGATGGGAGGATGCTAATGTCCCAGACCAGGAAACATAAGGCAAATCACTGTGCCCCTTACCCAGGGCCTAGAACAGAGTGTCAGCATGCCAACTCTCAGTTCTGGAATGGCTGGGGAGTAGGAAGGATGCTGCGCCAGCGGTCCGAGACTGGGTGGTAAACCAGAAGCCTGATCATCCTGTAAGGCTGAGGTCCCAGTGTCTCCCTGGTTTCTCCAAGTCTTAGCCTCCATCCACTACCTCTGCACAGAAGTGGGAAGAAGGGAGGAATGAGAGGAGGAGGAGGACCGGGAAAGATGAGTCAGGAAAAGTAGGTCAGACGCCTACTCTCCAGCAGAACCCCAAATGTGGAAGGAGCTGCTTGATGCAACCTGAGGAGTCCCCCTACTTCTTTAGCATCTTGTTGCTCAGCCTTTGGTTAAACCCATTCAAGACGGGCCACTTACTACCTTCCAAGGCTGCCAAGACCTTTCATCTCCCTGGGCCACCCACCGCTTCATTCCACACCTATGGGAAGTGACTCTTCCAAATCCCAGGCTCTGATATGCCCTGGACATGGAATATATGAGAAATACTGTCTCCGTTGAAGAGCTGAAACACTGGTAAGCTATTTGCTGCTAATTGTCTGAAGTTTGGTGGCTTTCCACAAGCCAACCCATCAACCATCTTAATACCTCTGATCGGATTTCACAATGCAGTATGTTTAACCAGCAACTTGGAAATGCAGGAAACTCACTCACAAAATGCTTGGGGCCCAAAGAGAGAGCCCTTAGCGATCTTGTACTTGAGCATTTACTTATAAAATTATGAACCTGGACACTCTTTTATATGAAACATCAGTTGGTGTTATATCAAAAGAGGTTTCCATGTTCAACCAAACTTGGAAGAAACTGGGTTAAACAGATGTCAAACCCACAGTATTTCTCAGAGACTTTTTTTTTTAGAGACTTTGATATGATTATTTCCTCTATGACACTCCAAAAAGTACAGACTCCCTCTCCACCTTCCCTCATGTGGAATTCTTATTTTGTGGGTTATCATGGATTGCTAGACCGTGGTATACTTCTATAGAAAATCTAATCTACTCAAATAAATATCCTATTAAAGACCAGGACAATCCCATTTACCAGCTCTGTAAACTTGAGCAAGCCAAACATTATATGGTCTCATTCATTTGGGGAATATAAAAAATAGTGAAAGGGAATAAAGGGGAAAGGAGAAAAAATGAGTGGGAAATATCAGAAAGGGAGACAGAACATGAGAGACTCCTAACTCTGGGAAACGAACTGGGGGTGGTGGAAGGGGAGGTGGGCAGGGGGTGGGGGTGACTGGGTGATGGGCACTGAGGTGGGCACTTGACAGGATGAGCACCGGGTGTTATTCTATATGTTGGCAAATTGAACACCAATAAAAAGTAAATTAAAAAAAAAAAAAAAACTTGAGCAAGCCACTGAAACGTTGGAACTTTGGATGCTTCTTTTGCAATCCCCATCCTAGAGAACCAGAAGTGGTATAATGGAAAACCATGAGCAAGCACACAGGAGACACATGGCGCTCATGTTGGCTTTCTCCTGAGTGGCAGCCGCAGACTCGGAAGGAACCCATCTGTTTACCTGCATGGCCTCTGAGCCAAATGCTGGTCCCAGGGAGATTTCACATCTATCATCCCAATCTTCAGTAAATGTAGTCTCTCCCTGTAGCAGTAACGACCAATTGCATTTCCTTTTTCAAGAGCCTGGTGATGAATGGGACTGATGGGCCAGGAACACACCATCCAGGGTAATACATCTTAGGGTGAAGCTATGAGACCTGATCATTTCTGAGCACCGTCGGGCTTAAGTGGATCTTCACAGAAAGTACCAGCGTCCTGGGAATATAGGCACAGTTGACCCAGGCAAGCCCTGACTTCCACAGAGAGTTGTACAGATCACATGCCAGTCAGCTGGCTTGCAGACAGTTACCGAGTGCCTGCTGTGTGTCTGTCACTGTTGTGTGTGTATGTGTGTGTGTGTGCATGTATGTGTATGTGTGTGAGACAGAAAGACAGAGATTGCTGCAGAAGCCCTCCAAGCAATAGGGCCTCCATGCAGAGCAACAGGAAGAAAAGGCAGCTAAAGATAAACTCCTAATTCTCTGGGGTCTTAGAAACCTGGGGACTCAGGACTGTTTGGAACACTTCCTCTCAGGCAGCATCAACCCTTCCCATTGGCTTGGTACACACAGGGCATTTCTGGTATTGTCCTAGGTCCTACAAAGCCAGGTAAGGGATTTCTTATTTTGCTTGGGAAATAGAATGCACATTCAAGAAACAGGGTGAGGAATGCAAACTGGCACAGCCTTTATGGAAAAGAGTATGGAGGTTCCTCAAATAATTAAAAACAGAACCAACATATCCAACGGTCCCAAATCTGGGTATGTACCCAAAGGATTATAATCCATGATCTCTTTTTTTTTAAGGATTTTATTTATCTGTTCATAAGAGACACACAGAGAGGTAGAGACACAAGCAGAGGGAGAAGCAGGCTCCCTGCGAGGAGCCTGATGTGGGACTCAATTCCAGGACCCCAGGATCATGACCTGAGCCGAAGGGAGATGCTCAACCACTGAGCCACCCAGGTGCCCCTATAATTCAGGATCTTAATGAGACACCTGTACTCCCATCTTCCTTGCAGTATTATTCGCAATAGTCAGGATATCGAAACGACTTAATTGTCCAACGATGGACAAATGGATAAAGGACATGTGGCATATACATAGCTTTACTTCCGCATCTTAAAAAAGAAAGATCCTGCCATCTGCAACAACCTACAGGGCATGAGGCAAAATGAAATAAGCCAGAAACAGAAAGACAAATACTGTACGATCTCACTTATGTGTAGAATTGTAAAGAGGCTCATAGAAGCAGAGACTAGAGCAGCAGTTGCCAGGGGTAAGGGGGAGAGGGAAATGGGGAGGTGATTGGTCAGAAGGCATAAAATTTCAGTTACGCAAGACAAATAAGGTCAGGAGATCCACTATACTGCAGAGCAACCACGGCTGACAATGTTGTGTTACAAGTTTAAAACCTGCGGGGAGGGTAGATCTTGCATTCAACGTTCTTACTGTAGAAAAATTAAAGAATAAGAATAAGAAAGAGGATAGGAGGAAACTTGAGTGGATGAGGGGCATGTGGGGCCTTGATGCCGGTGATGGTTTCCCAGGTGTGTACTGACCCCCAAACTCATGGAGTTGTATATATTAAATAGATATGGATTTTTATTTTATTTTATTTTTTTTTAAATTTTTTTTTAATTTTTTATTTATTTATGATAGTCACAGAGAGAGAGAGAGAGGCAGAGACACAGGCGGAGGGAGAAGCAGGCTCCATGCACCGGGAGCCTGATGTGGGATTCGATCCCAGGTCTCCAGGATCGCGCCCTGGGCCAAAGGCAGGCGCCAAACCACTGCGCCACCCAGGGATCCCCTTATTTTTTTTTTTAATTTATTTATGATAGTCACAGAGAGAGAGAGAGGCAGGGACACAGGCGGAGGGAGAAGCAGGCTCCATGCACCAGGAGCCCGATGTGGGATTCGATCCCGGGTCTCCAGGATCGCGCCCTGGGCCAAAGGCAGGCGCCAAACCGCTGCACCACCCAGGGATCCCCTAGATATGGCTTTTTACGTGTTAATCGTATTTTTTTTTTAAAGATTTTATTTATTTGTTCATGAGAGACACAGAGAGAGAGGCAGAGACATAGGCAGAGAGAGAGAAGCAGGATCCATGCAAGAAGCCTGATGTGGGACTCGATCCCAAGACTCTAGGACCACACCCTGGGCCGAAGGCAGGCATTAAACCGCTGAGCCATCCAGGGATCCCTCAATCATACTTCAATAAAAAAGTTTTTTAAAACAAAATCCTTGGGACGCCTGGGTGGCTCAGTGGTTGAGCATCTGCCTTCGGCTCAGGGCGTGATCCTGGGGTCCCAGGATCAAGTCCCACATTGGGCTCCCTGCAGGGAGCCTGCTTCTCCCTCTGCCTGTGTCTCTGCCTCTCTCTCTCTCTGTGTGTCTGTCATGAATAAATGAATAAATAAAATCTTTTAAAAAATAAAATAAAACAAAATCCTGAGCCGGGACAGTGTTCCCACTATAGTAAGAAAGCTGACACACACATACACACACAGGTACACACACCTGCAGGCATACATGTAAATAAACAGGGAAGAACTGTCATGTCCAATCCCATGCTCAGCCCTGGATGTCCCTAACACAGGTATGAAAGGACGCACAGCTTCTTTCCTACCATGACCACCTGAGGCAGGACCCGCAGCTTTGGCACAGTCGAAAGGCACTCACCCTGGGCCAGACATTGTGCACACTGGCCCTCTATGCTAGCTCACTCCTGCCCAAGGACCTGGGTGCTTTCTACCAGGAGCGAGGCAGAGGAAGGCACAGGAGAGCAGGTGACCTGTCCAAGGCCCAGCAGTCAGGGCAGGACCAAGCTGGGACCCAGCACTCCAGTCTGCTCCAGAGCTGGGGCTCTCAGCCACCACCCTGTGTGGCTACCGGTCTCTGCTCCCAGGGCAAAGGTGGGTGACAGAGATTCAACTGAAGTTTGTGGAAATGAGAAAAGATGACCTCTGTTGACTGCACAGCGGAGCTCCGCGATGGTCCCAGGAGACAGCTCCTCAACGCGCTCCCCTCTAGATGCAAGCCTCCTCCATGCCTTCTCCTGTTCGACCCTCCCAAAGTCGAGGCGGGGTCCTCACACTCTACTCTCGAGCCCCACCCACCCAGCAGAAGCTACCAGAACCACCTCGGAAAGAGGCCCAGGAACCAGGACCCGCAGACTGGTGGCTCGGGATGGCTCCGCGTGTAAAAGGGAGTCTGGTGCCATGAAAGGTAAACCATCTCACGTTGTTGCACAGACATTGTTTGATTTTGTTCTTACAACAATCCAGAAAGTAGGGATTTTAATGTCTGTTCTACGGGTGAGAAAACAAGGCCGCAGGTCTGAAGTGGCTCCCAGCGCCCACGGAGAGTGGGCTGGACCTTGATCCTGTGTTCGGGGGACAGTGGCCTTGAAGCTTGGCCCCTTCAGCACATTCTACACCCGCCCCCCCCTCAGCTTTCCCTCTGCCCAGTCCCTTTTCTGTGCAGCACAACATTCAAGAAAGAATTTTCTCAAGGTGCCTTATAGTGCAAAAAAGGTGCTTTTATGATCACACGGGGAGAGGACTCGTGGGCAGAAAGAGCCACACTTGTGACTGTGAGGAGGGACTGCTGATATACTTTTAGGTTTGGGGGGAGCAATAGAGATAACGTGTCAGTCCCTAACGGGACTTTTGCACGTGAAGGAAGAATGACAGGATCCTGGAAGGTCTGCTCTCGTCAAGATAAGGTTGCTTTGAGTCTCTAGCGAGATGTGAACACCAAGGCAGCCATGAGATCCTTGATGAATGTCACGCTCTGCAGGTCTCGGGGATTTATTTATTCAGTGGACTGCAAGTTGTAAGGAGATTTAATTTGAGCTACATTCCCCTTGCCTTTGTTCACCTCATCACAAACACACGATCCCCTCAGCATCCATCCGCGGTCACACGTTCAAAAAAACCTTCCGGCGTGTTTGACTAGTACAGGGCAGAGGTTCTCAACTGGAGGCAATTCTGCTGGAAACCCATCGAGGCATTTTTGTCTTTCACAACTGGGGAGGGCCACTGGCATTCAGTGGGGAGAGACCAGAGATGTGGGTACATGTCTTGCCGTGCAAGTCCTTCCCACAGCAATCCTGGAAAGCTTGAGAATCTTGGGCTCAAGGGACACAGAGAACATTAAATGCCAAGAAAAATCCTTCACTGTTCTGAGTGCATTTCATGTATTGAGTTAAGCCATCTCCAAAAGGGACTATGAGCCTCGTGATACTCCTATCCCATGGAAGAGGAGGGAATGGAAGCCCGAGACGCTACTCCCGTTGCTCAGGGCTACAGAGTTGGGATTGAGACCCCAAAGACCAATTCCAGAGCCCACACTCAACACTGTTGTCCTAAGATACTGTCGGTACTTCATCCCGGTGGTGGGAGTGAGACTGCACAGCACCAACCATAGAATCAAGGCCAGAGTCGACTGGGGGATGTCATGGGGTGCTGCGTGTGTGCAAGAAAACCTAGAGAAAGCAGACACCCAGCCCATGGGGCTGACATTCTCAGGGAGGGCTCGACTCCAGGAGAGGATGACAAAACCTCTAAGGTGATCTCCTCCTCGTGGCAGAAGAGGATCTCGTGCTCCTGGGACTTTGGTGAATATTCAATGCGATATGGGTCATGCAGCAGGAAGCCTCTAAGAGGGCGGCATAGACCTGATGTCCTGGTATCTGTGCCCTTGTGTAATCCTCCCCCAAGACCACAAAGGTTCTGGCTCCCACTCTGTTTGCCCTCTCCTTCTCTGTTAAGAGCTTGCTACCCACATGGCAAGGGTTTGAGGGATCCCCAGCCAACAGCTTGTGGGAACCGAATCCCGGAGACCACCATTTCAATAAGCCTGAAAAAGGAGCATCCATAAGAGGACTGCACCCTCCCAGGCAATAGCTTCACTGGTGAGTCCAGGCCAGACTGCCCAGCTAAATCACACGTGGATTCCTGACCCTCTGACACTCTGCATGTTGTTTGAAGCTGCTGCCCTTTGAGGTCAGAGGTAACTCATACAGTGTGCTTGCTAGATGCTTCCTATGTGCTGCTTCGCATCTTCTGGGTTTTTTTTTAATAAAAATTTTATTTATTTGAGAGAGAGAGAGAGAGAGCAAGAGCACAAGCAAGGGGAGAAGGAGAAGCTCCTTCTGAGGAGCTCAATCCCAGCACCCTGAGATCAGACCTGAGCCAAAGGCAGACATTTCAACTGACTGAGCCACCCAGGCACCCCAACTATTTCACATCTTCTTGACCTCACCTGACTCTGATCCAAATCATCTCAGGGATGACCAGTTCTGTTGGGGCTCCAGTCAGCTTCGTCAAGGAGGGATCTTGCCTGAGCTTACACTGAGCTTACACTGCACTCCCTCCTGCACCTGCCTTGCACCCCTGCATGTCCAATCTGGACATGCAGGGGTAATAACTTGCCCTGGAACAAACTTCAGTCCAAGAACAGAAGAACAACAAATACATGGTTTCCCTCTTTCCAGGTATCTCATCCTGAGATACATTTTATACTGCTTCTCAGTCACTGTCCTCGCACCGATGGGAGTAGGTAAACAGAACTGTGGACACGGCCACCTGGCTCTCTCTCTTCTTCCATTCTTTGCTTCCTTGACCCTGGGATCACACTCCCTAGTATTGTGTGCCCACAGCTCTTATCTCCAGCTCTGCTCCCTGGGCTAGCTAGCCCAAGACGGACAGTATCCAACACAACAGAGATGCTGAATCCATGGGAATGGTCAAGCTTTCTCTCTCCATGGCTGGGTGTTCCCAACTGTGTCCCTTCTAGTTTGAAAGTTTAACGGTTACAAATATTGTTACGTCATTCTCATAGCTTCCCACCTTCAGCAGAGCACAGAGCAAAATGGAAGCAACAAGAACATGGGCAATGAGCAGGATCTGGCCTGCTCCTTCCCTTTCTCCCTCCCTGTCCTGCGTGCCTTGACATTCTCCACCTTAGGTGTCCTCCACCTCACCATCTGTTTCAGACCTCCAAGGCTTTGCTCATCTGTTCCCTTTGCTTTGAAGAGCCTCCCGCCTTCCAGTTAATTCTTAAGTATTCTTAATAGCATGCCTTAAGGGTCATCCTATCCAGTAATCTAGGACATCTTCCCCAAAGACCCCACATTTGGTCTATAATCCCTTGTCTAAGATGTTGGAAGTACCTTGGGTATAATATGCCTGCTTAAATTATTCATTTTTCTCAAAAAACATGGCAAACTTAACTCTGACAGGGATGCATGCTCTTTCATCTGGCACCCTGAGTGCTTCATTACTTTTCTTTGAATGAATGGGTGCATTGAATAATGAAAGAAGAATGGCAAAAACTAATTTTCCCTTGAACATAGTGATGACAAGTTTAACATCAATCCAAAAGCTCTTCACTCCTGTTAGAAGAGAGGGATTGGAATAAAAACACATATTCTCCTACCATTTCTAAATTCAGCCGACAGTGTGCTAAGCCCCTGGCTCAGTTCAGCAAAGCCAAAGATCCAGCCCTACTCCTTGTGCATTTGAGAGCTTGTGAAATCACCAAGTAAACATGCAGAGAAAATCTGGGGAGAGGGTGGCGAGCATTTTTCACATCTCCCTTTTCCCAGGTTAGGCCAACCACCCTCACCTCCCAACACCCCACCTCCCATGCGGGCTTTATATTCAAGAGCAAACACATGAAGCATCCAAAGCTCTATAACCTGAGAAATGTGTCTACAGATTGTGGACTTTAAAATACTTAGGAACTTCTGGGATAATTTAATAATTGAATCTGCTTAAAATCCTTTACACACACATACATACTCACAAACATGCACACACATTCGAAAGGTGGGAAGCTCATTACTACCTGAGATAGCTCATTTAGTTTCCAACTATGTAATGAATGGAGGGGAAATTTGATATGTCCTCTCCTAGAATATGTGAACTGGGACAAGTCACCTGGCCACTAAGCCTCAGTTCCCTCACCTATAAAATTGAGACATAATGGCCTGCATGGCCTCACATGATGGACAGCAGTGACAGTTACAGGAAATCATCTGACTCTAAACAGATGGCTCCTTCCAGTATAGACCTCTGTCCCTGAACCACTCTCTACTCAGGGTAACTGGGAACTCTGCATTCCCACCTCCAGAAGAGAGATGGGACAACAGAACTGCAGACATACAAAGGGAAAAGTCGGTTCTTGATTGTAAGCTTCGAAACAGACTTTGGAATTTAATGGGAAAGAATGTCATTTGATAGCAATGACTTTAGAGTTTCCAAAGTCTAGGAATTAGAAGAAGTTTAGAAGTTTAGCATGTAATCAGTCTTTCTCCCTCCCCAACCTAGAAACTAGATAAAGTTTGGTTGGATAAGAGCAATTTGAGGGAGACTTGAAGAGGAAGCAGAGATGACTATACTCCTGGTTCATTCTCTGCTAAAAGGCCCCGTGCTCCTCCCCCACCCTCAAACCCTGCCAAGTGCTCTTATTCTAAAGAGAGAATGAGAATCCCCACATGACCTGGAGGAAGCTCTGTGCAGAAAGTACCTATTACCTGTGTCCTCATCCCTGGGTTGAGCTTGGGGACACAGCAGGTCCACAGAATTCCTCAGGCACCAACTGGTATCCTATCAGAAGGACCTTAAAGGCTCAGGGAGCCAGGAGTGGAAGCCCTGGGGTAAGGGCCAAGAGGCTGATGACTGGGGATCCTATGGGAAGACGTTAACTCAAAGAATGCTGGTAAGGGTAGATGATGATCAGGGGCTAACCACCCAATCTCTCACCGTCAACCACCATATCTAACATTGTGGCTTTCTGCAAGTTCAAGAAGTTGGCTTCAACCTCACCAAACCGTGAGGAGAGATTCTGGATTTTGTTGTCATTCTCTATGGTCTCAAGGTTAAAAGAGACACAAGCTTCACCTAGAGAAACACAGCTACCTCTTTTGTAAATCTAAATTGGTGAGCTATGTCACCATGACTAAAGGGCCTCGCACAGTCTCTGGCCCAGAGCAGGTGTCCAGTAAGGAGCAGTTCCCTCTCTGACCTTCCTGAAATGCTCTACGGTTCCCAGTTTAGCTATCTGTGTGGTGACAATGACAAAGGATTTAATCATAGAATCTTTGCCCAGTGGGTAACTTTCCAGGCCAGCTCTCTCAATATAGAGTTTGGAACAGAATCCCAGGGAGACCAGGACACTGCAAGGTAGCAGCAGAGACAGAGCTGGGACCCAGTTCTCTCTAATTCATGCCGACCTCCTTATATTTATCATGAAGCTTCCCAAAAAGCAGAGCCAAAGATGACTTTGCAGGAGATCATAAATGATCTAAGTGGCTAAAGACAGAAGGACAAAAGGCAGTTCATTAGTGTAAAGAGCTAATTAAGGGGATATGGCCCCAGGGGCAATCCTATTGCTAATGACAGTGACACAGTAACTTAACTTCCTCTCACCCTTCAGCTCCCCTTAGGTTCATCTACTTACTCCTTCATCACGTGCCTCCCCAGTGGTTCTGGAATTTCTGGAATCTAAAGTCCTCCTCTCTGGCATATCAGTCATTCAAAGCCCTCTCTGTGTTGGCTTCAATGTACTTTCTTAGTGTCATCTCTCACCCCAGGCTTCCAGGGAACCTCCTCTTCCTTCCCTTAGCCACAACATTTTCTGAGCCACCCAACACACACTTATTTTATAAATATTATTTCTCAGGTGGTTTTTCAAAGTATACTCTCTACGCATTGCTACCATGCAACCTTTGCAATGCTCAATTACCCACAGTCTGCTCCACTGATTTGCCTCTTCAAAACGGGTCTGTCACAAACTGGTCTGCATCCCAAAGCCATGCTGGGCCAACCACATGGTCATCATTATCTTTTTTTAAGCCCCCAAGTATTACCATTAATAATAAGATCTAGCATTTAGTGAGTGATAAATAGTTGCCAGGAGCTCTCCTGAGTATGTTATACTCATGGACAATTTGATCCTTACAATGATGACCTTTGAAGTGGGTGAGATTACCCCAGTATTAGGTTTGAAAAAGGCTCAGAGAGGGCAAATAATTTAACCAAAGCTCAAACAGAGTAAATGAGAAGCAGAACTAGATCCTAAAGCACATACTTTTAGGCACTGTATTTTAGCTCCAAGTACTTACTTGCAAACACCAAGTATAGTCCCTGAGAAGACAAATCTCACTCTGAGTAAGGCCCTATTAATAAGATGTGATTGTGGAGAGAGTTGGAATGGAGCCCATTCTTGAATTAATAAATCCGTTCAGGGAGAATGCAGTCTTATCTCTTGGAGGTCTGCTCCCAACAGTGGCCATATTAGAATGCCCATTATTCATAAGGACTCTACTCATTGGATTATTTGAGCATCCCATTTGGAATGGCTCTGGGGCAACAGTGAAGTAAAGGTGAACCAAGCCTGTTCATCCTCCTTAAAGTGGTGAGAACACAGGACTGGCATCAGGATTGGCCAGGCGTGGCTTTCCATCCCAACTTTGCCTCTTAGGCAATTTTGACCCTGGGCTTTACCTGAGCTTTGGCCAATGGACTGTTTGAGACACTGCCCCTGGTGCTGAAACCACACAGAGGCATGAGGCTCAGGCGATGCCCACAAAGAGTTCACAGGAATTGGATAATTTTAGTACATTACAGTTAGCTCAGCAAGAAAGGAACTTAAGTCTTAAATCATACACCAAAATACTGTGCCAAAAGGCCAATAATCAAATGAAGAGATACTCAATTTCATTTACCATCTTATTAATGCAAACTAAAATCATAAGATACGGCTTTACACTGACCAGAAGAGCCAAAAGCAAAAAGGCAGGCAATACCAAGTGTGTGAGGAGGTGCAGTAATGGGAACCGTTATGTACTGTAGAGAAAGTCTGAGATGACCGCTTTGGAAAACTATGTAGCAGTGTCCACTAAAACTGAATATGCAAATACCCTATAACACAGCTGTTCATTCTCCAAAATACACCCAACAGAAACGCATATACATATGAATTAAAAAACAGGTAAAGAGCGTTCATATCATTTTTACAATACTCCAACAATGGCGATTACACAGATCTTAGTAGAATGGGTGAATGGATTGTGGTATATTCATTGGACACTCTATGGCAATGAGAATGAGACACTGCCATATGCAGCAAGATGGATGAACTGCATAATCATGTTTGAGCAAAAGAAGCCGAGCACAAAAGAACACATACTTTTGACCCCATATCTATAAAGCTCAAAAACAGTCAAAACTAATAACTTGGGATCCCTGGGTGGCACAGTGGTTTAGCGCCTGCCTTTGGCCCAGGGCGCGATCCTGGAGAGCCGGGATCGAATCCCACGTCGGGCTCCCGGTGCATGGAGCCTGCTTCTCCCTCTGCCTGTGTCTCTGCCTCTCTCTCTCTCTCTCTCTCTCACTGTGTGCCTATCATAAATAAATAAAACAAAATAAAAAAGTTTAAAAAAAAACTAATAACTTATATGGTGCTAGAAGTCAAGGTAGTACCTACACTTGGCAGTGGTGGTGGGCAGTAATTGGAAAAAAGCACAATGGGGATTTATCAGAATGTCTATGATGTCATTTCTTTTTTTTTTTATTTTTATTTTATTTTTATTTATTTATGATAGTCACAGAGAGAGAGAGAGAGGCAGAGACACAGGCAGAGGGAGAAGCAGCTCCATGCACCAGGAGCCCGATGTGGGATTCGATCCCGGGTCTCCAGGATCGTGCCCTGGGCCAAAGGCAGGCGCCAAACCGCTGCGCCACCCAGGGATCCCCATGATGTCATTTCTTGATTGTGTGCCAGTTAAGCTAGGTTTTTGAGTTTGAGAACATCTATTGAGATTATATAAATGTATATTTCAATAGATTTTTTAAATATTTTATTTATTTATTCATGAGAGACACAGAGAGAGAGAGAGAGAGGCAGAGACACAGGCAAAGAGAAAAGCAGGCTCCTGCTCCTGTAGGGAGCCTGATATGGGACTCGATCCTGGGACTCCAGGATCATGCCCTGGGCCAAAGGCAGGTGCTAAACTGCTGAGCCACCCAGGGATCCCTCAATTAAAAATTTTAAGCTTTTCCCATGACACTGATATGTTGAGATATGCCTTTTACCTTGATTTTTCCAAAAAGTCATTATGTTTTATCCTGAAGCAAAAACTACATTTCAAAGACACAAGGTAAACCTTCTGAGCCTTGACCCATTAGACAAGAATTATAACATTTACCTTCACAAAGTGGGTATGAAATTAAATTAGAAAATCTGTACCAACAACTTACTGGCACAACACATGCTTGCAGTGAGTGAATCCCAGCAACGCCATTACTCCAATGCTCCATGGTTTGGAAAACTATGTAGCAGTATCTACTAAAACTGGACTTGCTAATATCCTATAACACAGCTATGTCAATTTAATTGTACAATATAGAGGGTTTAAACAGATTTTATATCATTCTCTGATAATTTCCCCTATTTCAATTTATATTGCCTGGATGCACCTTTCATTCTTGCTATAATAAACCCCCTACTTATTCCACACTCAACCCATTTTGTTTCTGCACCTGGTCTTGACTCCGATGTTCTGTTTTTTGGAATCCCCATCTCATCAACCTGTCCAGAGCATTCCTATTTTTCTCAATGTCCATGCCTACCACATGCAAACCTACCCAAAGTCCTCTCCCACTTTTTAACTCCCATCCTTTGTCTACTCCTCCGAGAACAACAGTATCACTATTATAGTCAGTTCCCACTTACTGGGTATCAACCGTGTGTTAAGCTCTGGGATACATGCTTTACACACACTACTTTATAATCCAATCAATCCCTGAAACGACATGGATGCATTGTTGGACAGTTTTAAAATAAAGAAATTATGAAACAAGTTGATAGACAGAAGAAATTAGAGGAAATTAGGCGTTATTATACCAGTTTTCAAATAAGAACACAGAGTCTCCAGGCGACTAAGTAACACATCTTTCTTACAAAATTCGGAACAAGATCTGGGGTTCAAACCAGGTGTAGTGGGTTGTCATGCTGAATGCTCCATCCCAAACTACCTCAGCCTGTCACTGACGAATGACTGACAGATTTCCAGTACTGTGGATCCAGACATAAGGCTATCTCTCGAGGTAACACAATCATGATTTGTCCATTTACAGTCAGGGAAAGTGAGGCAGAGGTCTATGTCAGTGCCTAGGTCACTGTTTCTTGTGCAACAGAGGAATCATAAGACTGGAGTCATGTATGTGCAGAATGTCCTCTGTAGCAGTCAAAGAATCAACCTGTGTTACTTTATCTGATCCTAAGAGGACAGAGAATATTCTCCTCAGTTTGAAGATGTGTTAACTGGAGCTCACAGGGGCTAAGCAGCAGTGGGACCTGGGCTTAGAACCATCAACCTTAATGATTTTATGCCAGGCTCTCGCCCGCACAAACCCTCTTCCCTAAAGATTCAGATGTCAATGAGTCTTAGCACGGATCTCTGCTGATTCTGTAACAAAGGGCTAATGGGGTCACACTTTTCTTTTAAATTGTCAACATTTTCAGGTTTACTTTTGTTCCTACTGTGTTGGATGCAGGCTTCCATTCAACCTTCAAACCCTAATTCACATATCTCATTCCCTCAGAAGTCTTCTCGGATCTTTTACTCCCTTATTTCCCTCAAAACATTGCCCCCAAAGGCCTATGATTTAGGTATCAGTAGCCAAGGTACGGAGGCTTCGACGGTGCATAAAAAGCCATCTTCCCATCCTTCCAGTGCTTATGTGTGTGAGGGAGGCTCACAGGCATTGCTCTCAAATGCAATGTCCAACTGCAGTAGGTGCTATGAGTGAGGAGTATGGGGAGCCTTAAAACAGGATACTGGGGCACCGGATCCGGCCTTGGAGGTCAGGGAGACTTTCTCAGGCACAGTTAATTATCCATCGGCACTCACATCACAGCACTGTAACCTGTTTTCCTGTGTTCCCACAATGGTCTATGAGTAACACAAGGACAAGACCATGTCTTATTCATGCTTCGATCCCATGTCCTAGAAGTCCTGGGTGGCCCATTGTAGGTGGCCAACGGATGTTATCCTCTTGGCATTATGCCTTGCGGCCACTGCCATCACTGAAGAAAAGTGTAGGGAGGAGTGTTTGAGTGAGTGCAATCCCCATGTGATGACCTCTACTTAAGGTCACTTTCTTGACACCTAACGAAGGAAAGAGCACTTTGTGGATGTCAAAGGAATGAGAAAGCTGACTAGCTCCGACTTCCTCTCTGGGAGGCTAATTTGCTCTCCATCCCTCCTCCTCAGCCTCCTCCAGAAGCTTGTAGCAGCTCAGCTTTCTGTTTGTGACTCTTCGCAATCCCCGAGCCATGACTGTTTTGCATCAAGCCTGTTTAAAACACCAGCTTACAAAGCGGGGCGTACACGCAGAGGTGTCATCCAGCCCAGAGCAGAGATCAAAGATGCTGTCTCAGCACCAGAGAAAATCAACTCGTAGGTACTTTAAAAATCAGACCTGGATTTTTTTTTTTTTTTCCATCTGGAAGGCCCCTTTCAGAATCCTCTCCAAGCAGCACAAGGGACAAAGAAACCGAGGTCTGAGAAGATCAATACCAGGACAGAGAGAGCCAGCAAGGGACAACACTGGGGCTTGGGCCCCAGCCTTGCAGGTTTTATTTGTTATCCTCTATTATTTTTTTCCTCCCAGTACTTTGTGGACGTACTTTGTACGTTTTTTTGAAGTTGTGGTAAGAGCGCTGAACGTGAGATCGACCCTCTCAAGTTTCTAAGTTGGCAGGATATATACTGCTAACAACAGGCACGGCGCCGTGCAGCACATCTCTAGAACGTATTCGTCTTACACGACTGTAACTTCGTACCCACGGCACGAGAAGCAAGGGATTCAGCTGAGGCAGCACTTCCCAGACAGGAAAGCTTACACAGATTGCAAATGCAGTGAGCATTTTTCACTCCTGCACCCAATCCCTTTCAGAGCCGTAGCTGCCCCACCTTCGCCCAGTGCCGCTCGTCCTCATGCACCTGCCTTGGCCCCTGGGGTTTCCACTTCCATCTGCACCCATGAGAGCAGACACTATTTATGGGTCACTTGTGAGCCACCGCCCACTCAGACTCTGGACATACACCACCTCTAACGCTCAGAAGCACTCTGCAAGGACATTCGGCATGTGTTCTGGGCATCTACTGACGTGTAACATCACCCCGGAGCTCACTGACTGAGAGACATGAGGGTTTTGTTTGCTCCCAATTCAGTGGATCAGGCATCTGAGCAGAGCTCAGCTGTGACTCCACACCCAGCCTGGGAGCTCTCCGTTGAGGCTGGAAGGTGCAAAATGGTGCCTGGCCTCTCTGGACTCAGCCTCTTCTCTCCTGCTGGGCAGTCAGGATTTGACTTGGTGCCCGTCTCCAAAAGAGAACATTCCAGAAGGTGAGGGTGGAAGCTGCTGGTCTCTTTGGGTCCAGGCTTGGAAGGTAAACAGCAGCACCTCAGCCACGTCCTGTATGTCAGGCCAGGGGAGAGGGTTGGCCCAGATTGCAAGAGAGGAGAAAGATAAGGGGGAGTGGGAGGGACACCTTGCAAAATGGCAGGCAGCATGGGACAGGAGGTAGCTTTATAGTTATCTTTACAGGTACCTCTGGAAATGCATCTACTGGATTGTACTGGTTACTGGTTAGGACCATGCTCATCTCATCTGTGCTTTCTGCTGTGTGTCCAAGGACAAGTTATCCTACCTCTCTGAGGCCTGCATCCCGCACCTCAGAAATGGAAATAATAGCAGCCAATCTCATACACTTACATAAGGGAGTAAATAAAAGTATGCCTAAAATGAGCTTCACCCCTTGTCCCCCACACGACAAGTCTCTATGAACAGCTGCTATTTGTAAAGTGACCATATAACTGATCATCTAATTCAGGATACTTTCCGTGAGGAGGGGAGGGGCTTCTTTGGGTAACAATGTGGACACAACAGGTACACACGGGATTTACAGTCACCTCTACCTAATATTATCATTAAGCCTTTGGAAGTTGGCAAAATTCAACTCAAACTGAAATTTGAAGAGATTAATGGATGAGCTCACCCAAGGTCATTCACTCACTCACGTGCTCCTTCACACATCTGCAGAGCTCTTCCGTGCCACGTGCCAGAATGAGAGAAAAATGTGCCCCTACCACACTGGAACTTAACATTCCAGTAACAGAGGAACTAAATCATCAAAGAGGTAAATAATGAGTTTCCTGTAATGCGGCTCTTCATTAGATGAATCAGGGTAAAAAGAGTGAAAATGTGCTAGTGGACACAGCTCCACCTGCAAGAAACAGACAATCCTTACTCAGTGGCTGCAACCAGTGGTCCATAGACCATGGCCCATGGGCCTGGGTTGGTACCCATCCTGGTTAAAAAAAAAAAAAAAAAAAAAAAGTTCTATTGGTTTACATTGTCTTTATGGCTGGTTTTAAGCATCAGGTGCTTGTCACAGGTGGTCACATGGCCTGCAAGTCATAAAATATTTCCTATCTAGCCCTTTACAGAAAAAGCTTGTCCATCGCTGTCTTAAGCAAGTCAGACATGTAAGAAACATTAATACCCCACCCTGTGCTCCTTAATTACTGAAGATTCACAGGAAGGGGGCATCATGTGTCCTGGTCACTTCCATCATGATATGCTTGAGCTCCTCCCATCTTGCCATTCTCTGACTTTCAAATTACAGCTTTATCCAAGACTGTATCCCTTTAAGTTTGCAGGGTGGCTAACATCCACAACATCAGAAAGAGAAGAGACCAGTCCCAAGAGTGCCTCTCTTGGGAGGAAAAAAAAAAAATCAATCCTTCCTTGAGGGCCTCACAATGTCCCTCTGTGCCTCTCCATCCAGAACTGAGTCTCCTCTCCTCCCTGAACCAGGCACTGGGAAGGGAAGGGGACCAATATACTGGGCTAATGTCAATCAGAATAATCCCCTGGGGCTGGCGCTGGGATCTCTGACTCCTAAATCATGTTTTGGAGGGGTACATACCTAAAAATTTAAGAGCCCCGGGCGGTGAGGATATTAGCCACCAATGGTGTCTGATGTGAAGAGTGACTGCAGTTGGCATAGGGTCACAGCTACCTTTAGAAAGAGCATGCAGAGAAGGACTCACAGGACACCACCTCTGAACACAGCCCCGAGCACGGCAAGGGGCAAAGCTTGCAAAGATCTTGTGAAAGAGCTTTCGGGTACAGGAACTGCTGGTATTCAAACCCCCTTTCTCTGATCCAAAGCCTGCGTGGTCCCCACTGCTCCAAGCTGTCTGCAAAAACTGCCTCTTTTCTTCAGTTACAGGCTCTCCTATCATGGTTTTCCTCAAGTCTTTGATCATGCCCTGCAAACCAGGGTGTCCTCCCATTTCAGCCTTCTTCCCCAGCCCATCCTGGTGCTTCTCTCACTCCCCTTGGTGGACACTTAGGTGTGAATTTGTTTTGCCTTCTCGTCTCCTATCAGAACACGAATCCTCAAGGTCAGTGACCGTACCCAATTCAGAGCCATGCTACACAGCAAGAGTATACATGCATTCCTGACGAACAGCCACTGAATCACATACAGAAGTACAGATCTGTGGCACGGCTTGCTCCAGTGTGCTGGGGATGAAGGGGCCCCAGAAGACCCTAATCTTCTTGGAACAGTCTGGGTATCAAATCAGAAGGTATGAGGGAAAGAAAACCAATGGAAGGGTAGCCGTTGGGAGACTCTGGGAGACTCTGATGGGAAGAAGTACAAAGTCAGAGCAGCCGAGGCAAGAGACAGGAAATAGTGTGCTGTACACAGACAGGGAAGGGAGGAGGATGCACGTGGGGGAGGTGTCTTCGTAGGCGCACACAGAATGCCATAATAAAATTAGGTCTGATTTTTCCAGTTATGAAGAAGCCACTGAAGAGCGAACACAACTTACTGTCTATCTATTTTATTTCAGGAACTGTGTAAGCTAATTTTTATACATTTAATCCTCATTTTAAAAAAAAAGACTATGAAATAGTGGCGATCTCTCTTTCAGAGATGATGAAATTCATACTCAGCAAGGTGAGGTGGCTGAGAGTCACATGTGAGAAAATGGCAAATGCCCAAGTCAGTGACCTTTCTTCTCAGCTGCACAGGTGACCCATACTCGAAGCATTCCATTCAGGAAGAAGAGAGAGAAGAGGCTTGCTGGAGAGGCAGAGATATTAAAGGTTGGGACACCCATTAGGAGCTGTTGCAATAATCTACAGCAGAGGATGAAGTCTGGCTCTGGGCATTGTTAGCAGACACCAATCATACTTGGAAACTAAGCAGGTGCAGAGTGGGCAACAGGTAAAGAGGATGAAGAGGCACCCCCCACCCTGGGAAGTGGGCTATGAGGAGGCAACACCTTCTCTGCTTGTGCCCCATCAACAAATCAAAGCATCAGCAAAGCTGCCCTTGGGACTCTTTGCTCTAACGGCGGGCACACATTCTAAGCTTAGACGAGCTTTAGTCACAAGGACGAAATATTATTAGTTTAGCTGTGTTTTAGCTCCAGCTCTCGCTATGAATCATGTGTGCATGAATCATAATCACCACTCTTCATATTTTAGAAGCAAATGTATAATTTTTCTTACCCAAGGAAAAAATTAATTGCTGTCTAAATATGAATCTAATGTTGTTTCTGAAGCTCTTGGATTTATTCAATTCTGAGCCTTCGTTTTCTTTGGGAGTAAAAATAATTAGGAAAGTACAAAAAAATAAAAAATAAAAGTGACATACTGAGTGTCTGCCTTGTCCGTGATTCTGCTCTATGCTTTTCAAAGTCAACGTAGATGTTAAAGTGTTCCCATTTTACAGATGAGGAAGATGAAGCATATATAAGCAATTTATTCAATTTATTCCCCCCTGATAACCCAGCTAGTAAGAAGAGAACCTTAGGATTCCAATTATGAGGAGTTAGACACCAAATCCCATGCTGACTTGAAGTTTGCCCTGTCTCAGTAGGTCACAACATGAAGAATGGTCATCAAAGTGACTCCACGCTATAGTTCCTTCTGGAAATAACATTCAAAACTCTCCCCAACGTGGCTATGACTTTTGCTGTCCATTATCACCTTAGCACACCGCATAGTTGTCAGGGAGCTAATTATCTCTGAACCTGTCCTCTATGTATGAATTGGGGGCCCCAACCAAATCTGGTTCTCAGAGGTGATATGAAAAATGCATGGTTCAAGTAGGTGAGGGCCTGTGCCTGTATCATGTAACTCCCGAGTGGTGGCACCAGGCATAATGGGGCCCTCTCAGCTCCAGGACAAGCCCTGAGCAGTCACACTGCCTGCCTCTGACCACGAGACTCCTGGAGCATCCCCGTGTTCCCCCCGGAACACCTCCTCTTCCAAGTCTGCCAGAAGCCATGTGTGAGGCTCCATGCTTGGCATCCCACAGATGCCCCCTAACCGCACAGCAAGCTGAGAGTATTACCTTCGTTTTACAGGTGTGCTGTTTTACCATGCTGCATCACCCCTGTATTCAAATATGGCAATAATACCATTAGATTACTTATCAAAATACAATGACATTATTGTACTAAATATTATTCACCAAATACAGTAACAATATCCAAAATAACAATTTACGAATACAGTTCTGGAAGTTTCCCTGTCTCCTCAACTACACTACCTCAATTTTCTCTGATAAATAAATAAATCACACAAACAAATCAAAACACTTATTGGAAGGCCACCAATGGCCCTCTGGTCTGCTCTCAAAACAATCTTTCTAAATTGTAGTTTTGGTCCTGTGGCTCCTTTGTTTAAAAACAAGGGGAGACTTCAAAGCTGATCCCCAGTGGAACTGCAAGAAGTAAGCCACGCCAGTCATCGGCTGAAGGCTGCGGGTCTGGATTCAGCAGATATTCCCAAACCACCTTGTTACCACTGCTGTGTTGCCCAGAGATATTCTGACCTCCTAACATCCCACATTTCCTGAAGGCCTCACAACCACAGCTTCTGTGACAAGCTGTGTGCCCTACTGGCCTGACAGGGCTGGAACAGTCTCAACTTTGTAACGACGACAGTGCCCCTAAAGGGTGCGGCCGGAGTCCTCCACCTTCATACAACATGACATGCAGGGAGCATTTACTTCCAGGTTTGTCATAGATGTGGCCATTGGGCCCTGGAGAGGGTAAACACAGAACAAAGCGGTGTCCCTGGTAATCAGATGACAAGAAAACTTTGGATGGATCCACAAGAAGAGAAGTTCATTGGGTATGACATGGCAGGAAGGTGTATCTGGAGTGGGTGGAAAGATTACACTTTAATGGGCACATTTTTCATTTCCCTGGAAAACCCCCTGCACGGTCCTTCCCATGATGTGTTGTGAGTATGAAATCAGGGGAGTGATGGCAGTGCATCGTGGAGAGATGGCTCACTCCACAGAAATACTTGTCAAAATGTATTCATTGGAGCTGGACAGCAGGGATGAGGGCACCTGCTGGTTTGGGCAGTGAACACCATGTCCTGAGTCTGGCCTTCCATGAAACGCATGGATGCCTGTTCTGTGTTCCCAGCACAGCAACCTGCATCAAAGACCTCATTTGAGCTTCATAAACAATTCTACGAACAAAAGGGAAATGAAACAGCAAAGACACACCACTGGATTTATCCCTGGGCAAAGCTGCCTGAAAACATAAGCATGCCGAGGCTGGCATGGGTATAATGGGAAGGGCGTGCTTGGATTTCGCTGGTATGGTCAGGATGGAAAATCAGAACGGTGTCCGAATGTGAACGTGGCAACTGTGTGTCCACCCTGAACAGAAAATCCTTACACAGCATGTCAACACAGGTGGCATAATCGACTCGGATGGATTTGGCCATCAGATCTGATCAGAATGTGACTTTTTAAATGGTGTAAGAAGGGCAGGGAACTGACTTGAAGTTAAGCAAGCTGTTGACATATTTAAGGGCTATGCAACCTTGGAAAAATCCTTTAATCCTTCCAAGTCTTAGTTTCTTGCTCTGTAAAACAGAGATGAGGGTTTTTGCAAGAAGGGTTTTTGTGAGAATATCATTTGGCAACCTGTTTGCTACAGGGTCTGCTCACTGGATATGCTCCAGAGAATGGAAATCTCCTTCCCCTTGCCTTTGGACCACTGAGTGCTGAATATTAAAGCTGGCAAATGGGATGATATAGAAAACAGAAAAAAGCCCAAATGTCTTAGCTTTATTTTTGCCCGGCCTCCCATCTGACCTCGACGAACACTCTGCCCTTATGTCCTCTAACTGCCAGCACCAAAGCCCCGTTCCCAGTCAGGGGGTCTGTGATGAACTGCCATTTCTGCCAAGAATGTGTTATGTTCCTCAGGAGTTTAGAAACGCAGGAGGGGGGGGGGACGTAATATTTGGTAATGATATTGGCAGAGAAGAATGCGGGAGTCTTCATAGGAATATAAAAAAATACAGAGAAGACTATCGGAAGAATCTAAGAATCAGCCAAACCTGAGTTAAAATTCCAGCTCTGAAGCTTCCTAGCTGGAGGACCACAGTTTAACTGCCTCCGTTTCCTGGGCTGCAAAGCAAAGATAAGACCCACCTCACAGCAGCCTAAAAGGTAAGACCTACCTCACAGGAGTACTAGGAGGAAAACGATGCAAACCAAGTGCAAGGCAGGATGTCATTCGGGAAGTGGCCGTACAAATACTCTCACCCAAGCACAGTCTTCATGAATCCCTGATATCATCATTGTTATTCTAAGGAGCGATGAATTTGGGCAGTACAGTTGCTGTGCTCATGCTGAATTCACCTGTTCTCAGAACATCTTGGTCTGAAGAAAGAATTTATCTGTGCTTTAATTCACTCACATGTCAAAGAAAAAAAAACACCCGAAAGTACAAAAACAGTCACCTTCTTTGTCTGGGAAATCTGCTCATTTTAATTAATCTAAAAGGTTTCTAGCAATTCATGTTTGTTAAGCACCTTGACATCCTAAGAATAAGAGGCAATTTAAATGCAAAGTTTTATTATAACATCTTTTGATGATTATTACTCAAGGGGGCTCCTAGAATTCCACGTCTCTCGTCTAGGAGGTGGCACTGCACCACCCAGTTGAGGGCCAGGGTCCTGTGGACACCCTCTGCTTCCTTAGCAAGAATGTGGGGTAGAGTTGGAAAACACAGCAGAAGACAGAAAAGAGAAAGAGAGTTTCCATGCCTTCCAAACACCAGCTACCTCCCTCCTAAATCTACAAATCAAGGGCAATGAGCACTCCTATTATTGCACAACTGTTTGCTATTTATATGGCTTTGAACACAAGGGCACGGCACCATCCCTATAATAGACTAGAGTCTTGGGACACCTGGGTGGCTCAGTGGTTGGGTGTCTGCCTCCGGTCCAGGGTGTGATCCTGGAGTCCTGGGATCGAGTCCCACATCAGGCTCCCTGCATGGAGTCTGCTTCTCCCTCTGCCTATGTCTCTGCCTCTCTCTCTCTCTATGTCTCTCATGAATAAATAAATAAAATCTAAAAAAAAAAAAAAAAAAAAGACTGGAGTCTTCTTGGCCCCAAAGACCAGAAGACAGAATTTGGGAAAACTTCAACCTCTGTACAGTGAGGCAGAAACCTACAAAGGAAAGAAGCAGAGAGGGAACCATGCAGTGTGTATAATACACATCCTGTCCAAATCCCTGGCTGACCCCCATGCCAAGCACGTATGGGGCAGACTCCAAGGTAGCCAGATCAAAGATGAAATAACAAACTGAGATTTGAACTGCTGCCCAAAAGGCAGAGATTGCAGTTTGAGGCGAACCAAGTCAATTGCTCATTCCAACAGAGAAGCCAAGAGGACAACAGGAACGTCAACAACAAAACACGCATCAGAAGAATGTTATAGAAGCCGGAGTCTCCACAACGCAACATTCACAATATCCAGGAGGGAGTCCAGAATCAGCTTAACAGGACAGAAAATAGGAAAATGTGACCCATTCTTTAAAAAGAATCAATGGAGACAGACCCCCAGATGACACAGGTGTTGGAATTAGCCAACATTAGAACTGTACTCAATGTTGTAATGGAAAATAGGCTCGCAATCATTGAAAATTAACTATGCGTGGAAATGAAGCTGGCATGTCCCCCACTTCAAATGAAAAAAAGTGAAGAATCCTATAAGGTTGGATGCTTTTTCTCTCACAAAGATACTAGCTTTTGAAATATTTTGGGGGAAGTATTTGAATAGGTCAGCTACAGGAGCTTGAGAACTCAGTGTAATAGTTAATTAATCAATTAATTAACTCAACAGGGATCCCTGGGTGGCACAGCGGTTTGGCGCCTGCCTTTGGCCCAGGGCACGATCCTGGAGACCCGGGATCGAATCCCACGTCGGGCTCCCAGTGCATGGAGCCTGCTTCTCCCTCTGCCTATGTCTCTGCCTCTCTCTCTCTCTCTCTCTCTCTCTGTGTGTGACTATCATAAATAATAAATAAAAGAAAAAAAATTTTTAATGAACTTAACAGATACCCACTGCACACATACCATGTTCCAGCCATATTTCTAGAACCAGCTTTAACAAGTTACCAGCTTTCTTAAAACTTCTGTTCTATATTCACTAAGATTATCATTGTTCTGCATGAGGCAATTAGTTTATATCATATAATTGACAACTGAAACTATTTTATCTGGGTCTCCTAAACCTCATTTCATGAATTCTGTACCCATCTTCTCCTCAAAGCCCTCATTTATTGACTGAAGTGTCAAGAGGCTGCCTCTCCACATGCACTGTGCATATATGAGCCCATGTATGTGCACATGACAATTTGTGTGCATGTGTGGGTGTGCATACAGAGAGAGAAAAAGTAATATAATTTTGAATCATGATAAATGGGATGAAGATAATAAATAAAACAGAAGAAAGCAAGTCTGGGGTAAGGGGTGGCTGATTTCCCTGTCTCCTATGATTTTATAATACAGGATTTGTACTTGCTCTTGGGCTGTCAGAAATCATTAAAGACCCTAAAGTAGCATGAATTGCCCTAAATGATGGACCAGCCTCACCTCCTGCATATTTTACAAAGAATCGTGGCTGCCCTTGTAATATACATCGACATTTGCACTTTCTTTCCAGTCTCCTCCCCATGACCAATAAAAAGGAGAGCCTTCTGAGCATGGAGGCCACGGCTTCTTTTTTCTCCAGCCTGTGTCTAGCCTGTCCCTGGCACAGGGTAGCCCTAGGCCAACACTGGTCAGGCTGCTTAATAGAACCTAGAAATAACTGAAACCAAGCTGCCTTCTACTCCTCAGCATTTCATGTCTTTCAATGGGATGGCCTTCTTCCCTCTAGTAGCCATGGAGACTTGGTGGGTGGGATGGGAGAGGCTACTGTGCAAGCAGGTTAACAGTGACAGATGGGACTTCTGTTCGACAACTTGGTACCTGAAAAAAAACAAGTAGGTCATCACATTAGCTGGACTCAGGACATCTCTCACCAGACCATTAGCCTTTGGAAAACACAGATCTCAATTAACTTTCATGGAAATTAAATTATTTCCTGCCCATTTGAAGGCCTTCATTTATCCACGGGGAGCTTTACCAAGCAAAGTTTCCAGAGCATGTATCCGTGGAAATCTTTGTTGAGGGCCAGCACAAAGACGGCCAGGTCACAAAAGTTCCCCCACTCGAATGATCCCTTGTTGTTTCATAATGGTCCCGGGTGGTCAGCAGGAGGGAGATCTACAGCACATGGAGCAATAAATGAGGCTGTGGGGTTAAGTAACTAATTACACATGAAACCATCTCGGGTGAGCCCAGGCCTGCCTGGTCCCAAAGCCTAGATCATTCCTCACACTGTGTGACCTCAACGGTCCTCGCTGGTCATCAGCAACAGTCTCACCTTCAACCTTGAGGGAAATGCTTCACACAAACCCAGATGCCACGAGAGGAAGGTTTCCCTTCGACTGCTGGTCGTGGTCCTTCAGATTCTGTGAGCGGGGTACTGCGTATTACCAAAAGGGGAGAGAACCTGCTTCCTGTTCAAGCTCTTTAGGTGCAAAGCCTCTACAGTCCCACAGCAGTCTCTGATGTCATCCCAGCTCCTTCACCAGGTGAGCATTATTGAGCTCTGGCTGTAGAGGCTCCCAAGGAATGTCATGGACCCCAGACACACCAGCTGTAGGGAAGACAGGACTGCTCCAGAAACTAGGTATGTACTGCTATCCGCTATGTGCCAAACACCACTCCAGGATCTGTGGAAATGTAATGATGACTATGAACTTGCTCCTGACTTCATGCAATTGAGAGTGTAGTGGGGGTGGCCGGCCATACTCAGGTCAAAGAAAAGAAGTGGTAGTTGTTTTAAAAAAATCCTCTGGATGCTAAGGTCTGTGGCAGGAAATTAATGACACCATTTCATTAAATAGCTCTATGGGGAAGGCCTTAGAGGCCCCTTTTCAGATGGAACAGTTGAGATTCAAGGATGGGTAAGTCACTTGGATACACTCACCTAGCATTTAAGTGTCAGACTGTTGGTTCCACTTCAAGACCATCTAGCTCCGAAGTCTATGTCCTTTCCCTCGCACTTCTGCCTCAAATTCAGTGATAATGAAGTGCAAAGGAGATACCACTAGCTCTGTGATGAAACACACACATACACACAAACACACACCGCCCACATGTATGTTAGCTCGGAAACCACGACTGAGATGAGAAAGGGCTTTAAAGAAGGGGTGACAGGGAAGGAAGCCTTGGTGTGCACAGATTATGTACAGACAAATGGGCGAGGGGTAGGGGAAATCACAGGCAGAGGCGGGACAGGAAGAGCAGGAAGGAGGCAGGAGAGCATGTGACCTGCAGGAAGAAATGAAGCAACATCATCAATGGCCCAGGTGAGCCAGTGTGTAGGAGGCTTGGATTCATCCTGCGTGCCACGGTGAGCCACTGCGATGCTTTAGCCGGAGGAATGATACATTCACTTCTTTAGAAGAAAGATGATCTGCTATGAAGGAAGGATGAAAGCAAGGTACAGGGAAGGAAGGAGGTCGGGTAAGTCCTGCAGTAACGAAAGCAAAAGGCAGTAAAAGCCTAAAACTGCTGTACTCGAGGGAACAAGAAACGGGATTTTCAAAACCCACAGGAGGCAAAAACTAGCAAGACTTGATAAGCCTAGTGGAAGGTGGAGCATGAAGGAGAGGAAATCAAAAGACCACACCATGTAAATGAGCCTGGGTTGCTAAGTCCCTGCACATAAGGACCCTCAGGGAGCAGCAAGGAGGAGCCCTCCTGACTCCATCAGGACTGTCACCGCTGTCACGGGTCTGTCTAGCTCCAGCACTCAGCAGATACCCTGCCACGACAGGTTTTAGTTTTGACTTTCCGGGCTCTGTTTTGGGGCTATTTACCTTTTCTCTCGCACCTCCGAGCCCACCTCTTTATGCTCTGAGTCTGGAGCTGGGAATCTGCAAGCCACACTACTCTGACTCACCAGTGGGCTGACTTCCTATTAGAGGCTGCTAATGGAAGGTGCCAGAGGGAGAATGGGAAGCAACAAAGAGGGGAAATAGCCTTCTTTCATCTTTTCAATTCTGGTCTGTGTGGTCCTAGCAACAGGGCACAGCTCCACTCCAGACATCCGTTTCCTTTGGCACCTGTCTCCTCTTCCCTTCAAAGCTACCACCAACACAATGGATTGTTTCCCTGTCACTCAAAGTATCACCTCCAGAGAGCCCACCCCAGAGGATAGAGCAATAGCTTAGCAGCAGGCTCCATAGATGTTGAGTATTGAGCACCTGCTGCTTGCAGGTTTCCCTGGAGGTGTCTGCTCTTAAATCCTGGTCTCTAATTCCTCCTTTTGGTTCACTGACCCTGGTAATTATTGCCTCTTCTTGTACTATCATTCATCAATAAGTCATGAATAATCAAAATTACTCATTATTAATCACCGAGTCATCTCAAACTTCTTGCTTTGCCCATCTTCTAACACTTACATCATCAATTCCCTATACTAAATACCTCTGTCTGAAAAAAAACTGCTGATGATTCTGTTCTTCTAATGAGGCTTTGTAAACCACGTTCCTTGGAACCAGACCTAGTCCCAAAAAACACACCCACAGAGACAGCTTTGCTTATGCCTTTAGAGCCAAATGTGGTGCTGAGCTCCATGTCAGTGCAAAATGGGATGCTAATAATCCAGGGAAAGAGGTTGTAGGACAGTTAATTTATTTACTGCCTATGCATCCTTGGGAGGATGCACCTGTTCCCACAAGGGCTTTGAAGACCATGTAAGCTGCTGAACTTGGCTTAAGGACACTGGGTGGGAAGGCTTCTTCTCACTTCACCAGAGAGACAACAAGAAGAAACAAGATCTAGGCTTCAGAGTACCATCTCCACTCCGCTCTGGTCAGAGAACAAAGACTACTTCTGTGGCAGCTTTTAACAGAAGCTCTTACTTTTTGTAGACACGGGACAGATAAGGCTACAAATCAAAACCACACCTTACTTCTGCAACTTGCCTAATTACAAGTGAAGCTGAAGTCACTCACCAAGTCTCTATGAACTGGGAAGGAGTGGGATGCTGACACTTTGAATGGGCGCCCCTTGGCTGGGTTCAGACCAAACTGGGAATCTTTACTCATTAGCCATCATTGCTATTATTGTGTAGAGAACATAAGGCATCGCACTTCACCCAGCCTGACAAGCTAGCTGCTTATAGCTTTCCTATTCTTTTCCCCACTAGCAAACAGATTGCACGACAGCAAGGGATTTTTGTTGTTTTGTTGCTTGACTCAATACCTAAAAACAATGCCTTCACGTAGCAGACACTGAAGAAATAATTATTGGACAAGGGAGAGAGAGAGAAGCAGCAGCTTGGGAGGGAAGAGGGAGTAAGAGGGTAGATAAAGGAGAATGCTAAAAAATTCCACATACTAATACACTGAGGTGTAGACTGGAGCCAGTTAGCTGGAGAGTTAACATACCAGGTTGGGTCAAGCAGTCTTTATGCAGCAGGTGAAGGACGTAAAAGATTGCTTAGCTATCCCTTCCCAACCCTTTTACAGATGAGAAAGAAGAGGTCTCGAAATATTACTTGACTTGTCCAAGGTATACACCACAAGAACAGAATTCAGCTTGTTGGAGTCTGAGTCTCATCTCTACTTTAAAAACAATCAAGTCGGGATCCCTGGGTGGCGCAGTGGTTTGGCGCTTGCCTTTGGCCCAGGGCGTGATCCTGGAGACCCGGGATCGAATCCCACATCAGGCTCCCGGTGCATGGAGCCTGCTTCTCCCTCTGCCTATGTCTCTGCCTCTCTCTCTCTCTGTGACTATCATAAATAAATTTAAAAAAAATAAAAAAAATAAAAACAATCAAGTGTAGTAAGAAAAAAAAGATGGGAAGTGTGGTAACTATTGATAAATGTCTCTTTACAGGTCACTGTGTGTGCGTGTGTGCGCGCGTAGCATTAATTTGCTTAACACATATTTGCGGAGCACACTTCCTGTGTGCCAGGCACATACAACATCCCTCAGATAGATGCCATTTATTACCTCCTTTCAACAGGTTTTTTCAACCTTTCAAATGGTTGTGTGTATCTAGAGCTTGGGTTCTACCTTCCAGACCTAAAATTGATGTATTTTTTCACTATTTTGTCTCCAAATGACCTCCACTACCAAACACAAAGCAAAATAAACAAAGCTAAAGGACACAGAGAGAGAGATGGGGAGTGGGGGAGGGGGGAGGGAAGCCATCAAAACGATTCTGGAGGGTGGCCAGAACATTATGCCAGGCACGCCCCAGAAAGCAGAATGTAAAAAAGTAATAGATCTTCAATTCACCAAGTCCCTGGAGTAATGAATTCCAAGCAACCGTACTGTGTCAAAGAGCCTCGCGGTGCATGGGAGTCCCCCCTCTCTGGGGAGAAGGGAAGATAAGATGTGCTGTAGCCCGGGCTATAATTTGATAAGAAAAGAACAGCAATGGAGTTTGGGAAATGGATCGATTTTAATGCAATGGCACTGACAGATCAGAAAGGCCCAGACAATGGCTCTCGGGAGAGCCTGCCTGCATCGCCTGATGGTTTACCTGGAGGATGGCTTACCTTGAATTAAGTTGGGGACCGCAGCTGGATGGCTGATTCTGACGATGAAGAAGGACCCTTACTCAGACCCACATCAAGTGCAACGCAACCACCCCACGAGGTCCCATCCCCAGACAGAGCCGTGTGTTCGTGGAGGTGTGTGAGGTAGGGACACATAGGCCGTGATCAACCACATTGCTGGCAGGAATTGCTCATTTCTCAGGGCACCTGGGTGAAGGAGATCTCAAACCCCAAATGACCAGAATGGGAGACTAAAGCTCCCAAACTAGTAAGTGATTTGGACAAAACTGAAATCTAGTCTAATGGACTCTCATAAACTTTGTTTTCTAACTAGGTCATACTGGTTCCAGAGGAGTTCTCCAAAAGGAGCCAGGAAACGTGAATCCACTTCATATAGTCAGCTACATGGGCGCACTGAGGCGTCTGGGCCTTTCGCTGTAAGGAACAGAAACAGGAAATAAAAAGCAAACCAAGAGATACCGTGTGATCTTCTAAAATCTTACATCGAAGGCAGAACTCAAACAAATAAAGCTTCTAATTAGTCAATCCAAGACATCTTCATTTTCAAAACTGTCACTCAATTCAGTCGCTAAGTGTTCCCTAGGCACTGACTTGGGAAGACCCAGTGCTTGAGGCACCAGAACAGAAACCCTCTCCCCGGGGGGGACAGGCAGCAACAGCAGCCGAAGGGCAGCAAGGACATGCGGCACCTGTCAGGTGACGGGAAGGGGACAGTGTGCTGGGAGTCCGCAATCACGAGCACCCTGTATTGTACGTGAGGGTCCTCCCTGGGTCTCCCTCCCCCATCCTCCACCTGCCTGCCTGTGGTGTCCCTCCTGGCATCCAGTTCATTGAGCTGAATCAGGATGGAGCTAATCTAAGGGTAAAGTCAGAAGCAGGGAAGCCACAAAGAGCGGCGGCTCCAGTGGGAGGTCAGAGCACTTAAACTCCTGGGACTGGGTATCAGGATGGTTTGGGGAGGGAAGTAAGAATCAGAGAGAAAGTCCTTGGGAGACTCTCACTATCCACGGGATTCTGGAGATGGGCAAAGAGAGGAGGTAAGGATCTTTTTTTTTTTTTTTTTTCTTTTTTGTGATTAAGTAAGCTATACGTCCAATGTGGGGCTTGAACTCATGACCTGAAGATCGAGAGCCACATGCTCTACTGACTGAGCCAGCCAGGCACCCCGAAGGCATGAGATTTCAAAGAGGACTTCCTGGGAGTGCCTGGTGGTTCACTGAAGCATCTGCTTTCGGCTCAGGTCATGATCTCAGGGTCCTGGGATCAAGCCCCACATTGGGCTCCCTGCTCAGCGGGGAATCTGCTTCTTCACTCTCCCTTCCACTTCCCTCCCACCCTGCTAGTGCTCTCTCTCTCTCTCTCTCTCCCTCTAATAAATAAAAAAAAATCTTTTTAAAAAAATGACTCTTGTTCTTCCAGAGAGAACCCTCTTCCCAACACCCATCTTTGTTTGGGGAGCTTTTCTCATACTCCAATTTCTTCCATTTTATTGTTGGTATTGTCCAACAGTTTCTGTCCAACAGTGATCTGTTTACTGTAAATAAACTGAGGCCACACGAGGTCCCAGTTTACTCACAGGACAAAAGCATCCCCTGGGTGTCTGGCACATTCCAAGCACTGAGGACCTGGGCTGGACAAAAACTCACACTCTAATGGTGAGGAAGGCATTGGGTTGCAATTCTCATGAACAGCCACTTCACGCAGCTGTACTAACTGGGGTAAAAGGCACCCTCTGTGTGCAAGTCTCCTGCGATGACCATAGGCTGTAGATTAAAGAGGAGGAATGGAAAGCCGGGGCAGGTGGGGGTGTTAAATGTGATCATAACTGAGAAACTGACAGGTAACATTAGGTCTCATCCTCCAGACAGAAATTTTTTACATCTGGGATGCCTGGATGGCTCAGCCTTTGGCTCAGGTCGCGATCCTGGGGTCCTGGGATTGAGTCCCGCATCGGGCTCCTCACAGGGAGCCTGCTTCTGCCTATGTCTCTGTGTCTCTCATGGATAAATAAATAAAATCTTTAAAAAAGAAAAAAAAGAAAGAAAGAAATCCTTTACATCCACATAAAACATGAGGATCTTCCTTGCGCTCTCAACAACCTAACACTCATTCCATTTCGCCACAGAAGGATCTGATTCTCAGCAGGGTATGCGTTTTTTTCCAAGGTGATGCAGACAGGAGAGCTAAGGCTGGAACTCCTGTGTCCCGACTCCATGGCCTGGGGTGGGTGCCGAGCTCTCTCCAAACAGGTAGCAGAAGAGAAGCACAAATCCACTCAGGCAGGAGGAGAAAGGAAAGTGATTGCAGGAAAGCTCCTTTTAAGTCCACAGCTTTTAAAATGGAAAAGAATACTTTTGAGAATGCCTTTGTGACAAATGGCCTAAGCGTCTAAGCCATCGAGTGGGGCAAGGTTCTCTTCAAAGGCCAATTCTCCCAGCTGAAAAATGGGCTGGGCCAGGGTCAGGTGGGTCATGTCCCACTCTCCCCTTCATCACTGGCATGGAAAATCAGAGCCCTCCGTGTCTCCCTGGAATGGAGGCTCTTTCGGGATTTAGAAGCTTAGTACACCTGACAGGTGTTACAAAATGGTGGTCAAATTCCAGCATCTTCCCCTGGAAAGGACAAAGGAGTTCATCTATCTGAACCACCTCATTAAACGGCGGAAGAAACTCAGGTCAAACATATGATAAAACTGTCTTGATATTACCAAGCAAATAGCGCAGAACCAAGATGATACTAGGGTCTGACTGAGTACTCTTTCTTCCCCTATTGCTCATCACTTAAAAGTAGGGGGGAGGGTAAAAAAGGATCTATGTGGTCAGAGATTTATTTAAGCTCACTCTGATGCTGCTGAGTCTTCAGAGAGTGTGCCCCTGGACTTAGAACCAGCAAGGGTGGGACCAGTTTGTTGCTGCAGACCTACAACATGCCAGGTAGTCAGCTAGATGCCCTGTACATAGCTTGTACTCTCCCCAAGACTGCAGTCCCCTTGAAAACAAGAGGGATTTCTTACCTCAATATTATCAGCCCACAGCCTGGGGCTCGGCATGTTGTAGGCATTCGGCCAACACGTCGAGGAAAGGAATGATCTCACTTAAATCTTAAGCAACCAGATGAGTATTGAGTTAAATAAATGAGAGAACTGAGTCTCAGCCTCACTGGATGATCTGCTCAATCTATTCAGGGTACAAATATGGGAACTAGAAGTAAGTGTGTGACCTTCAGAAAAAGGAAGTCTCTGGGGCTCTATTTTAATGTAGAAGTAAGATTGCTTCGAATCCAACAAATACAGTTGTTGGTACACAAGTCCTCTTGCAGTGCTACGGAGGTTAAATATGTCCCGAAGCAGTTATGTCGGTTCGGCCTGTTTGCCCAGCAATTCCTTTTTTTTTTTTTTTTTTAAGATTTTATTTATTTATTTATTTATTTATTTATTTATTTATTTAGAAAGACAGTGCAAGAGCACAAGCAGGGGGAGAGACAGGAAGAGGAGAGAGAGAGAATCTCATACTCCCTGCTAAACACAGCCTGAGGTGGGGCTCCATCCCAGGACCCTGAGACCATAACCTAAGCCAAAACCAAAGTCAGATGCTCAAAAGACTGAGCCACCTAGGCGCCCCTGCTCAGTAAATTCTTTGACCACAGATGGCAGAAATAAACGGCCATGGGCCTCAGTGCGCACAACTATCATGGATTTCAAAGCCACTAATGTCCAGAGTAATCAGGTTTGCAGAGTGTATAAATATCAAGTAGTTGGTCCGACTACATCTCTTAATCAGTTTCAGCCTGCTACATGAAATTAAGTATAAGATATAGTTTAATAATAATAAATAATCAAAACATAGAGTTGAAATAATAATAAAAGTAATAATGACATAGTAATAATTAGAAGTGCCAGAGCTTTACAGGTTCTAAGAGCTTTAAGTGTACCACCTTATTTAATCCCCACAACAAAACTAAGAGGTAGGTTGTTACTGCTATAATTATGGCCATTTTGCAGATGAGGCAACTGAGAAAAGTAGAAGTATTTAAGTCCAATATACTAATGACTTCTAAATTCTGGCTCTCCTTCCTTTTATCTGGCATTATTCTCCCTGCAAATGGATGGGTAGGTGAATGACTAGGAAAGTGGATGGGTCAGTGAGTGGGTGGGTGGGTGAATGGATGGATGGAGAGATAGATTGGTGGATGGATGGATGGATGGATGGATGGATAGATGGATGGATGGATGGATGGATGGGTAGATGGGTGGATGGATGCATTGGTGGGTGGATAGGTTGGTGGGTGGATGGATGCATGGATGGACGGATAGGTGGATGGGTGGATGGGTGGGTGGGTGGATGGATGGGTGGGTGTATGGGTAAATGAAAGACTGGAAAGAGATAGGAAACAACTAAGACAGTATCACTGCTATGGTATCCAAGCTGATCCATCATTCACAGTGTGGAGAACTGTTGTGTGGGCTGAGTCATGCTGGAATTGCTGCGGAGGCCAAGAATGGTGGTTATGAACTCAGATACACCCACCCATATGCAGGCTCCACAACTTACAAGCTGTTTGCCCTTGGTATGACTTCTCTGAGCCTCAATTCCTATTTCTATGAAATGGGGGAAATGACTGATCAACTCAGAAAAGCATACGAGGATCAAAGATCATGCTGGCACACTGTAGGTGCTCTGTAAAGGTATCCTGAAAGAATAAGTGGATGAGTCAACAACATAATGGCATCCCACACATAAAGGGGCCTAAATTAAAGTCAGGATTCTGTAGGTCTCCCTTGTGTTATGGTTTGGGTTACAAAATCCCCCAAATGCTACAACACCGTGAAAATCTCCAGATTTATATTTTAAACCCTCATGCATACCATTGGGCATGTAGTCAAAATGTTTTAGCTTCGCTCACATTCAAGTTATCAAAAATGAACTACCTCCTAATTGTGATCCACCAAGCCAGGTAATCTTCCTAATTCTTTGTGTCTTTAAACGGCAGATTTACACTTTGCCAAAAACACATGCATTTCTTAAATGGGTGAAGGGACTTGGGTGAAAGCATTTTCACTCAGAGACTACAAGGCAGGGACAGGTGTTAGCTTCTTTTTGTTTGCTCCTTAACTTACTAACCCTCGCACCCAGCCTAGAGAGAAGGTAGTAGACAGTGCTTGCATGGGAAGCCTGCCTTCAAGATCATGGGACTTTGGAGGAGTGGGCTTATCTGGGTCTCCTATGAGCAGCCCCACTACCCCCCCCCAGGTAAGATTTAGGCACCTGGTTAGAAAAAGTAGATCATTTTAAAGTCTTCATGGCCTTCATCTTCACTAGATTATTCACCAAAGGGTGGCTTCCCCATATTCCCTTGAAGCTCTTTAGAAGCATATTCTTCTCCATCAAAGGGAAGATGAAAGGATGTTCATGTTGTAAGAGAAAGAAAAGGACCCAGGTTATGCCCCACATAGATCAGTACTTACTAAGATGAAGGGAAGCTGAGTGGTGGAGACCAGCCATACTCCCTTCCTCAAATCCTCCCATATTTGAGGGAAAGATGAAACAAATCGCCTACACAGAAAGATGAAACAAATGAATGGCCAGGACACTCATTCTGGGGAACTTTGGGGAGAACAAAACTGGGACATAAAGAAGATGTAAAGAGAAAAATAAAGGGAACACTAAGGAAACTTTAATGTAGAATGTAAAATACTGAGTAATAAAAGAGCAGCCAAAATGTCTCTGGAAAAGACACTGCAGTAGATCTTGGAAGATGCCCAGGAACCAGATAAAAGAGAAAAGGCACAAGGTATGTGTGTGCAAATAGGAGGGAGGCAGGGGCTTGGAGATGTGGGGAACAGGGAGAAGCTAGAGGCGTGCCCATCACGGCACACCAGAGAGCTGAGGAGTAGAGGCTGCAGCGTCTGTGCAGACCGAGGTCAGTGCTGCACGCCACACCAGGGTCTCACCATACCACTATCCTGGTCAAAGGTTCTCTAAGTGTGATGCACAAACCAAGTGCCTCAACATCACCCAGAGATGGTCACTGAAAATTCAGATCCCAAGTCCCTTCCAACATGTTATGGCCTAAATCATGTCTCCCTGCTATGGACTGACTGTTCATGGCCCCCAAAATGTAGAGGTTGAAGCGTAATCGCAATGTGATGATGGTATTTGCAGGTGGGCCCTTTGGGAGGGCCATGATTTGGGTAGGGTCATGAGTTGGAGCCCCCACAATGGGATTAGCATCCTGTTAATAGGATGAAGAACCCAGAGCTCGCTCCCTCTCCCTTTCTCTGCCTCCCCCTCTCACCCCGAGGAGGGTACAATGAGAAGTCAGCCATCTGCAACTCAGAAAAGGACTCTCACCAGTCTGACCATGCTGGCACCACGATCTTGGACTTCCAGCCTCTAGAACTATGAGAAATGAATTTCTATGGTTGAGGAGGTCTCCAGTTTATGGTATTCTGTTATAGCAGCCCATCTGACTTAGACCCCCTCAAATTCATGGTAAAGCCTTAACCTCCAGCACTTCAGAGCTTGGCTGTACTTGGAGACAGGGCCTCCAATGAGGGGAACAAGTGAAAAGAAGGCCTATAGGGTGTGTCCTAATGCAATCTTATAGGTGTCCTTATAAAAAGAAGAAATGTGGATGCACAAAGAAATACAAGGAATGCAGTACACAGAGCAAAGACCGCGTGAGGATCCAGGAAGGTGACCGCCTGCACATCAAGGAAAGAAGTCTCGGAAGAAACCAACACTGCTGACACCTGAACTTGGACTTTATCCTCCAGAACCTTGAGAAAACACATGTTTGTTATTTAAACCACTCAGTGGGGTTTTTGTTATGATGGCTCTAGCAAACTAATAGATGAGGCGTAACCAATCAACTCGGCGGAAGGCAAATGACCAGCTCTAGTGCCACCCGTGCCCCAGGTGATTCTCATTTACACTAACTGGGCGACCTTCCACCAAGGACTGGGGACCCATCAGAAAGTGTTAAACAGGAATCTGATGTTCATTCTTCCTCTCATAAAGATCTTCCTCATCCATTGTGCTTTACAGTATTTACAACAATGGCCAATTTTACATATAAATTATACAGTCTCACTAGCATTTTATGGTTTTCTTATTATAGGTTTCCACACAAAACTGTAAACTCTATGAATGTGGAGACCGTGCCTTTTTCTGTTTACCTTTGAAAACTCAGCAGTTAGCACATGGCAGCCTGTCACGTGGAGGAACTCAGTATTTATCACATGAATACGTGAAGGGATGCACCAATGCATGCATGCTGACAGGAGTCTGGATGACAGAGTAGAGGACGGGGATCTGAGACAAGACAGCAGAATCTTAGATAAACCAGATGAGAGGATTATGGCCTGAACTTCAATGGTCAAGGTCACAATGGGGGAGAAGGAACAGAACCCAAAGTCTCTGGAAAATATTTCCTGAATATGGGAAGGAGTAGACATGCCCAGGGAATTCCATGCTTCCTTCCTGGCACCAAACCTAGTAAAAATCTGGTCCATGTAAATAAAGTTTTATTGGAACATGATTGCAGCCATTCATGTATATATTGTCTGTGGCTGTTTTCTCACTACCAGAGTGGAGATGAGCAGTTGTGACAGAGACCATATGGCCTGGGGAACCTACAATATTTACTCTTTATCCAGCCAATTACAGAAAATGTTTGCTGACCCCTGACTTAGGGGCTCTTTTAATTCTCTGCTGTTTTAGGAATTACACTGACTTCAGAGAGAGAGTAGCGAATGATTTTCCTGCCAGCACAGGGCTAATTTAAGCAGAGGAAAAGTGAAATGTGGGATTTTTGACTTGCAAAATTGCCAGCATGTGCTGGTGGCCACAGAGCACATGAGTGCGGAAATTCCTTACACAGACAAGCCCAGGCAAATACAACAAAATCTTGGCTTCTGAATCCACACGGCACCCCCAAAATCTGCTGAGAGCCAAAGGAACAGGGGAAAGTTATGACCACCATGGCTCTGAAATTCTGTGATGAAGAATGACAGAGACTCAGCAGAAATAGTAACTAATGAACAATCAGAGAAAGACAGACATTACAGCACTCGGGCTCTTTGCCATTAACATCAGCCAGGCTCCAAAAGCATCAGTTTGGGGGCATTAAGGGGATTTGTTGATTTTGTTCCAGAGCCACTTCTCACAATTGCCAAAATGCTATAAGGGGGAAAAGCTGGATAAACAAGGCAGAAAACAGCAGTGGGGAGCTGGCAGGAAGACAGGCACGAGGCTGAGTATCAGGGACAGTTGTAAACCTCCAGGACTGCAGGATCGGGAAATCAGAAAGTTGAAAAGGCACTTCAAAAAATCCTCCGATATCATGCCCAGCCTGTAGCCAGAGAAGGCTGCCTTCAGATTATCAACAACCGTGAAGACCTTTAATGCCTTGAACACCTTTAATGCCTTATCAGCAATCTCCTAAAGGACCAGGCTGATCCTGAGAGACATGGATTGTGTTGATACGATATTCAAATATGAGAAATAGTGATGCATGGTCAGTCTCACCCTCTCCCATCCTCTCCAAGGACAACAGCACCTTGAACCTCAGCTCTGCACGGATTGGGATTCAAATCCCAACCAAGTAGGGCCCAGACCCTACAGAGGGGCTCCTAGCATCCTACAGCCAGAGCTCTTATACTCAGAAAGCTCAGGTTTTCCTGTCTCCTTTTCTAACCTGGTACCAGTGGAAGTGGAGAAATAATAAGCAGACTTCTTTCAACAGTCTGTAAGTCACATGAGCATCATGACTGGCTATAAGCATGGGTCCAGGGTGCCTTGATCTAAATCCCAGGTGACCCAAAGGGGTCACTTCATATTCCCGTGCTGGTTCTTTCAGCCGTAAATGAACATAATAATAGCACGTCCTGCCTGAGTTTGTTATGAGGATTACCGGATTTAATAGATGCAAAAAATGCTCTGCAAGAGCAGGGCTCACAGCAAGCGCCCTGTCACTAAGTAGTAACTGTTCCCTCCTTGCTTCACCTGCAGGCAAAGCACACCAAGAGCCGGACACTGTGCTATAAGCACTGTTCTTTATGATCACAGTCTTCTTCTCAGTGCTCTCTGAGGCAGAGGCGTCACCTACACTTCTCAGGCGAGGACCCTGAGGCCCAGAGAAGGGATTTCATTTATTCAGAGGCACATGGCTAGGAGGCTGTGGGGTCAAGATGGGAGATCCTGTGGACTGAGTGGCTTGGAAGCCCATCAGTTGGTCAACCCGGTACCATCTTGGTACACCCGACATCCACAGTCCTGGAAGCTGAAGCCTAGAGGCTCGAAACACAATTCTAAAGGCTGAAGCACATCCACCCAGAAGTGGAGGAGAGCAAAAAGCACAGCAGAAGTCCTGGAGCTTCACAACAAACAGGGGATTAACCCAAGCATGGTAGATGCTATGGGCTGTCTAACCCAAGAGCTATTCATTCCTGGTCTCTTCCACTTGTGCGGGCCTCCGACTATAAAGACTAGTGAAGAGAAGACAGAGATTCAATCCCCCCAGCAGTCCCTCTAGTTAAAATAGCCATGCAATCCTGCTTTGGCTAATGAAATAAAAGGAGAACTATTCTGAGAGGCTTCTGATAAGACTTTTTCTTTTTTGGCATTGTTAAAAAGCGACAGGTGATGGAGGAGAATGTCTGGGGCTGCACTACCCTGGCCTACCTTGAACACAGATGTGATGTTTGGAGCTGCAGTCATCATATTGTGACCAAGAGACAACAAGCCAATAGTTAAGGATTGTAAAGAAGAATTTCATTCGGGAAACAGAGTGGATCTTTTTTTATAAGTATTGGGGTGGGGAAAGGCAGGAATTGGTTACCTCAGGCTTGTTAAATAAATAACAGTTGAAGCCACCACGAGTCAAATCTTCTGTGACTAAGAGCTAACAGTAATCTTGGCTGATGCTCCAAGGCAGCTCAGGGCTACAGGTAGGTATTAAGTACCTACCATGAACCAGGAAACAGACCAGGTGCAGGGGATAGGTCCTTACCCCCCAAAGACATATCCTCTGGGATATCAAGTTTCATTTGCAAAAAAGGAAATAAAGTCCGGATGTCAGAAAAGGTCTGTTTCAGTTTGGAAATTCCATGCCCTTTTCTAAGAGGAACTATTTGAGCAGTATTATGACATGGTTAAGGCAGAGTCTGCATACAAGAAATTACCAGAAGAGGAAGCTGAAGATGGCCTCAGGATTGACAGAGGATTCACTCCTGGTTTCTGAATTCGTGCTAACGTATGCAAAGAAAGTGTTAACAAATATCCCGTTTCTACCGGGCTACTCTATTTGGGACCCTTACCAGCTTTCTAGCACACATCTCATTTCTTCTTCATGATAACCCTATGAAATTAATAAGATTATTCTGTTGAACAAAAGATAAAGCTCATAAGTCAACCCAGGACCTCACGGCCAACTGTGACTGTGTTGGGAATCTAAGCCCCCTCTATGGGCCAAGGGCACAGTGACCCTGTTCCCTGATTCTTCTCAAAATAGCACGTACTCAAAAATGATGCTCTTCCCTCCATTGCATTCAACCCACCAGGGTGGGAGAGAGCTGCTAATAGCCACCCACCCAGAGCAGCATGACTCACGTGGCCGTCATCCTGCTTAAACGACACAGATAGCATTATTGAGCTGATGGTCTCATCTCAAAAACCTGGGTCAACTTCATGGTTGGCTCAATAGGTACAAATAATAATGATGAGTATATATCTCCATCGATCCAATGTCAAGACTTCCAGGATCCAATGTATACATACATCAACTCTCCTCTCCCCCTCTACTGATTTCTACTTTATCATATGCCGAAGGTCCTTTGGGGACAGCACATTTTGTTCTATTGCTCTTTGCATTTATTTTTGTTCTTGTAGCTCTGCAGAATGCTTTCTTATTTGGTAGAGCAAGTCACATCCAAGTTCTTTCAAGGATTCAAGAGGGTGGGGATTAAGGCCCCAGTGTTCCACCATAAACTAAGTCATCTCCAAGAGAGGCGGTCTTACTGCTGAGCACATATTTGCAGTGAGTCAGGAAAGAAGTGCAGAGCTCTGGGTCTCTAACCCTCCTCCTGAGAGCCCCAGGGCATAGGCGAGAGGTGGACAGCATGAAAGCCAGGGCAAGGAGTGAGGCTCTGGATCCCCAACCCATGATTCAATCCAAGCAGTGGTCCTCTCTGCCTACTTTCAACATAGGGAGTTTTTGTTCAATTTCACTCAAAAAACAGGGAGTTGGTGCCCTTTTGTAAGTATGGAAAAGAAAATGCTGCAGGGTTACCCATCTAGCAAGGACCAGCCTGAGGTACAAAGAAGCAAAGTGAGTGAAATGCAGACATGAGGGAAGGAGGCTCCAGAGCACATCAGGATGAGGGGCATATCATGGCAGATCATAGGAGTAATTCTGACAGTAACAGCAGATAATAGTACAATAACAACAAGAATCAGCATTTACTGAGCACCTAAAACAGCAAGTTTTATGCCACACCCTTAAAGTATATCATCTCATTTAATTTGCTCTGCAATAATATGATGTAAGTATTTGCCACCTATTTTTACAGGCAAAGAGCCAGGTGCAGAGGGCTTATGGAGTTATATTCACTCATTCTGCACCAGATATTCTTTGACTCTCAGACTTTGGGCCAGCCCCCATGAGGTAATAAAAATGAACAAGGTGGGCACCATCCTTGACTTCAAGAAGGCATGAAGGACAGGAAGATGGCCAAGATGTCACTAAGCAAAGGTCAACCAAGCAGATATGGGAGGTGGACATGGTGCTCAGAAGGCTTTTTCCTTCCCTCCTGAGCTGGGAATGGGCATGTGCTTGGTCTGCTGTGTTCAATTCCCAGGATGGGACTTCACAAACAGCCCCCCCCCCCCCAGATCCAGACCTGCACCCAGAGCCTGGCTTCTCAAAGTCCTCCCCACCAGGTGCATGATGCCAACAGAGAACACAACATGGATCTCCTCGGAGCAAGAGTTCCACATGCACCTCCATGCCCTCTGGCCTCAAGAAAACCCACAGGCAGGAGTCCCTTTCAGTGTCTTCTAAACATAGAGTCAACCTTAGAATTCAGGATGAGGAGAACGTTCTGAGAAAGGAGGCAAGGCAGCCAGGAGGTTTGCTGAAGCTGCAGTGTGATTCGAGATGGAAAAAACCAGGATGGAAGGGTTTCAGGATTCTCTGCCATCATCCCAACAGAGATCCTTGGGGCTGGAAGGCAGTGGGCCTGCTGCCCGGATCGCTAGAAAAACAAGCCAGGGCCTATTCTCGTGGAAAAGGCATCCGCACATTCTGGAACGCTGCATCAGGTGGCGAGACAGGCGCCCAGCCCACCCGGGGCCCCGGAGCAGGGCGGCAGCGGCGGTGACGGGAACTGTGTCCGTCTGTACCCTGGCACTCAGAACCTACCTGCCTCAAGAAGACACTTCAGCGAGGGCAGAAGAACACAATCGGAGGTCGGGACAAACTATCGGCTGTGCTCATTGTTTAAAGAACAATTAATGAGGAAACAGCGGCACGCTGGAATCACCAGCTCGAGGGCAATTTTGCAATTAAGAAAATTAAAGGCTGCAGCTTCAAGAGACAAAGTGTCAAGTTGAAAGCAGGAAGAGAAAAGGATACACAAACTGAGCCTGGCTCTCGTGGCTTCCAAGCAAGTACCGATGTGGGTAGTCCTGGGTGGGAGAAGGAAGGAGCTGCGTTTACTGAAGTTCCCAGGGATTGTGCCCCAGATGGCATCGCTCCATTCCCCTTCCTGATCCTTGCCCAGTGGGCGCATAGGAGTGCCGACTCTGTGCTTTTCCAGACACAGCATCTCAACTAATCTCCACCTTCCTGGGAGGGGAGAGTCGTATCCCCAATTCACAGACGACGTGCTGGGGACATATATAAGGACAATGACTTTGTCTTAAGATCTCAAGGTGAGTAAGGGGCCCAGGACTCCGGGCTGTCCAATACCAGATGCCTTGTTCTCGTCACTCTGACACCTTGTTCTTAAATTCTGCTGAGCTTCCTCTCTGGAATTCCCTCTCATGCCCATGGGTCCATTCTTATCACCAACAAATGCAACCTCCATTCTTAGGCCCATCAATGTGCTGTCATGCAACACCCTGTCTCTCTGCCCAACCCACTCTTCACTTCATGAAGCCACATGCAGTCAGTGGAAGCCCTAGGAACTGCAAACAGCCAACACCCTTCTCCTGTCCGGCCAGTCTGCCTGGCACCTAGCCCCCTGCTCAGCAGCCCTCATGATCCCCTGGCTGGTGGAGAGTAAAGCCCCTACAAGTGATAGAGAAGAACCGGCCTCTGCTCTTGATACCTCCTTTCTAGCAATGCAGCTAATGACAGGTCAGAGCAAGCAAGACAACTGCACTGTGACCCAGTTAAAGAGAGTGGGTCAGAATCTCGGGCAGGAGTAGGAAATAGGTCAGCATCAGGCTGAGAGGGAAGGAAGCCCGTACAGAAGACTAGAAACACTGTGTGAGCAGGTGAGAGCAGGAACCAATGCATAAGAAACGGCCATGCCATTGGGTGGGCAGGGACACCTCGAGTTTGTGTAAGAATCAAGGAATGGACAGAGCCACCAGAATGCCCACTGGAGGATACTTACGTGGAAGAGCTGGTGTCTGACACTAGAAGTCATTCACTGAGGTTTGCTCAAGGAAGGAACAATGGAGCAACTGAATTAAAAACACTAAAAAAAAAAGAATGATGCATCTTCCGGGATGAGAGGTAAGGGAAGATAAACATATCTATGCCAATGCAACTAGAGTGGGTTGTAAGAAGCCTCTCTACTTTTCAAAGCTCCCAGCTAACCATACAGAGCGCTGGGATGTTCTGTTTAATCTACTTTGTCTAGTTCGAGAGAACGTCATTTTTGCATCAATCTCTATTGTTAAAGCATTTTTCTTCCCTTAATAAGTATGGTGTGGCAAATTTATATAAGCCTTGCTTTGATGATTCAGGATCAGACAGTTGTGTCATTAGTGAAACGCTGCCTGTTATCACATGGGCATGTGTATTAAGGAGGCGTGACAAAGTGGGAAGAATGCAAGCAGATCCCGGAACTCAAGATGGTGAAAAACGTATGTGGTTGTTTTCCATAACTCACCTCTTCACTCAAAAGGCGAACTCCAAGTAAGTCCCTTAGTCACTAAAGTTTGTGGAATTGTCTTCCCCAAATGTGGATCAGAAGACTGTGCCTGGCCTATGCTATACACCTGCAGGAGGAATTGAAAATCATAGTCTGTGATTCACCACATGCTATCTTAGACTAGTGGTTGACCAGTTCAACCCTAGAGTTCACTTCAGGGTGAACAGAACTAAAATGATTTCTCTAGGAATACAAAACAAATTTAAAACACCCTTGAGGCATTCCTGTTGAAATACTGAACCTGAATGTACTCCAGCCTCTAGATCCATGCTATTCAATAGAGTTGCCACTAGATACGTATAATTTCTTAAATTAAGTAAAATTAAAAAAAAAAAAAAAACATCCCTTGGTTGTACTAGCCATATTTCAAGTGCTCAATCATCACATGTGGCAAATGTTTACCATGCTGGATAACGTGTCTAGAACATTTTCATCATCACAGAAAGTTCTACTGGACAGTATTGTGTTAGACCTCAGTTTTAGCCTTTCTGAAATACAAGGGACAGAGACCAAGGTAAATGACATTGTAAGAAAACAATCATCCTAAGAAAAAGGTAGGGGAGACGCCTGGTGGCTCAGTCGGTTAAGCATCTGCCTTCAGCTCAGGTCATATCTTAGGTTCCTGGGATCAAGCCCTGCATTGGGCTCCCTGTTCAGCAGGGAGTTTGCTTTTCCCTCTCCCTCTGCTACTAACCCCTGCTTGTGCTCAATCTCTCTCTGTCAAATGAATAAATAAAATCTTAAAAATAAAAAGAAAGAAAGAAAACAATCAGACAACTCTAGCATGTAGGGATCTTTGTAACCCAACTGGTCTACACCCTCCAATAAGTCAATATAATGAGCAGAGGGCTGGGAAGAAAAAGGTGAACCACATCAGCTTTTTCTTTTACTGGACCACATCATGCAGCTGTGCAAAATTCAGAATCAAATGATGGGGTGTAGCTTGCCAATATCCAGTGAGATGTGACACTGTGGGCTCAGATGAAATCCTTCCTCTAACTATATACATGTGTGTATAGTTTTCCTTTCTTCAACAGCCAGGCTACTTAAGACTTTATTCTTTGACTAAAACAGCTAGGCAAGCTATTTCTAGCGCACATCTGTTGTCTCATGGGGCCTCAACTTTTACTCTGCTACACTTAAACCACTTTTCTTATTTCAAATTTAGATTTTTACCCAGTAAGTAAATATCAACCATTACCATTCATTTCTGCCTACCAATTTGTTCACTTTCCATAAAACAACCATCTTTGTATTATAAAGGTATTTGGAGATCCATTTGAGGTTTTATTTCATTTTCCTGTGTTGTGTCAAATAAGGGAAAAATGGAGAAAATAAATATGCTAATATTAGCTATAATGCAATTAAGAAAAACTTGGAGACAGCACGAAGTAAAACAAACCTCTTCAGTGTGAGTTAGATGAATATTGGAAAACTAGTTGATTATATGCATAATTCTGAGGGAAAAGAAAATAACTTAAAATCTATAAGCCACTGGTAATTTATTGTTGAAGATTATATAACTAAAAGTTAAAGAATTAAAATGGAGGAAACAGATATTTTAGAAAGTTATAGATTCAGAGTCCCTATAAATAAAATGTCCTATTGATCCTCTAGAGAATTTCATAAGCTTATACATCATCTCACAGATGGTTTTCTCTAGATTCTTAGTTAAAAAAATTTAAAGACCAGACCTAGTCTTCTTCATATCAACTTAAAAAAACTAATTTGTATAGAGCAGAAATCAGTAAAATTGAAAACAAGAAATCAGTAGAGTAAATTGATGAAACCAAAAGCTGGTTCTTTGCAAAGATCAATAAAAACAATAAGCATCTAGCCAGGTTAAGAAAAAAAATAATAAAGGACACAAATTACCAATAGGAGAAATAAAAGACATCATAACAGATCCCATGAACATTAAAAGGATAATATGGTATAGAAATATTATGTATAACTCCATGCCCACAAATTTGATAATCCAGATGAAATGGACCAATTCCTTGAAAAAAACAATTAGGCAAAACTCATACAAAATGAAACAGATAACTTGAATAGACCTGTATCTATTAAAAATTGAGTCAATAATTAATAACCTTCCAAAATAAGCAGCACCAGGCCCAGATGCATTCAATGGTGAATTCCAACAAACATTTAAGGAAGAAATTATACGAATTTCCTACATTATCTTTCAGAAGATAGAAACAGAGGGAACACTTCCAAATTGAGTCTATGAAGCCTTCATTACCCTAAAACCATAAGCAGCCAAAGACATTACAAGAAACTATAGACCAATTTCTTTGATAAATATAGATGTAAAAATTCTCAACAAGACATTAGCAAAGTGAATCCAACAATGAATAAAAAGAATTATAAACCACAGTCAACTGGGATTTATCCTAAGCATTCAAGGTTGGTTCAACATTCAAAAATCAATTAATGTAATCCATCATATCACTAAGGTTAAAGAAGAAAAAGCACATGAATATATCCATAGATGCAGAAAAGGCATTTGACAACATCTAACACCATGCCTGATGTAAAATGTCGGGAAACGAAAATGATAAAACTCCTAGATAATAACACAAGAGAAAATGTAGATGGCCATGGGTTTGGTGATGCCTTTGTAGATACAACCTCAAAGGAATGATCCATGAAAGAAATGGTCAGTTGGACTTCATTAAAATTAACATTTTTTTGCTCTGAAAAAGACACTGTCAAGAGAATGAAAAGACAGCCACAGACCAGTAAAAAATATCTGCAAAGGACATATCTGATAAAAGATTGCTATCCAAAATATACAAAGAAGGGGCAGCTGGGTGGCTCAGTCAGTTAAGCATCTGATGCTTGACTTTGGCTTAGGTCATGATCTCAGGGTTGTGAGATCAAGCCTCATGTCAGGCGCCATGCTCAGCATAGAGCCTGCTTAGAATTCCCTCTCCCTTTCCCTCTGCCCCTCCCCACTGCTCATACTCTCTCTCTCTTAAAAAATAAAATTAAATTAAAAAAAGATCTCCTAAAGCTCTACAATAAGAAGACAAACAGCCCAATTTTTAAAAAATGGGCCAAAGACCTTAATAGACACCTCACCAAAGAAAATACACAGATGGCAAATGAGCATATGAAACCACATCTGGGAAATGTGGGAAATATTAAATATGTCATCAGGGAAATATTAAAACTATGTATACCACTGCATACATATTACACCAGGACACTGACAGCACCAAATGCTGGTGAGGATGTGAAGCAACAGGAACTCTCACTCATGGCTGGTGGCAATGCAAAAAGGCACAGCTATCATGGAAGACAATTAGGCGATTTCTCACGAAACGAAACATGGCCTTACCGCATGACCCAGCAGTCATTCTCCTTGGCATTTACCCCCAAGAAGCTGAAAACTTATAGTCACATAAAAACCTGCACATGGATGTTTATAGCAGCTTTTTTCATAAGTTCCAAAACTTAGAAGCAACCAAGATGCCCCTCAGCAGGTTAATGGATCAATAAAACCTATGCTACCCCCCAGGTTAGTATTATTCAATGCCAAAGAGAAATGAGCTCTCAAGCCATGAGATGACATGTAAGAACCTTAAATACATGCTACTAAATGAAGGAAGTCAGTCACGCTGTATGATTTCAACTATATGACATTCTGGAGAGGCAAAACTGTGGAAACAGTAATAAGACGAGTGGTTGTCAGGGGTTAGGTGAAAGAAAGGGATGAACACGTAGAGTATAGAGAATTTTGAGAGCAGTAAGAATGGTCTGTATGATACTCTAATGGTGGATACATGTCATTATACCTTTGTGTAAACCCACAGTATGTCAACACCAACAGTGATCTTATGTAAACTATGGACTTCAGGGGATAATGATGTGTCAGTGTAGGTCCATCAGTTGTAACAAAATTACCTGCTGGCAGGGGATACTGATGATACAGGATGCTAAGTATGTTGGGGGCAGGAAGTATGTGAGAAATCTCTGCCTCTTCTCTTAATTGTGCTGGAACCTAAAACTTCTTCCCCCAAAATGTTTAAAAACAATTTTATTTATTTTAATTTTTTTAGATTTTATTTATTCATGAGAGACACACAGAGAGAGGCAGAGACATAGGAAGAAGGAAAAGCAGTTCCCGGCAGGGACCCTTATGAGAGACTTGATCCCAGGACCCTGGGGTCATGACCTGAGCCGAAGGCAGATGCTCAACCACTGAGCCACCCAGGTGCCCCCAAAAACATTTTTTTAAAAAGAAATACATTACACTTTGAGTAGATACTGCTTAAAAAAAAATAGCTATAAGCAACTTTCTGGAACAACTGGGTAAATGTGAATGTGGAATATTCACTGAATGGTATTAATGGAATTGTCAACTTTCTTCAGGGTGGTGATGTCGCTGGAGTCGGAATGAAGAATATCTTTTCCTAAGTAAAGCATGCTGGAGTATTTGGGTGGTACTGGAATCTGCAACTTATTTTCAAATGACCTAGGAAAATACACATAGATTCATATGCAGATAAAGCAAATATTCCAAAATGTTAACAACCGTTAAATCTAGGTTTAGGAAACGCCGGCATCCACTGCTCCTGTCTTCAACTTTCCTGTGTGATTGAACATTTTCGTAATAAAATTTTTGTGAAACCACCTCCCTAAGGAATTTACAGAACCTGACGTGTGTCAAAACTCTAAGGCAGTTTGTATTTGAAAGTCCTTTTTGCTTTTCTTACCTCGTAATGGAACATTTCCATTCTTCTAACGCTATTTTATTTACGTGTGTCAAGGAGATCAAATGAGAAGAATATCTTTATTATGCCTTCTGACTCATCCGCTTTTCATGACTCATTATCCGTGGACAGAAGAAAGCTTGCACATTTTACTAACATGCGATTTTCATATACTTCTCCCAGTTCCAAGGGAATCAATTCTATTATGATCCCTGTTTTATTTTCCTTTCTCTATTCTTCCTTCTTCCGTTTGAAAGGGTGCTGGAATTTACATGCAGTGAGTGTGCCCCCTAATTACCATATCAGGCACTTCCTTCCTCCTGTACCTATTACAACTCACTTTTGATTCAGTCAGCTCAAATGAGAAAGCCTCCTCTTAAACTCCAAACCTTGAAATTAAAAATTATAAGAAAATAGTTTACTCCAAAACTAGAATAGTTCCTCCCTCCCCCATGTCAGGAAGAGCAGAGGTAAACAAAAGTAATCCTGCTCCTGGGGTGAATATTCGAATTTCATGATAAAGGGTTTAAAAAGGAGCTGGCATGGGCCAACCCAGGAAAGGCAGGACTTTTTATAGGGCAGCCAGTCACCAGGCACATCCCTGAAGAGACCCAAGTAGCTTAGGAGGCAGCTAATTTAACACAAAACCTGGGTATTAATCGGGGATCCTGAGATGGCAACATGCATCTGTATGGTGCCCAGACCCCTGCACCTTTTAGGACTAGAGAAAGTAAGTAGGGAGAGAAGGGTAAGGAAAACAAGAGAGCATTAAGCCCACTCATTACAGACAATGGATTTACCTTGATACCAAGGTATGGAAAGAAAGCCCCCCCACCCTAGAACTTCAAGTGTCAGAGATTCCCTGATTAATCCCGTAACCTCATTCGCCTTGAAACAAGGTGGCACGGCAGGACAAATATGGGATTAGAATGAGCAGATATAACCTCTCTGAATCTTCACACTAATGCTGCCTAATGTCACCGAGGGAAATAGAAGGGGGATGCCATCCACTGTTTTTTTTAACAAGCTTAGGTGACAGTTTCTAACAGGACTCCAAGCATTTTCTACAAGCAGCAACACTAATTGGGAAAACATAGCAATAGCTGCAATGCAACCAGCCCAACACCTGGCATGTATTGGTGGATCTATTTATTCACTAGTTACTAAGTCAGCCCCTGGGATGCGGTGGCCAGCACGTTAGGTAAGGAAGTTATAGCACGCTGTTTCAGAAGTTAGCGAAAGTGGACATGTTCTCTTCCACCTAGAGCATGCAGGCTAATGAGGAAGGCAATAAAGTAACTACAGAAAAAACTGTAAATTTAGAGATAAGGATCACTGTTGGGGAGCCTGCGTGGCTCAGTAAGTTAAGTGTCTGCCTTAGGCTCAGGTCATGATCCTGGGGGTCCTGGGATAGGGCCCTGTGTTCTAAGGCTCCCTGCTCAGCGGGGAGTCTGCTCCTGCCTCTCCTTCTGCTCCACTCATGCTTGCTCATGCACTTTCTCTCTCAAACAAATAAATAAAATATTTTTTTAAAAAGATAAGGATCAGTGCTATGAATGATATAAAAGCTGAGCTGAAATCTGAAATACATAAATAGAAAGAAGCCAGTTGTATCTCAGGCATAGACCCTAAGACAGGAGAAAACATGTAGATCTTAGTATAGTGTTTTCTAAATGTTCTGGAATACACAACACAAGCAGGTCATAAAAACCACACACACACACACACACACACACATAGGCACACAGATATCATATTCTGTGTTCATTTTATATTTACACATTAAATAACAGCAAAAGTCCCAGTATATTTAGAAGCCAGAGCTCACTGTGGATGTGGGTAACTGTAAATCTCTACTTCAAATGGTCTTCCTGATAAAAATTTTTAATGCATTATATTACTTAATTAGATCAACTCTGTGTTTTAACTTGCAATGTGGCTGGAAAAGGCTTCTATTTTATTTCATTCATACTTTAATTATCAACATTCTCTTCAATCTGTAGTTTCCTTGCAGGAATGTTTTAAAGTTCATTTTGTGGAGGCTGTTTAATTAGAACTAAATGCAATAACCCACAAATGTACATAACTGGGCCCTATAAATAGTATAGTGTCACAATAAAGTGAATTTGAATGGACAAGTAAGGACACCACTCTAACCTGCCTTGGTAGGTGTACCCCTCCGTGCAGGACACTCGTCACACTGCACATGACCACCTGACAGGTAGACAAGTGAGAACACCAATATCAGGCAAAATATTCAATATTAGAAAAGCCCAATTTCTTACTTTATAATTATAAAAGCCATATACATAAAATTTCTAGCATTTTCTGTCTGGGCCCCAATGAACTCTCTCAAGTAATCCCTGAAATGCGTGCTTCTCAATCCAGAAACCACTCCTTTAGGAAACAAAGGAGGAGAAAGTAGGGAGAATGTGGGGCTGAGTAATAGAAAGACTGCCAGAAATATAATACTGAGCACATTTTCTTAAGGGTACCTGAAAGTCTCTGAGGGCTTTCTAGTGAGAGGTGGGAGGTACAAGATCACATCTGCATTTGAGGAGTTCCAATGGATCTGCACTCAGGAGAGGGTGTGGCTGGCATGTGTAGGGGAATCTGTTAGAAGATTATGCCTCCAAATGAGGTGAGCCTCACCAGGGTCACAATGGGGAGGGTGGAGATAGAGGAAGATTCAGATGGGGTGGTGAGAGGTATGAACATCAATCAAGTGAAACCTCACGGAGGTGGAGGGGAATAGCCAGCAGGCTCCACCCCTAGTCAACTGCAGACCCAACCAGAAGGGATGCACTTTGCAAGTCCTACCTAGCAAGTCAAGCCCATACTACTTCACTACAAGAGAAAAAGGACAGATTCTCTCCTCCCCCAGCGACCACCCAGCCGATGAGAGACTGTCACAGCCCAGCCAATGAGAAGTCACTATATTTCATTCTCCTTGTTACTCCAATGGACCTTGAGTGTACAGCAGCCCTCCCAACACACCCCCCCCCCTTCCCTCTATAAAAGGGCATTCCTCCCTACTGTTCAGTGGCTTGCCTGTCCCCAGCTGCACTTCTCTGCTAGTTTTGAATAAACCCATTTGCTCATAGAATAACTGAGGATTTTGTTTTTAAGGTTAACAGAGGAATATGTGGGAAGAATGACTCCTGCTCCTGGCTGAGGAAAATGAATGGATGATCCAGTAGGAGAAGATTCTGAAACGGTTAAGAATAAAAAGTACTGACCTATATCCAGCCTGACCCAACCCATAGCCACACCTCATGGCCACAGAATAATCCGTTAAAAAAAAATCCAAAATCTTTTCATGTCATTCCCTTGCTGAACAATCTTGTAAGATGCCATGGTGCCTGCAAGAGGAGGCACAGCATGCCTGGTACGCCTTTCACAGTTCTCTGCTACGTAAAGTCTCTGCTGCTTCTCCAGGCTTTTGTCCTGCTCCTTCCCACCAGAGCCCATATTCTGTGGGAAATATATACCTCAGGGAGCTCCAAACTCTTATAACCATTTCCCTTCTAACTGCTAAGAGATGGTCATTCTTAAAATGGGGACAATGAGGAATCAAAGCCATTGCTCCAAGCAGATTCCGATTAATGTCTTTTAAAGCAATTTCCTAAAGGCTCTCTGGATACTGAAGGCAGCTATTTGCTGCCAAAGAGAATAATGCACTAGTAATTCACTAGCATACAACCAAGAGATCAGCCATCATCAGAGCGATTAAGAAACAAAAGTGAAAACAAATAAGAACAGAACTGTCCTTGACCAACTGATAGTGATTTTGGGGTTACTTTCTTTTTTTAACCTACCAGTAGTAGAGAGAGAGAAAAAGTGAGTGAGCAGCGTGATTGTCTATTCAGTTGTAATTTTATTGTTTTAACTCAGGCCAAGCATTATGTAAATTGTGCATAAACTATAGCCACCCCTGAGGATCACAGTGCTACAAAGAGTGCCTTGGGATTGATTTGTTATGCACGTTACATAAAGATCAGTATTTCATGTTTTATTTGACTTTATCAACTTGTCTTACAGAAAAGTTTAAATAGATTCAGTGATTCTATCTGAGAGTCGCAAAACCATTGTACTGAGTCAGCCAGACAACGGGAAGTAAACACAGCCCTGGTTCCTTCTTTCCAGCGTGGAGAGCTGAAACGTGCCCAGTGGAATACAGTGGACAGCGCTGCCTGCACCACTTGTGGAGGATGATGTAGGTGGCTGAGCAGAGTGAGCACTTTGAAGCCAGACAGACTCCAAATAATATGCCAGTTCTATCCTTCCTTAACTGCGTGACCTTGGGCAAATTATTTACTCTCTGAGTCTCAGTTCCTTTGCCGCAAAATGAGAATAATAGACCTACCTATCTCACAGCTTCAGGGACAAAGGAGAAAAGGTCAAGTGGAAGTACAGAGGCCAGCATCTAAGGAGACTCAGTCATAGCTCTCTCTTCTTCTGTGAGTTTTACTTCTGTGTTCCTTTTCCTGCTTCTCTTATCTTTCTGTAGGAAAGAATTCAAATACTCTAACTGGGGAGTCACATCAAATCTCATGCATTCAACTACAACCTTCAAGCCAATAACACCTGTATTTCGGTCCTCATTCCAAACCTCTCCCAACAGTCATGGACTCTGTGGGTGGCTCCTGAGGAGACACCATATTACAGCTCTAAAACCTTAGCCCTTTCTCCTTTATTCCTCCGTGTTTGTAAGTAGCATCATTATCCATCCCATCTCCCCAAAAGGAACCTCAGAGTCATCCAGATTCAACATGCTCCCTTAACACCCAGAGGGAATCTGTCACCAAGATTTGTCAGTCAAAACCTGCAACAGTTCTAGAATTTGTTCACTCCATCTCCAGGTCCCACTACGTCCTACCTGGAAAGCAAAATACCGACAACACAAGATCCGGATAGGATCTGGGGCAATAGGAACTCTCATTCATTGCTGATGGGAATGCAAAATGCCTTAGCCACTGTGAAAGACAGATACGCAGTTCCTTATAAAACTAAACATATTCTTATGCTATGATTCAGCAACCGTGCTCCTTGGTATTTACCCAATGAGCCAAAAACATGTCCACGTGAAAGCCTGCACACTCATGTTTATAGAAGTTTAATTTATAATTGCTAAAACTTGGGAACCAAGATTCCTTCAGTAGGTGAACAGAGAAACTTGTACATCTGGATAATAAAATACTATTCAGCACTAAAAACAGATGAGCTATCAAGCCATAAAAACGCATGGAGGAAACTTAAATGCACATTACCAAGTGAAAGAAACCAATCTGAGAAGGCTACACACTGTAGGATTCCAACTCTATGACATTCTGGAAAAAGGCAAAACTATGAAAACAGTAAAAGGATTCGTGATTGCAGGGGTTGAAGGAGGAACAGTTAAGAAGGCAGGGCATGGAGAATTTGTAAGGCAGGGAAACTATTCTACATGATTCTAAAATGGTACATATAGATCATTATAAATTTGTCCAAAGCTATAGAATATACAGCATCAAGAAGAACCCCTGATGTAAACTCTGGACTTTCAGTGTTAATGATATTGCCAGTATGGGTTCATCAACTCTAAGAGATGTATCACTGTGGTATAGGATGTGGATAGCAGGGGATGCTGTGCATGGGCGGGGCGGGGGGGGGGGGGGCGGCAGGGATATATGGGAACTCTCTGTACTTTCTCCTCAGTTTTTCTGTGAGCCTAAAAATGCTCTAAAAAAGTGAAATTTCTTAAAAGTACACAGGAAACAAAATAGCCTCCCATCCAGTTATGGGGGCCCATCACAGCCCTATCTCATAATCCACCACAAAGCCTAAGAATGGTTCCTAAATAAAAAACCTGTTCAGGGTTCCTTGATACCAAAAACCCTCCCATGCTTTTCAGTAGCCTACAAATCAAAGGGCTCTGGACAAAGGGTTAGCAAGTGTCTTTCCCCTTCTGAATTAAGAACCTGACCACTGCATAAACTTTCTAGTCTGTTTCCTTGGAAACAGAGAATGACAGTTTGTGTCCACCATAGCACTACACAACACTGCTTCCTGTGAAATGACCCATTGGGTAGACTGCATCTGGACTGGGAGAACTATGGATATTTAATGGGTGCCTTCTTGGGATTCCTAAAATGTAGAGATATATGTGACTGTAGGGACTCTACGAAGTGATGCCTAGGGAGTTTCTGCAAGAGACAGATGGCTTCTGAAAAGCATGAGGTTCTTTAAGCCAGACTGAACTCTGTGTCATCCAGTGCAGGTCGTTCCTCTTGGCACCTGAGCCATCTACGGTGTAGCTCCTACAAAGATTCCTGCTGAAGAGGGACACCTATGGCTCCTGAGAAGGCAGGCTGCCCCTCCAGTTGGCCTCCTCTCCTCTTTCAAGCCTCACATCTTTGCTCCCTTTCTATCCTAATCAGTAGGATGAAGTATAGACATTTGCCAGCAAGTATCATGTGATCTCATTCCTCCAAACCTTCCTGCATGTCCTCACCTCTTCATTGTTACCTTCCCATGCTCTTCCTACACTCAACCCCATGGTTACTTCCTTGGGGCACTTCTACCCAGACCATGTCCCACATGGGGTGAAGCACTCCTTCATCTGTCCCCTACTTCACCATTGATCTTCCTTGCCCTATATTATCATCATGTTCACTTATTTACCTGTTTGTTCACTATGAACACTCCACCCTTGATGGTTGCAAGATCTGCCCCTTGGTGGTTACCAAAGCCATTTTTGTAAATATAAGCTGATCATGTCAGTCACAATGGTGGGCACTGGTATTTGCTAATCCAACATCCACCCTTACTAAACAGAACCTTGATTTTTTTTTTTTCCGGCACAACCACATGCCCAAATAAGCACCTCTTGAGATGTCCTTTTGGTTAGTGGTTGCCATGAGACCTAGCTCAGACCAAGCAGATGTTAGAAAACATCTACTGGATGGAATTATGATAAAGCTACTGTTTTTCTGATCAAAAGAGATAAACTTGGCTGACACATGCCAATTCCTCCTCACCCTTCCTGCTTCCTATACATCTGGAATATGGACTCCATGCCTGATGGTAGAGAAGAGGTCTTGCAAGCATGAATCTGAAAAAGAAAACTTCAGGCTAAAGATGGCAGAGAAGGAGGCTTGGGGAGCCTGGGTTCTTGATTTCCCACAAAAAAAAACTATACAAGCCAGACCTATAGTTGCATGAAAAAACCACGTCTCTATTTGGATATGCCACTGTCACTGGATTTCAGTTGCTACAGCTAAAGCCAGTTCTGACTGATGCACAACTACACACAGTTTCTTCTCCCACAACAAGATACAATCTCAACCCATTCCCATGACACCTCGTTCCATCCCGTTGCCTGCAAACCTTATCACTCCCACCTCCTGCCACCTCCTCATCACCACATGTTCTCAGAGCCCCAGCCATTCCAGCTGGTCTAGTAACAAGTCCCCGGGAAACCCCATCTTTCGGCAGGTCCCTATCTTTGCACGGGTTCTTCCTCTGCCTCAGGATGGCTCTTCCCTGCCAGCCCCACCGTGTAGATGTACAACGGGCCTATCAGACTGAGGTACACATCACCTCCTCCACAGAGCTTTCCTTGGCTTTATAGTTCCTCCTTTCCTTGAACTTCCAGAGAGCACCCTATGACTGCCTTTGCTACGGCAATTAATGAATTACTTTTAGGTCATCTGTCTTAATCATCGGCCTTCTCATCCATAACCTGAAACCTGTAGAGCAGTGCTCTCGCCTTATTGGGCACTCAAAAGATGTTTAAAGGTACTTCTAAATCTACTATCTCTACCTACGAAAGCTGTGATCTTTATCTTCTCTAAATTATCTGTAAAATATAGGTAGCCCTAGGGCCGCTACTTTATAATTCCAAGTAACACAACTCCAAGGGATAATGCGCTGTAGGTAACAAATGTCCTACCTTCAGGTTTCTATAGAATAAAATGTGAATTGCATCTCTGGAGTTGGCCACTTTACAGATTAAATGCTTAAATGCATGCAAAGTGCTTAACATCATGCCTGCTACAATAAGTTCAATCACATTAGTTATTGGGATGACGCTGAAGATAATGATTGTATCTTCCTTTGTATACTCAGCAGTAGACTTGGCCCAAGGTAGGTGCTCAGTAACATTTCCTGGATGAATAAATGACATGAAATTATCTTGGTTCTTGGTTCTAAATTATAAAGCACTCTGAAGTCTCAGCCCAAAAGGGCACGGAATCAAATGTTATCCCTGGGTACCTAATTTTCCCCACCAAAATAACTCCTGATGTTTATCCCCTGGAGCTTACCCCATTAGGCAGGCTCAATGTCTGCTTCTGAGCCCTGGGGCAGGAACTTTCCAGAGAGGTTCTCCTGGGAACCAACTATGCAGGCTGGACAAAGCTAATAATAAACCAAACTCAACAATGCAGCCGTTAGCTGGGTCTGGATGCCCAGATCGGGGGCCCTGAGGAGTTCTGCTCTGGATCTATCATTCCTGAAAATTTGATCTTCCCATGCAGCTTCCACAGGGATTCTCTGTGACATGAACAGGCTGGAGCAAAGCAAGAGCCACTTCCAACCATTGTCAGCTCAGGGGGACCCGGTATGGGGAGCAGCGGTCAGTGTGCTCAGGTGCTTTAATCCACTGGTTCCAAAATATCTGCACCATGATATAACTGGGATTGCCCGATTTCTGTGGGCCATGCACTCAGGTTGTATGATAAAATCCTACCTGGACAATTAAATAACATAAACGTTTAGCATAAACCTGTGGTAGGAAAGGACCATAGAGAAAGAGGGACTGAAATGGGTTCTAGCTCCAATTTCCCAGTCTACTAGGGAGGAAGACGAACATAGGCAAATGCCTCTACTAAAAGAGAGGAAGCGAGGGGGCATAGAGGAAGAGTAGCAGGAATGGGATGGGTTCCGAGAAGGGGCAGATTCAAAGGAAAGAGAAACAATTTGTAAGTGGAAGGAAGCCCAGCAGAAAGGACACAAGGCATGACCTCTTCAACCCTTCTCATTTTACAAATGGAGAAAGTGAGCTTAAGAGGAGCAGGGTGGCTCATCCCAGCGCACAGTGCTCTTCGGACACTCCGAGGGTCTCTATGGGATAGCTGGGCTTCAAGAAAGAGCTCTGGAACCGAATCGCCCTGAGCTGGAATCTGGGCTTTGAGACTGATCTGTGTGATTCCTGGCAAGTCACCTGATCTTACCCTGAGCTTCAGAATCCTCATCTGTGGGAAGGGACAGGTGGGATGCCTTTACCTCACAAAACTGCTAGGAAGAGGACATGAGCAAATCCATGGTACGTGTCTGGCCCAGGGAAAGCGTTTGCACATTGCTGAATGAATGCATGAATGAATGAATGAGTGTTCAAGAGCACTGTCTGGCAGAGGAAGAAAAAAAGAAAATGACTGCGTGCTATTTCTGGCTTCTCCCTCCTCTACTCACTGGAAAAACACAAGTTCTAGGAGAGAGGGACCAAGTCTGTCTTGTTCTCAACAGCAACTGCAGGCTGCAGCATGATGCGTGGCACACGCGGTGTACTTGATCACACTTCCTTTTCTAATAAATTCGCCATCCTCCCTCCAGTCTTTTGCACTGTGGCAGGCACTTGGCTAAGTCCTCTGCATGCAGTAGGCATGGCCTTTAATCATCCAGGCCATCTGTGAGAAAAGTGGCTTGGTTTTCCCTCTCTTACTGATGAAGAAACAGGTTCAGAGAAGTTCAGTAACTTTCCAAATCAGAGCTACCGAGTGGCAAAGTTGGAACGTGGCCAGGACTCTCTGAACCCAAATGCTCTCCTTGCAACCTTCAGGGAAACGTGTTCCTACATCGCTGCTGGGGGTCAGGGCTGGGAGTGGGGCTGAGCAAATGGGAGCAGAGCTCGGCTTTGAGCAGAGCATGACAGGCACACCCAACAGCTTCTCTTGGGTTAATGCCGGAGTCAAGCTAAGCCCAGCCACTGCGGGCGGCCAGAGGGTATAGACGGATGTAACAATCCAAGGAACAGGGAGAGGCTTTTCCAAAGAGACAATAATTGAGGGGAATCTGAATCAGCAAGGAGCTTGCCCAGAGGAAGGTGTGGGGGGGGGGGGGTGTGTGAACATGTGCATATGTGTATTTGAGGGACAATAACACACTGTGCTGAAAGTGTAAGCAGATCAACCAGCCCCCTGTTCGGGGACACCTCACTCTCCATCTCCCTGGCAGCCATCATCAGGACCCCGTGATTACCTGCAAAGGAAGCTTCCAGGCCAACGCACTTCATTCCCCCTGTGGCTCTAGACAAGCCTCACACTACAGCCAACCCAGCCTCAGTTTTAACCTAAAATGAGATGCATGTTAAAGTAATATATTGATTTTAAGTTCAGATGTATACAATATATTACACCAGCATCCCAGAAGTTTTGACACATATGTTAATCACTTAACTCTGAGTGAAAACATCCAGGGGGACACTTCAATTAAACCACACAATGGAGAAAAGCCAGATCTGCAATCCCAGTAAATGTATTTGCTTTCATTTCGCTCTGACACAGTCAATAAAGTATAAAGTGGAAAAGTAAACACCTAGAATTTTGACTACTCACCTGAGCAAGTAGGGAGAACACAGATTGCCCTGGACTCCTGGACTATTCCTCCTCTTTCTCCTCCCCCTCCTTCTATTCCTTCTACTACTACTTCTTCTACTTCCTTTTTTTTTTTTTAACCTAAGCAGGCTCCTAATTATATAAACTGTCCTTCCGAGTAATCATGCTTGCAGTTTTCATGCATATTCCAGAATTAAAAGGTGTTAGAAGCGGACCTCATGATAGGGATCATCAAACAAATCCCCTCCTCACCTCCCCCCTTCATATTCCAAGTCAAACAGAAGCCTACTCACTTTCTCAAATCCACACCCAGCTGAGTGGTCAAGGGCCAGATATTTTGACTAAATAGTCCTTGAGTTTTGTTCTGGGTTTTTTGTTTTGTTGTGCTCTTATGATCCACAGCTGACTTTTAAATGTCCTTCACAAGGGACATCTGCAAGGTGGCTGAGAAGGGACAAGCTTCAGGATCAGACCGGTTGGGGGGAACCAGTCCAAGCTTCATCTCCTGCAGCTGTGGCACTGTGAGCCAATTACTTCCCCTCTCTGTGCTGAGTCTCCTCGGAGCTCTGGAGAGGGCTGGTACTAGCTCCTGCATGAAGATTAAATAAAAATATAGCCAGGGAAAGGACTTCCTACAGTCACCAGCAGGAAGTAAGTACTAGAAAGGGCTTCCTTTCCCCTCCTACTGGCACCACCGGGTCATTTGATTCTAGCCTGTCACTTACAGATGATTTATGATCATTTTTGTCTCCAGCATCCCCCTGCTCTTAGAAAGAAGGGGAAAGAAAGAAAAACCAAGTAAATCTCATTCTATTATTCAGGAGAAATTATATTAATATTCATTTTATTCTCCCAAAAGGCCAACACAAGTCAGCATGTTAAAATACCGAGCTTGATGAATTCTACCTTGGGCATAAGATTCCAAGGATAATCTTATCTTTAAACATTTCCTTTAAACAAACTAAGGAGGGGGGGAAATGGCAATCCATTCTTCAACGCATTTTATATTCTGACTTAAAAATCAACAAGTTTTCACAAAAACCGCCAGCTCAGTCCCCCATCCGTTCCTACACCAACATCTCGGCTAGGATGACATATGCCCAAAAATTAATATTCCAGAAAACTTATACCAATCCCTTCCATACTAAATACTTTTATACTTAATTTTAGCAATTTCTGATGTAGCTCATTTTAGAAAGTATACTCCCCTGCCTTATTTCAGCAGAGTTTACAGACTATAATTTAGTTTTTCCTGATGACTCACCGTCACACTTCTGAACATAAGTGATGGCTTATCACTTAGCACTCGATGCCCTCAAAGACCCCTACTGCGTGAACATCTCTAAAGTTCCTACACTGAGGATCCCACGGTCCTTCCTAATAGATATACCTTGGTTCACCCCGTGGGGATGTTCCATTCAAGGAAAGGTCTCACCCAGCCTCCTCGGTTTTCATAGTAGAGGGTCAATCTCACCATCCACTTTGTTGACATTAAAGTATACATGTCAGCCTCTAATCAGAATAAACACTGATGAAACACCGACTGTGGGTCAATGATGATAATAGATTTTATTTAACTTTATTTATTTATTTTTTTAAATTTCATTTTCATTAAAAATTCCTTATGGGTTGCCTATTATCATTGTTTTCAAGAAACCCAGCGGTTTAGCGCCGCCTGCCGCCCCGGGTGTGATCCTGGAGATCCAGGATCGGGTCCCACGTCGGGCTTCCTGCATGGAGCCTACTTCTCCCTCTGCCTGTGTCTCTGCCTCTCTCTCTCTCTGAATGAATAAATAGATAAATCTTAAAAAAAAAAAAATAAAGAAACTAAGGTCACCACAGATAAAGTAGCACAATATCCTAGAGAGAAGCTGGGATTATTACCAGGTTATCAGGAAGACTATTGTGGAAACTGTATGCCATAGAAACTGCCCCCCAGAGTGGCGATAAAAAGGGGGGTTATAGAACAAGAGAGCTAATGAATTAAAAGGAGAGAGATACTTGACCCGAGATTGGCATGAAATAAAAAATGGCACCAATGGAAGAATTTAGCAAGCGAGCTAAGCAAGCAGGCTGTGTTCAACAGATGATTTGGTATATATATATATATATATATATATATATATATATATATATATATATCAGGTATGATATATGAATGAAGGCATACCGGAGTGGAATAGAGGCGAAGCTCTCCAAGCTGAGACAGTAAAGGCCAAGGTGCTATAGGAGTCATTGAGCTGGCCATGGAAGGCATCCAAGATAATAACAGTAGGGACTCAGGGTGTTGAGGAAAACCAAGGTCCAGGAACCAGAATGATCAGGGCCTGGAGAGTAGGCTATGAGCAAAAGGCCAGTGCGTGACTGGTCAGGCTAGTAGGTACCAGTGTATCTGGCATCCCACTGCAATCTGCCCTGACCCATGATGCTTTCAAGAGAGGAGCAGGAGAAGGCATGGCTAAATCAGGAAGGGAATTCACAGCAGGGCTCTTTGGGTTCCGAGCATTACAAAGTTCAGGGAGATTTTTTTATAGTACGTTTTCGTGACTTCCTTAGGGCACAGACATTCTATGAGGATCACAGGGTCTTGTGACTGAACGTCATAAGACCCAAAGCAGTAGCTTTGTCTTATAGGAAGACTTGGGACCAATAGTGGAAATACCAATTAGAATGTAGCCAACGCAACTGACGTCCCACCCTCACACCCTCTACCAGGCTGGTACACCCATCACCCAGCTGCTGTGGCAGCTTGATAACAACCCATCATTGCTCTACTCTCCTGAGAATCTTCCTCAGCTGATCCAAGCTGCTTTGCTGGGGAATACCTGGCATATATGCCTCCTGGAGTCGGATTTAGGGAAATGACCTTGCCTCAAGGTGGAAAATGTTGTAGAGCCATGTGTGCCTCACAGCTCCCCATGTGAGCAGGAAAACCAGCTAAGTCTGCACGTACATCTAGGCCCATTCTCTTCCTCATCCAGCTCCTCTGTCCTCCCTTCCTGTCAGGTTTCAGCTGAGAGCACCTCTCCATCAAGTACCTGTACAGGAGCCATTCCAGGCTCTATGCTCAGGATGTAGAGGGTAGGCCTATATTTCAGGATCTAAGAGAGGAGCCTCTATCTCCTGAGGCTAAGTAACTGTCCAGGGTCACCTGGCTAACAAATGGCAAAATTAGAGAAACCAATTCGGTTTGTCCAGGACTGGGGGAAGAGGGAGGGAGGGCTTCCCAGGAGGCAAAGACCTTCAGTTTTCAAACAAGAACAGTCAGTCCCAGGAAAAAAGAGACTAGACAGGTCAGTGTACTCCTGAACTGGAAGCCTACCACCTGACCAGGAGTTCTAAGTGGTACTTACGCAAGGCTATGGTTATTTGTGTTTAAACTGAAAAATTGTTATTCCATTATTGAAGATTCCTGGCATTCTTTTCTTCTGTATGTGCTTTGATAAATATTAGCCACATGCTCACAGAGTGCCAGGAGATGTTCTAAGTGTTTGGGGCAGCTGTAAACATGGCAAAGTCCCTGCAACCAAGGAGCTCACCATCTTGCAGAGGAGAGAGTCGATAAGAAAAGCAAACAAACACATCTGTAATAATATTGCCGGTGCACACACAGGGATGGATGCTATGGAGAAAAACACAGCGAGGTCCACGACTGGTGACGGGAAACATTTGTTTGGAGGTGGTGGTCCAGAAAGGCATCTCACAGGAAAGTCTTAGATGAGGCAGAGAAGGAACCACGGAAACATGAGGCAGAGACTTGTCCTAGCAGCAGTGTGGAATGACCGTAAGAAGCTCTGAAGGCAAGGGGAAGCTATCGAGTGCGTTTGTCTTTTTTGTTTCATTTTGGAAAGGGCGGTGGTAGAGACCCGGTGATCCTAAAAGAACATCTTTATCACCTCATGCTATGTACTTCCCTTGGGTGATCAAGTTTACTCCCCTGCTCTCAATTAGCGTCTATGTGCTGATGATTCCCCAAGTCTATATTCAGCCAAGTACTCTATTCTGGGCTTGACGGGAATCTTTAATTGCCAAAAATGTACAGAGATGTCCTCAGAGACCTAAAAATCTACTTATTCAAAACAGAACTCATGTTCCCTTTCAAACTCTGTTCTTTTGCCTGTGTCCTCAGGGTAGGGGACAGCAACAAGCCCATTCCTTGAGGTCAGAAGACTAAACATCATCCTTGATGCCTCTCCGCTTTTAGACATTGTATGCTGGGTTGTCCAATGCTCCCAACAGGCTACTGCCTTAACAGCTCTTGAATCTGTTCCTTCTTCATCCCTATAACCTTAACTTTGCTGATAGCCATCATTACCTCCACACACCCTGGATTTCCTGCAAGAGCCTCCCACCAAGTCTCTATGTTTCTCATCTTACACCTTTCCCATGCATTCTGTATCCTGCATCCTGAATCCAAGACGTCTATGTGTCTCGGTCTTCCAGTATAAAACCCTTTCACTGTTAAACAAAGCTGGAGGCATCACATTTCCCAATTTCAAATTATATGACAAAGCCACAGGAATTAAAACAGTATGGTACTGGCATAAAAACTGACACATATGCCAATGGAACAGAATAAAGAGCCCAGAAATAAACCCACGCATATATGTTTAATTAATCTCTGACAAGGGTGTCGACAATGCACAATGAGGAAAGAACAGTCTCTTCGATCAATAGTATTAGCAAAATTCGATATTCACATGTAAAAGAGTAAAACTAAACCTTCATTTTACACTATACACAAAACCCAAAATGGATTAGACTTATACATACAACTGGAACTTAAAAACTCCAAAAATAATAAATAGGGAAAAAGCTTCTCTGACACTGGCCGTGGCAATGAGTTTTTGGATATGACACCCAAATCACAGGCAACAAAACAAAAAAAATAAACAAGTAGGACTACCTTGAACTAATGGTGTCTGCATAGCAAAGGAAACAATCAACAGAGTCAAAAAGCAGCCTACAGGATGGGGCTATATATTTACAAGCCATTTATCTAATAAGGGGATAATATCCAAAATATGTAAAGAATTCATATAATCCAAGAGCATAAAAACAAATAGACAAAAAATTGTCAAAAAATAGACAAAGGACCTGTATTGACATATTTCCAAAGAAGTTCCATGTGTATCTCTTCTTACTCATCTTCAGTGGGTACATGAAAAAGTGTCCAACGTTGCTAATCATCAGGCAAATGCAAATCAAAACTATAATGAGATGTCACTTCACATCTGCTAAAATGATTATTATTTTTAAAAAAACTAAGGTAAGGGTTGGCAGGAAGGTGAAGAAAAGGGAACTTTGGTACACGGCTGGTGGGAAAGTAAATTGCTAGAGCCATCATGGAAAACAACATGGAGGCTTCTGAAAAAAATTAAAAATAGAATTACCATATGACTCAGCAATCCCACTTCTCAGTATATGTCCAAAGAAATTGAAATCCAGATTTCTAAGAGATACCTGCATTCCCATGTTCACTATAGTATTATTCATCATAGCCAAGATACGGAAGCAAACTAAATATCCATCAGTGGATAAATAAGTAGAAGAAATGTGGTCTAAACATACAGTGGACCATGACTTGGTCTTAAAAAACAAGAAACCCTGCCACTGTGACAATATGAACAGACCTGGAGGTTATCATGCCATGTGAACTAAGACAAGCACAGAAAGGCAAATACTGTATGATCTCACTTAAACATGGAGCCTAAAACAGTCAAACTCGTAGAAGCAGAGAGCGGAAAGGTGGTTATCAGAGGCTGGGGCTGCTCAGCGGTACAAAGTTTCAGGTAGGCAAGATGAGTAAGTTCTGCAGAGCCAAAGCGGAGCGTGGTGACCGTAGGTAATCATACACTTGCAATTTGCCAAGTGTTCTCATTACATCTGGTTTTAGTTTGACAAAAATCCCTGTAGCTGCTACGCACAGAGCAGAGGCAGAGGCAGGGATGTCAGTTAAGAGCCTGGTGTATTTGTCCAGATGAGAGATGAAGGGGCTTGAACCAGAGTAATCATAGTAGGGACCAAAAGAAAGACCTGAGTGTCACCCTTGACTCCTCCCTCCCCTTGACCTGCACCAATAGTCATCACATGTGTCCCATTGATACTTCTCAGATAAATGATGCCGTGTATTCATTTATCTGCCAAGTCTCCTAGAGGCCACCACATTTCTCGGCTGATCCAATCTTCTCTAATCCAACCTCTACTCTCCAGCTAGAGAGAATGTTCTGCTCAACTCTAAACCTTTCCAAGGCTCCCATCACCTTCAGGTTAGACCACACGCTCCGTAGTGTGGCTCCCGAAACTCTCAATGATGTGGCCCCTTATCCCCTTGGCCTCAGGGGACGCCTTTCCATTCCTTGCGCCCCAGCCCTGCTCATCTGTTTCAGCTCTCTGCTACCTCTTGCTTCCACAGCTCTGCGCGTTACTTCCTCCTCCTGATGGCCCTTCCCTGCCGTCTCCATTTGGAAATTGCCTCAGACTTCAGCTTAGAATCTCTCTCTTCTGTGAAGCCTTCCTTGGAGGCCCCTACCAGGAAGCATGTTAAAAACACCTTGTCTTTTTCCCCCCTACAGAACCCTGTGTTGGCTGGTTTGCCCTAGTCTATCCCCACACCTGCTCCCCCAGCTACATGGGGCAGATCCCGGTGGTGCTCACAGTTGACTCTCAAGGCCTGGCAGGATGAGTGGCACAGAGCAGACTACGGACTCAGATTTCCTATACTGGGCACACCACAGTGCCTCTCCAAGCACAAGGCAGGTGGAAGGCCACAGGAAAGAGTCCTGGCCCACGGCTCCAGTCTCCTACACGGTGCTAAAATCTCCCTCAGGAATTACTCCTGAGATTGGTGTGCAGCCACCTAGAAATGATTCATGTTTGAACAGAAACATTTGACACTGCTGAGCACTCAGAGTCTGGGAAGCTCAGTGAATATTAGAGATGTCTGCAAATCTCCTCCAGCTCTCTCGGGTAAGATCGGGCTTCAATCAAATAGTTTTGTCTATTTTGGTTTTGTTTAAGATTTTATTTATTCATTTTATTTGAGGAGAGGAGAGAGAGAGAGAGAGAGAGAGAGAGAGAGAGAGAGAGAATCCCAAGCAGACTCTCTGCTGAGCTCAGAGCCCAATGTGGGGCTTGATCCCATGACTCTGAAATCGTGACCTGAGCCGAAACCAAGAGTCGGATGCTTAACTGACCGAGCCACCCAGGTGCCCCTAGTTTCTTCTATTTTGAATGAAGGAGGTCTTCCAACATGCACAGAGCAGCCTAGTATCTTATCTGGGGCTGGATAAGAATTGAGCTGGGTTATGGATGAATAGCATACAGTATTCAACACTTTCTAAGTCCCAGGATCGCCTAGGGGACACTGGTCTTCTAGACTGGGGAAAATTCTAAAAGAAAAGAAATATGCTGGTTATACCAAATTAAAATGTAAAGTTTGGACAAGTGACGAGTCTTGATAGAAAGGACAGCCAAGAGTCACAGCCATAGCTTTGGTGAGGAGGCCCGTAGTATGGAAATGCTGAGAAAGCAGAGCTAGATGGGGCCATGGGAATCCTTCAAACCAAGGCCCAGAGAGGTAAGGTGAGGGCCCAGGTCGATAGTCCTGTAAGCAGTCTGTGTCAGGGTGGGAGTGACGATTCAGTCCAAAAATCGAAAGCTTTATCTTCTTCTACTCCCTCGTGGCATCTCGCATGAGAGACTCTCTGGGTGTACGTGGTGTTTTCCCTCTACCTCCCCACCCCCCAACCCCAATAAGGAAGGTAGATAAAATACAAGGAGGAAATGGTCCCAGTGCATTTCCAAAAATTCCCAAACCTTCTATTACTGGCAATTACAGGTGTACTGTCCTGGTGTACATCTTCCAACCCATCTTGAAAGGTGGCTGTCATTGTAACACTACCCAGGTAAGGCAAAAGGGCTGATGGGGACAAAATGACTTACTGAAGGTCACCTGGAGCTAACAAGCCCATCTCGTCTGGTGCAGTGTAACTAGATGTAGAGATTTTTGCTCATTTTCCAGAACAACAACAAGAAAAAAAAAAAAAGTAAGGAAAATAAATAATTTATTGAGTAGAGTATTTTACAGTTCATGAACTGCTTTGAGTGCATGGCCACTCATTCACTCCAAGCACTCAGCACCAATGGACAGTATTATCGTTCACGCTTTACAAATGAGGAAACTGAGGCACGAGGAGACCAAGTATCCTAGTTCCAGGTCCCCACAGGACCAGATTCAAACTTCTTGCTCCAATCTATGTCCTTTTCCATAACACTAGAGCTGAAATCAAGGAAAGAAATTGAAAAGAGAGAAATGCGTTTTAAGCTTAAAAGATTCCATCAGATGTTTTCAGCAAATGTTATATGAAGGCCATTCAGTACTAGATTACAGTTATTCTAAAGTACCCACTTGAAAAAAAATGAGCATTTTAAGGCAAAATATGTGTTTCTGTTCTCCTTCACTGTGCTTCAGTGGGCTGACCCTACGTAATGCACAACAACCCAGCAAGCATCCCTCCGGCTTGCTGCCCATACTGAGACGGCAGGAGGCGGCTGGGACAGTCTTTGTATGAGCCTCTCTTCCGGTGCAGGTGGTCATGCTGCAGGTAAGGCTTCTCCACTTACTCAGCCACTCACCGGGGTGGTCGTCTGCAAGGTGCCAGGGCCACAACTGTGCTAGAATAAGGTGAGGTTCCTACCCTCAGGAAGCATGAACTCTAGAGAGTGCAGACATACGTGTGAGCAACGACAACATGACACAGCACAGGCTGATGCAGAGCAGGTAGGTCTACAGTGCTGTGGGAGCCCAGGGGAGACAGCTCGGGACGCCTTCCCATCGGAGGAGGCATTGGAATTGGGTCACCAAGAGAAGTGGGAAGTGCGAAATGGTCATTCCAGGCAGAGAGGCCAGTGTGAGCAGGGTATAAAAGAGCAGAGAATAGTCTTCATAAGGCAGTCCTGGCTCCTTCCAGAAATTATGCTTCCCTCGGCAATTACATCAGGCGGAAAGCATTCAGTCAAATTGGGCAAACATTCGGTAAGCATCTACTATCACAGTGCAGAGTTGTATGAAGCTGAATCCCGCCCACAAGGAACTCACAAAATGCCCAATGTATCCGCCTAACCAACATTTAAACGAGTCCCTACTATGTGCAAACCCCTTTGGACACTCTAGAGCACTTAGTCCAACTCTGGGGGGAGCAGACCTCAGTGTTCCCAAATTCTGCATCGGAAGCCAAAGCCCTTGACCTTCAACATTTGTAAACAAGGATGACATGCTGTGTTTCCCCCTGATAAAGGCCTCTTTAGATTTCCCTGAGTGTATCTTGGACCAGATTACGGCGTTTCAACTGTGAGTCACTGACCAACGTTTCTGCCCCTGTTTCCAAGCTGATGTCTGTGTAATGACTTGCTGATCTGAGCAAGGGAGCCTCCTCAGAAAATGACAATTCTTTTCACGTGCACGGCACATTAGGTTTTGAAAAGCCTTTCTCCTCCCATCTTCTCCATCATCCCACTCGATTGTCACAAGAGCCCGGCAAGGTGCAAGAGCTGTCAGCATCCCCATTCTACAGATGAGAGGAAGGAGTCACAGCACGGTGGAGCAAATTCAAGGTCACACAGCAAGTGTATGGCGAAACGAGAGCTCAAAACCGTGTCTTCTGACTCCCCAATCTCGTCCTCTTTTCTCTACACCTTACCATCTGCCTGGAATACAGTAATACCATCCTCATTATGACATGAATCCCAGATGAAATGCTGGTCAAATCACATCCCCTCAGGCAACATAACTACAGCATAAATTAAAAGCCCAATTAAAGAACAAGGCCTTTTTACTGGGACTTACCACTGTCCCCCGAGGCCAGGGTATAAAGAGAAAGCCCTATAAAAGTCGGTGGCTGCCCATCCTGGAAATTACCCAGAGACCCATTTACCCATATGCAAGAGCCTTTAGACCCAAATCATTCACCTAACTTTATCAGCCTTTTCTATGTTCTTCTGTGGCGCTGGCCCCCACGGAGCTGGAATCACTGCCCACACCTCTGCCCCTCTCTCGGGCCTGAAGACGCAGGTGACAGTCCATCCCTCCGTGTGGACTCTCAGCTCTGACACATACATCTCTTAATAGGAGGAGCCTCAGAACCTGATGAAAAACCAATGCTTCCCTAGTTCAAAGAGGGCACCCAAGCAAAATTCTCTAGCTGTCTCAAAGTGAGACAGTCTGCCAAAGGCTGGAGCCCTGGGTGGCCAAGGGGACAAAGAGTGTTATTATACTCCATGGAGCCTTGTTTTGCTGACAATAGTGGTGGTGGGGGGGTGGGGGGGAGAAGGAGGGCTAGAAATGAGGTGAGGAGAAAAGGAAGGGGCATTTGGATTGCTTGTTCCTAATCCTCCACCTAGTCCCACTCCACCCCCAGCAGTCAAAGGCGGTATAAGGTGATAAACTCCAGGGATGCCCCTGGGTCCCGAAATGCTAACAGTTACTACTTCCCTTGCCCGAATGTCCCCTCCGGGTGCTGGGGTTGAAGCCGACTTTTACAGATCCAGAGCTGGTGCGCGCTCTGGCTCCTCTGCATGTCATAGCTGAGCTGCAGTGTCGCCCCCCCCCCCCCCCCGCCTCCCGCCCCCAGCTCTGTCCCCAGCCGAGCCACAGGGAGAACAGGTCTGTGGGTCAGCCCGGATCCCGGAGCATCGCTCGCACCGCCCCCGTCAACCCCGACACCGGCTCCTCCGGGCTCCGGGCTCCGGGACCGCCTGCACAAGGGTCTGGATGTGCTCCCTGCAGCCTCCACCTGGGACTTCTGCGGGGACCTCCGCCTCCGCCCGGCGTCCCCGCACCCATCAGCCCGGACGTCCCCACCTGCCCGGAGGTGCCTGGAGGCCACAGGGCAGAGGGCGGGGTGGGGGTGGGGCGGGGGCGGCCCGGAGGGGAGGCCGAAGGGGACAACCACGTTTCGCGGCGGAATCCCTGTTAAGTAACAGAAAAGCCGTCCAACGGGCGACCGCGCTCCCGGAAACGTCACCGCCACCGCGGAGTTTGCAGCCGCCGACCGAGCGCTCACCTGCCGCCTCCCGCTGCAGGGCTCCCGGGCTCCGCGCCGCGCCGCTCCCTCCCTCCGAGCCCGCTGTCCGCCGCGGCGGTGGGCGCTCCGCGGGGTCCGGGCGCCCGCGCTGGGTCTCGGGCCCCGGCGAGGCTGCCGGAGGAGGAGCGAGCGCCGCCGCCGCGCCGCCGCGGTGCTGATGCGGTTGCTATGGTTATGGGCCCGCAGCTGCCCCCTCCCGGCGCAACAGCTGCCCGGCCGCGGCCTCCGGGCAGCCCCGCCAGCCGGGCCGGGCGCGACGCTGCGCTCGGGGTCGGGGCGGCGGCCGGCACTGCGGAGGGGCTCGCGGCCGGCAGCGCTGGCGCCTGCGGGTCCGCTCGCGGCTCGGGCTCGCGGCTCGGGCTCTCGGCTCGCGGCTCCCGGCTCCCGGCTCCGCGCCGCGCCGCGCCCCCGCCCCGCCCCCGCCCCGACCCCGCGCCCCGCCCCGGCCCTCTCCGCGCCAGCCCGCGCCCCGCACGCTGCCCGCCGGCCTCTGGGGGGCGCCCGCCGCCGCCGCCGCCGCCGCCCGCACGAGCATGCTCAGTCCGCCGCCCCGGGGCGCCCTCCCGCGTGCGGGGCTGGGCGGCGGCGGCGCGCGAGGCCCCTGGCGGAGCCCCGGGGAGGCGGGGGAGGGGCCCCGGGGAGGGGGAGGCGCGGGGGAGGGGCGGCCCCGGGGGAGGGGGAGGCGCGGGGGAGGGGCCTCCCCGGGGGAGGGGGACGGGGAGGCGCGGGGGAGGGGCCTCGGCGGGGGAGCGGGACGGGGAGGGGGAGGCGCGGGGGAGGGGTCGCCCTGGGCGAGGGGCCTCCCCGGGGGGGAAGGGTCGCCGCGAGGGAGGGGCCTCCTCGGGAAGGGGGAGGGGTCGCCCCCGGGGGAGGAGTCGCCCCAGGGGAAAGGGAGGCGGGGGAGGGGTCGCCCCGGGGGAGGAGTAGGCAGGGGAGGGGTCGCCCCGGGGTGGGGGAGGGTCTCCCCGGGGGAGGGGTAGCCTCGGGGGAGGGGCCTCCCCGGGGGAAGGGTCGCTGCGAGGGAGGGGTCGCCCCCAGGGGAGGAGTCGCCCCAGGGGAGAGGGAGGCGGGGGAGGGGTCGCCCCGGAGGAGGGGCCGCCTCGGGGGAGGGGCCGCCCCGTGGGGGGAAGGGTCGTCGCGGGGGAAGGGGCAGGGGGAAGGGTCGCCCCGAGGGAGGGTCGCCCCAGTGGAGGGCGGCTTCGAGGAGCGGTCCCCCGGGGGAGGGCGGCGTCCCAGCAGGTGCGCCCCAAGCGAGCTCCCGCTTCCAGCAGGACGTCAGGGGCAGACACGTGGGAGCTGCGGCCCGGGGAGGCGCGAAGACTGAGCGCGCATGCGCGGATCGGCTGCCCCCCCCCCCCCCCCAGCCTCCCTCCCTCGCCAGCCACCGCGCACGGAGAGGCCTCCAGTCCTCGGCATCACTGCGGTCCCAGGGCTCGCGGCACCGGCTCTAGGGATGAAACAGCCTGAGGCTCCGAGACGGGAAGGAACGCGGGAGACCCGCGCACGGTCCCCCGGACCCCGCTGCCCCGACTCGCATCCCAGCCAGGCCCGCGGGAGCAGCCACCCAGGGGCAGAGAGAGGTCCTCGGGGCGAGGCGCCTGAAAGTAGGGACAAGAGGAAGGGGGGGGGGGCGAAGTCTGGGGAAGGATGTGCCACCCAGAGAGGACCGAGCGTGCAAAGGCCTGGAGACCAGACGGCCGGCCCTGGGCGCCATCCGCGCGAGGGATCCGGTGTAGCGGGAGCACCGTGTGCCCCGAGAGGTGCAGGGGACCCGCGGGTGCACAGCCAGGGTCTTGGGAGCCAAGGCAGGAGGCTGGAATTCGACCTTCACGACAACAGGAAGCCCTGAAGAAGCTTAAGCAGGGCAAAGGCTGGGTGAACAATTTGCCAAAGTCACCCCGGTTGAAGTGTGGGCGGTGGGGGTCAGGTGGGTATGAAAGCCACAGAAAGGGGTGTCAGGAGGAGGGTGTCGCTGCCCTCCTGGCGGCCTCCTTCCTGCAGCGCCCAGCGGGGCATTGGACGACATATGTGTTCCATAAATGTTTGGTGAATGGCAAATAAATGAATATTTATTTCTCCATAGAGAAAATGGATTCCCTTCTTTCACAATTTTTTTTTTGTCTTTAAAATGTGATCAAAATCATGTGGCTTTTATTTTGCCATAAACATTGCATTTTTATGCAGCCTTATTTTTGAAAGTCACTACAAGTCCCCAGCGCTCTCCTCTGCATTTTCAATAGTCCGAGGCAGCGCACAGATATGCAGAAGCACAGGGTTTGCTTGTATCCTGTTAGGTTTCACTCGCTGGATAAGAGAGCAGGGGGATATATTGCTACGTGCGAGAGCAAAGTGCAGATCGGTGTTTATAATCAGATAACTCTTGGGAGAGAAGTGGGGGAGACACCGATGTATATTTGAATTTGCTTGGACTGGCATAAAAATTCGTTGGACGGCTATGTAAGAAACTTGCAGACGTTAGCCATGGGGCTGGAGTGGGTGGACGACTGGGCGGACAAGGTCTGGGCAAGAGAAAGACTCTCAATTATACTTTATTTTGAACCAAAAATAAATTACACACATGCATAATGTGTTGCCATCTGTGTCTAGAATCTTAATGAACCTTGAGATAACTTTACATGCAACATGAAACACGTCCCAGATGGACATATCCCAAGACCTGTGGCACATGGCACTATGACTTAGTACTGTTATGTCTTCCTCGTCAGTCCTGCTGTGCTCGTGGAATGGAGGTGAAGGGAGAGGAGGACACAGAGGCCGAAACCGAGGCTTCCAGGAGGCCAGGGTGACCAGTGGAAGCACTGGGGAGCTGTAGGCCATGGTCCATGGTGGCCAACATGACACCAACCAATCATCTAGCTGGAGTGCTGCCCTCTGGACCTAGAGCTTCCCTCACCCAGTGTCCTCCTCATGTCCATGCAATGTCCCCATTCCGAACTGGTACATCCTCAGGCCCACTGGGTGAGGCTCTGAGCAGGTAGGGCCCAGAGGACGTCTGGAAGAGAAATCCTGAGGGCCACCCCGGGTGGAACTGACTTGAAAGCAAAATAGCGCTCCACTGCCATCCCCCCTCTCAGGGAACGACCCACCGTCCGAGCATACGAGCCAGAACCCCAACGTCATCCTAGGTTTCCTGGTCCCTGTCTCATTCTCTCTACCCACCTCATCTCCCACACATCTAATTAAATACCAACTTCTGTCAATTCCACCACGTAAATAGCTCCCAGAGCCATCTAAAACAGGGGTTCCACAACAGTTTTTTTTTAAGTTTGTGAGTGACGGTGTCTAGAGAAATGGGTGGCATCTTAGCCTTACGATCGGAGGTGAGTAGCTGCAGGTAGCACAGGAGGACTTGCTTCTGGGACAGATGCAGAGCCTGATGCAGGCTTCCGGTGCAGCTGGAAGGTGACACCCCATTGGAGAGAGCTGAGCACCGAGACAGACAGCTAAGCACCGAGATACCTCTGGCCAAGTTTGGTTCTGGGGGACGGCAGCTCCTCTCCCTACAGGGCCCTGGGGGCTCCGGCTCTTGCAGGATGAGTAGAGAATCACCGCAGAGCAGAGCAGACCAGCGTTTTCTCACTTGGTCAGGGAAGGCAGGTTTTCAATGGCGACATCGTGTGGCAACAGGAAGCAAGTGTCATGAAATGCTTCTCAGATGCAGCGCACTCCAAGGGATGGATGGGGAGGAAGTTGGGATGGGCTCCCGCAGGGACTGTGTCAGCCCCCGCTGTGTTGCAACAATTTGAGAGAAGAGAGATCTTCCTGCCAACAGAAGAACTCAGACTGGGGCAGCTCGCCTGGCCTTGAAGCCTGGCTTGCTCTTCCCTTCCTGTGTGTCCTTTAAGATGCAAATGTGACCTCACTGCATCTCAGAGTCCCCTCCTCTAGAACAAGGATGGTCACAAAATATAGGTCACAGGTTTACCGCCAAGAGTAAATGGATTAAAACTGAGAAGAGTCCCTCATGCGGAGTGGGGGCTCTGTATGAACGGGAGCTGTTAGTTTTTAAATGTTGGAATGAGTTGAGGAGACAGTAGAGGTGCTCAAGATGCTGGGTTATCTTTTGTCCACACGCTGTGACACCTCCTTGGCCCACCTGATTTCTTATCTGAAATACCACAGTAATTTCTTAACTGATCTCCCTAATTCTGAAGTTACCCCTAGTTACTCTTCTGCCGCTGATATCCTATTGATCTTTTAAAAATGTGACTCTGGGGGCACCTGGATGGCTCAGTCAGTAGAGCCTGCAACTCTTGATCTGGGGGTGTCATGGGTTTGAGCCACACATTGGGTGTAGAGATTCCTTAAGTAAGTAAATAAAAGATTACTTAAATAAGTAAATAAACTTTTAGAAAAAACTAACTCTGATACAATCACTCCACCTCTTAAGATCCTTCAGGCGTGATTCCAGACTTTCAGAATAAGCGCCAACCTTCACGGCGTAACATTCTTAGCCAGCTAACATCTGATTCCCACTCAACGTGCACCCTTGCTCCATTTGGTCCAGCAAGACTAAACCTCCCGTGCTTTCCAGAAAACCCCAGGCTGTCTAGCACATCCACGAATTCTTGCTCATGCTTCAAACCTGTGTCTACACATTCCTTCCTTCATGGAACCTGCTCACGTGTACCTCAGCGTTCATACCTCCTCCGCTGAGCCTCTGATACACACTTGGATAATGTTCTCAGAGCTTCTTAGTATAATGACTTATATAAAAATGTATTTCCCACCCTAGACTGAGGACTTCTTGAAGGAAACTTTTAAAGAGCCCAAGTCTTTTCATCTTTCTTTACGCGACCCACAGCACAGGATCTGGAACATAGAGACCATGCTCAAATATTTTAAAACTTTACTTGAATAGATTTCCATGTGATTTTCCTCTCGTGTATGTATCTTGTCCTGCCAACCAAAAATAAAAAGTTTGCTTTGTCATCTGTGTGCTTATGACAGGTGCCTGGTTACCATGTTCAGTTTCACTAAGAAGTGATACTCACTTGAGAGCCAGTTTGATTGGCACGGAGTGGGGAGGACCGCCAGGAGGAGGCCGACTCCGTTATGCCTTGGGATGGGTCTTGAAGGGAACTACTTAGCAGCGCACCAGCACATCAGCCCAGGCCCTCGCATTTTTGTTTTATCACATTCTCCTCTCCTTGCTTTATTTGCAATGCGTGCAACAGTGAGACTAGCAGACACACAGCTGGGCTTTTATGGCTCTTAACACACTTCATATGATAGCTCATTTCACCTGCACATCAACCTGACGAGAGACCTCGTAGGAGCAAAGGGAGCCCAGGCAGCAGACCTTGACTAAAGGACACAGCTCTAAGGGGCCAAGCCAGATGTGCACAGCCAGTCCCTGCTCTTCGCCACTCAACACACTGCCTCTAGTCTCTTTATGAGCATTGCTGCCGTTGTCTGTGTGGCTTATGTTATAAATTATATAAGGATCTTCCTATCATCATCTAATGCAATCTTCTCAATCTCGGCATCATTGACATTTAGGACCCGATAATTCTTCATCCTGAGGGCTTCCATGTGCATTATAGAATGCTCCACAGACATCCTGAGCCTCTGTGACCCCCTTGACAAGGGGGTCACTGGTAGATACCAATTGTACCACTCCGCCCTTGATTGTGACAACCCAAACGATCGCCAGACATTCACCACTATCCCTAGGGGACAAAATGGCCCCATTGGCCAAAAAGTAGATCAAGGGAAAATTTTATAACAAATGATAATGACTGTAAATCCAATTCAAATAAAATTATCAATATTTTTTAATAGGCCAATATTTGTTACATGTGATCAGATCAACTTCGGTTTTACTTGGGGACTGGCCTGGCAAAGCCTTTCTTCTGGCAAAGATCCTTGTTCAATCTTTCTTCCTGGTTCTCTTGGATTTCCATCATATGTGTCTGCCTTTAATTCTTCTGTGTGTGTGTGTGTTTCACAAGGGTCTCTCTAAGCCCTCTGACCCATTTGTGAGGATCGGTTTAGTAAAAACACTTATGTAATCGTAATTCAGTTAACTAAGCACAAATAGTCCGTGGCATTTCCCATTATACTACTGTCCCATTTTGCTCATCATGAGATCGTCAAAACTATCCCTCAGGATGAGGCAAGGCAGGTGCCCAACGTTACATGGACTAAGTTAAGGTGTCATTGTCAATCCTCCTATTAAACTTTAGTGCAGCTTAACCATTTTTTGAAGACAGAGTTCAGTATAAATGGACATTTTAATACGTTCCGGCTGCACATTCTAAAACATGGATAATCCTGCATCTGCCCATCCCAATCTGGAGGTCAGCAGTGTTCTTATGAAAACCACACAGGCATTAGAATCAAAGGGACCCAATTTGACCCCAACAGCCAGTTGCTACCTGTGTGACTTGCAGCCTGGCATGGGATCCCCCTGAACGTCAGCCCTCCTTATAGGATGGGGACCTCAAGACTGAGTCCTCACCCATGGTGATATGTCACTTCCTGTGTGCGGAGATAGAGCGTGGGTAGGAGATATATGCATATGCACATAACCTCTCTTCTACCTGTACAAGAGAAAACAAAAACCAAACTAATGAGAAAAAAATAAAAAGGCCAATTTCAAAATGAAGGTAGGTCAGAGCCATGAAGTCACCTCTGAAGCTCCTAATGGTAATTGTCTGGGATCCATAAGATTGATGGGGCCAACAATTAACTCTTATTTATATTGCTGAGACTTCAGCGTTTATCTGGTGACATAGCACTGAGTAGCCTATTTTGACTAATGTAAATGAAGGAACACAGATACACAAACCACTAGATAATCATCTCAAAACTACAGCAACAGCTCACTTGGCCACACCAGGAGATAGGTGCTATTATTGCTGGCCTTTTTTTTTTTTTTTTCCAGATGAGGGGACTGAAACTCAGCTAACAGAATTTCTCCAAAAGGCCAGAGCCAGGGCTGGATCCTGAGCCACTGGTCCCAGGATCTGCACATGTGACTGCCACTCAGTTGTCTGGACACCTCGAGAGTTTCCCACAACATCTGAACTGGCCTCCAAGTGGAGGACACGAAGATATGGAAGGAAGCGGCCGGCCACTCCAGATGGGCAGGTGCCAGGTTGGATAACAGGGAGATTTACTTACAAGGCCTGTCTTGGCCAAAGGACGAGGAGATCTCCATCCTCAGCCACCAAGATCTTCAGAGCTTATAGAGAAGCCTTCGGAAGATGTACTCACTACATCACCCAAGGTGGCAACACTTCATTGTTTCTCACAGCCTTGAAAATGGCTCTCCTGGGGAGCAGAACTGGGGGCCCATCCAAGCACAGAGGAAGGGGACAAGCTTCTGGCTGCCCAGGGCCAGCTTGCAGGTAAACCTGTGGTCCTGGCCTCCCCATGACCTCCTCCAACCTTACTCTGAGGACTGGTAAGGAAGGTTTCTGTAATGAATGAGTGATGGAATTCAGGGCACAGGATTTATGTTTACTTATCACACTTAATGACGCTCATTATTTTACTGCTGAGAAAAGCTGGAATCACTACCGAGAAAAGAAGTTAGTTGGTAACAAATAAATCATTTGTGTTTTAAAATGTCAGCAACTCTGATAAAAAAAAAAAAAAAGTGGGGACCACGGAGTGGAAAGCGAGTGTAATGACATTAACAAACACCCTTCCTAAGCCGAACGATAACGATACCACTCTTCAACGCAGTAAAAGGATATACCTACATATATGATATTAATCTCCATCATTTTAAGTTGGCGAATCATCAAATTAAATGACTACAGTAGGACTTTGGGGACAAATTCTTCCTTTTATAAAGGACACAGCCTTGGGAGTTGGCCAGAGCCTTCTCACTTCTCTTAATCGAAGTGTTTGAGACTTCAGTATTGCTCCTGTCTGCAGAAACTCCAGGCCCTGTTCCAAGGCCTTCCCTTGGTGAATTATAATGGGGAAGAATTTGTCTTGAGCATGTTCCATCCCCTTTTCTCTGAGACTCATTTCCTCCTCTGTGTAATACGATGTGAACACTGCCCCTTGTGGGATCTTCTGAGGGATTCAATGACAAGCGTGTAAAGTGCCCAGCATGGACTCGGCACTAACCGGGCACCCTGTACATCGTAGGCCCATTTCCTGTCAGACTCCTGAAGTCTGGTGCTGGCTCTCCTTCCTTCTCAGATTCCTGTCAGGGGATGGAAGAGGTTCAGGGACCAGCAGATAACATCCTTAGAGCAATACAGTCAGGGAGCCACAAGGCTTGCTTCTAGTACTGAATCTGCAAGTAATGAGCTCTGTGACCTTGGAAAAATCACTCTGATTCACTGAGCCTCAGTGTCCTCATCTCTGTAATGGACAAGATTTCCAAGAAAATCACTAAGATCCCCTGTGATTTGGGTAGACCTGCATCCCATCCCCCTCACACTTTTGTTGCCTTGCATGAAAACGGGCAAGTGGAACAAGAAACTCAACTCAATATATTACTCTAATTTATCCCAGCATCTTCTCCCTTCTTAATTGAATGTTGTTTCTTTTGTTTTAAGAGGTTTTTTTTCATATTAAGCAGATAAACATATATACATGTATATTATATACACACATACAGTATAAGCATATATGTTCATTAAAAAGTGATAATAAATTTTTAAAAGTGGGTGTAGCCAATCCAGTTAAGGAAAAGAACGTTGCACAATAACCTTTTTGTCCTTTCCTGACCCCCATCCTGATCCCGTGCCTCTTCTTTCCCTCATCAGATGACCTTATTTTGAATTCTATGTATTAACTCCCATGTGTTCTGTACATGTCAACATATATATTATCTCATAAAGGGCATCGTGTAGTTGTTTTAGTAAATGGAATGAAGTTATTGGTATTCCTTTAAGAATCCAGCAGGTTCCAGGGCACCTGGGTCCCTCCATCAGTTAAGCATCCAACTCTTGGTTTTTGGCTCTGGTCTTGATCTCAAGGTTGTAAGACTGGGCCCTGCAGGGGGCTCCAGGCTGAGCATGGAACCTGCTTAAAATTCTCTCCCTTCTCCTTCTCCCTCTCCTCCTCCCTGTTCGTGTTCTCTCTCTTTAAAAAAAAAGAAAAAAGAATTTTTAAAAAAGAATACAGCGGGTTTCCCTAAGGGATTAAGACATTCTACTACTGAGAGATATTTGAGTCATTTCTTCTGTGAATATGTGTGTGTACTATCTCCAATGAGAATGTTATGAATATGCAGATAGTCAGGAATATTCATGAACATTCCAGGTATGCATCTCCTGGAATACCCATGCCAGTTTTTCTCTATATTTAGGACAATTGCTGAGTTATAGAGTTCCAATTTACTGGGTAGCACCACATTATTATCCAAAATGAGTGCATCGTTTTACACTTGCCTCAGCGGGGTACAGGAGTTCCCATGGTGGCGCATCTTTCCAACACCTGGTAAGGTCAGGCTGCTAGTTTGCCGATCCAATGGATTTAGAAATGGCATCTCATTCAGAACTGGTTTTCATCTGCACGGGTCTGATGACTAGTGATGTTCAGACCTTTATAGGTGCTTACTGGCCATTTGTCTGATTGCTTGCTATTCTACTGATTTTAATTCTTGGATCCTTTACCTTTTTCTTATGGGATTTTAGGAATTCTTCAATTGTCTCTAGCAATTTTCATGACTTGTGGTTCTTGCTTATCCATGTCTCCGTGGTGTCATTTGGACCAAGTTTGCCCTTCCTTCTTTATCTTTGCTCTAGGGACACTTTTCTATCTTGAGGGCATTAAGACTCTCTGCTATATTTTTATTTCTTTTTTTAAATGATTTATTTATTTATTTTAGGGGGAACGGGGCAGATGGAGAGAGAATCCTTAAGCAGCCTCTCCACGGAGCAGGGAGCCCAATGAGGGGCTTGACCTCAGGACCTTGAGATCATGACCTGAGCTGAAGGCAGACGTTTAACTGACTGAGCCACCCAGGTGCCTTGAGAACTTGTTTTTTTGTTTTTTTAGATTTTATTTATTTATTTATTTATTTATTTATTTATTTATTTATGAGAGAGAGAGCGAGAGAGCATGAGCATGCACAGCAGGGAGGGTCAGAGACAGAGGGACAAGCAGAACCCAATATAGGGCTCAATTTCAGGACCTTGAAATCGTGACCTGAGCTAAAATCAAGAGTTGGCCACGGACGCCCTTATGTTATTATCTCTTAAATTGTATATGTTTGCTTTTGATTTTTAAGTTTTCCATCCACATACCCAGCACTGTTCATCATCTAGCCCCAGATCCCCCAGTAACCTGCCACACCAGTTCTGTTGTGGATGAGGTTGGCATCCATGGAGGGGACTGGCTCTGGGCGATCTGTGGTGCTCCACTGATAGTTTTCTTTTCCCTTTTAACAAGACTATGCCACCCTTTATAACATTATAGTTTTGCACCAAACATTTTTTTATCTAGTAGGATAATGCTGCACACCTGATTCTTCTTCAGGAGTATATCAGCTGCTCTTGACAACACAGGCTGTAGCCGTCTGAAAGGAACAGGACCAAAATTTCCCTCTTCATTTAAATTTTAGGTTTTGTGAAGCTTCATGACAAGGCCATTTGGGTTTTTTATTGGAATTACATCAAATCCATAGAGCAACTTAGAGTAACTGACATGTTTTTGAAAATGACTATGCATTTATTTTAGTCTTCCATTGCAATAAAACCTTGTAATTATTTATTAAATCACTTGCAAATATTTTGTTAGATTTAGCCCTAGGTACCATCCCTATATCTGTTATTAATTTAACTGTACTCCTTTGAAAATCCCATGTTCTAACTATCAGTCAATAGGAATGCAATTGACTAGAACATTGTTTTTTACTGGCCAGATATTTATAATCTCTTACTAATTCTAATAATTTGTCTATAGATTCTTTTTGTTTCTTATGTGGAAAATTGTGTAGTATATGAAAAATAGTTGTAATTCCTCCTTTTCCTGTTTTATACAAATTATTCCCCTTTCTTGTCATCATTGCCTGGCTGAGCTCTTCTGCAGAACCTAGAATAGAGGAATGATAGTGAGTGGTCTTAGCTTAATCTTTATTTTAAAGAGAATGCTTTTGAACAGTTCAATAAACTATACATCATCCATTATTTTATCTGTATATATTCGTTAATTACTAGAGTTTACTGGAGTTTACTTCTACTCTTGCATTATTAAACTTTTAAAATAATAAATGGCTATTGAAATGCTATGAAATATTCTTTTCTATGTCTATTATGATAGAAAAGTGATTTTTTCTCTTCACTCCTGTTAATAGAGTAGGTGACCTTAATGTGTTCCATAATATTGATGTGAATTTGCATTCCTGGAATAAACCCCAATAGGTCACAATGTACCATTTTTTTTTTATAGACTGTCCTCCTCAGACTGCCAATGTTTTACTGAAATTATTTCATTATGTTAGAAGCCATTTATAAGATTTAAATAAAAGTTTCCTTGATGCTACCAACAATGTTCATTTGTATAATCAAGGTTATATCACCCTTTTAAAGTAAGTTGTTTCATGAAATATTATTCTGCCATAAAAAAGAATTTTCAATGACATGGATAGAGTTGGAGAATGTAATACTAAGTGAAATAAATCAATTAGTGGTGCACCTGGGTGGCTCAGTAGTTGAGCGTCTGCCTTTGGCTCAGGTCATAATCCCGGGGTCCTGGGATCGAGTCCCCCATCGGGCTCCCCGCAGGGAGTCTGCTTCTCCCTCTGCCTATATCTCTACCTCTCTCTCTGTGTTCTCATGAAAAAATAAATAAAATCTTTATTAAAAAAAGAAATAAATCAATTAGAGAAAGACAAATACCACATGATCTCACTCGTATGTGGAATTTAAGATACAAAACAAATGAACAAAGGAGGAAAAAAAATGAGAGAAAGACAAGCCAAGAAACAGACTCTTATATATAGAAAACACACTGGTGGTCACCAGGGGGGAGGGGGTGGGGGATGAGGGAAATAGTGGTTGAGGATTAAAGACTACACTTATTGTGATGGAAATAAAATACAATGAAAAATAAATAAATAAGGAACTTTATAAAAAAAATAAAGTAAGTAGTGCCATCTCCCCTCTCTTCTTCTTTGATGTACTTTATATAATAGAGTAATCTCTTTCTTGAACATTTAACTGGACTGTAAATTCTTTGGGGAGCAAGAGTCTAATATTTTCTTTGTGGGAAGAGATTTAATTATTGACTCAGTTGTTAGATGGAAGAGTAGAATCACTAATGGAGCGCCAAGGATGGAGGAGGGATTTTTTTCAGAATTGAGCCCGTTTATAAACTGAGAAGAGAACCATAAAGGGGAGACCGCAGATAAAGGAAAGAAAGGGAGGGAAGGAGAGGAGGCCCTTGCCAGGGCAAGAGGAAGTGCTTATAGTGTTATAGTGCCTGGTGGGGAGCTGGATGGACGGGGTGGGGGGGGGGAACACCTCTGTTCTTTAGAGACAGAGACAGAATGGAAATACAAGACAATGGGGTATATTGAAAGATGATAGAGAATTGAAGAAGGAGCAAAGGAGCTCTTGCCTGATGGGATTTCTCTTCCTTGTGGAGAGGAAGGCTTGGAATTAGGACTTGAGGAAAACAGGAAATGTGAAAAGGTGGAAGAGGACAATAGAGTTGGCTTGATGTGATGGGAGATGGGATAGAGGAAGGTCACTGGGATGAGCTTGGATTCCAGGGGCCTGTAGCAGATGCTGAGGGGCTCCAGGTCTATGAAAATAAGGGGAAATACCTGACAGTGGTTGAAGATATGGGTCATGACAGACTGGAAGGGAGTGAGTCAGCTCAGAACTGGAGAGGTCTGTGAATCTGAAGTAAAAATACTTGTAGTAAAGGGAGGGACAGAGGGAGAGAGGGAGCTGAAGACAGACCAGTGGTCAGAGAGAACAGGTGTGGATGGATTCCGGGGTGTGGGGGTGTCTGGGACTGAGCCAAGTTAAACTCAGGCCTTGGGACATCATGAGCAGGGACAGGAGGTGACCCGGAAGTGAGGAGCATGCACAGAACCAACATAGTGGAGGCGTTCCTCTCTTTGCTCTGACCTTCCGCCCTGCAGGGTGTTTGAGAATTTACATACTTTGTGCAATTTAGCCCTCACCTCAGGACAATGACCTGGGTCCCCATATTATCTCCAATTTACAGATGAAAAGTTGATGCGTGGACAGGCAGAGTGCCATGCTCAGCGAGGACATTTCTCAGATGCAATTTGAACATAGGTCTTTCTGATCCCATAGTCTTTACGTGTCACCAGTACCCAATGCTGCTAGAGAGGCCAAGAAGTCGATGAGTCATCCCCAGGACATGGAATCCTTCCAGAATAACAGCAGGACTTTTGGTGGAGAAAGAGCCTTAGAGCCAGCACAGGCCAGAGTGAGAAGTGGGGCTGTATTTTCTCATGGGTCCACGTAAGGTGGATTCTTTGAAAATGAATGTTCCTGTGGGTTTGCACTGTGCCAGGCACAATGGCACTTGTGGTCATGGAGATCATCTCATCTGGCACATTTGCACATACACTGTGTGAGTCTCCCCTTCCTCATCCCTATTCTCTCTCCCTCCAAAAAAGTAGGCTCCTGATCCTTGATGCATCTAGTTCCTGTCCTGGCAAAACCTGAATAGAGCACTTCATAGCATCCTTTCCGATCCCCATTGCCAGCTGTGAGTTAGATACAATCACCCCCACTTCACACAAAACAAAGCTTGAGTACAGAGGTGAAGTGGTCTGGCTAGGAACAAACATCCCTTGCCACTGCAGAGCGTTTTGAAAAAAAAGAAATCATGTACTGTATGATTTTGCATCCACGATCTTCTCTTAATTTTGTTCTGCTATATACTCCCTGGTGGGTTAGGATATAGCTTGACTCCCTGTTATCCAGTATGGGGGTGGGAGGGAAGGGTGGGGAGGATGCTGTTCAATCTTCCCTGCTCTGCCCACTGCCTGGATGACTGGGCGCCGGAGCGGCAGGATGCCACCTCTCCATCCTCCAGCTCTGGCCTCTGGATCTCCCTCACCCTACCTGTGTTAGTACAATCTTGCTCTGTACAATTGGCCTTTTTACACAATAAACCACCCTCAAAAAAAAAAAAAAAAAGCCTCAAAGCGTCCTGGAAGAGACAACTCCAGTTACCCTGTGGGTAGGGAAGTATTCCTCCTTTTTTTTTTAATAATAAATGTATTTTTTATTGGTGTTCAATTTGCCAACTTACAGAATAACACCCAGTGCTCATCCCTTCAAGTGCCCCCCTCAGTGCCCATCACCCATTCACCCCCACCCCCCGCCCTCCTCCCCTTCCACCACCCCTAGTTCGTTTCCCAGAGTTAGGAGTCTTTCATGTTCTGTCTCCCTTTCTGATATTTCCCACACACTTGGAAGTATCCCTCCTTGATTCAAGCCTCACAACCAGTAAATGCTGAAGCTGGGACTAAGCCCTGACCCCAGTTTTGCTCTCCCATGACCTTTGCGTGAGGACCATGGCACTTCCTCCAGAATCGGTGGCAAAGGGCCAGTCTCCAGGCTGGAATGTCAGGCGTTGTGACCCTGCCGAATTGCATCAGTTTGGCTCAGGGCTTCCTGGACACCTTGTTAAGCTCGGCATTCCCCAGGGCGCCCTGTGTCCTGAACCACCTTGTCTGTAAGGAACAGTGGAGGGAACACCACAGGCTCCTGCAGAATGAGAGCCCAAGGTCGGGGTGTGAGCATCAGGGCCCCTGCATTGGACTTCATGATGAATTCCAGTTCAGCCACTCACCTGCTGTGGGCTCTTGAGTAGGCTCTGAACTCCTCCGTACCCCAGTGTCTTCATTTCTCATTGCTCATCGCGATGTGCTATTCCAGCTGTACGAGGCTACTATGGTACGTGTTCCTCAAACATCAGCATTCTATAAGTTTTACTCATAATAGATGTAAAAAGTGAGGCCCAGAGAAGTCAAGGGAATTTCCAAGTCCCCACACTAGGTCAGAAGCCACTGTTCTGTTGTGTTTATTTTACCTCAGCATCCTTCTGACTTCATGGGGGTGAGCTGGGGTAATATTGGGAAAGTACTGTATCAGTCAGCTCCTGCTGCTGTAACAAAGCATCAGACTTGGGGATTAAAACAACAGAAATGAATTTTCTCTCAGTCCTGGAGGCCAGAAGTCCTCGATCAAGGCGTCGGCAGGCTTGGTTCTCCTGATGGCAGTGAAGGTAGGACCTCCAGGTGTCTCCCCCCAACACCTTCACAGGGTCTCCCCCCTGCATCCCAATCTCCTCTTCCTGTAAGAACACTAGTCATGTTAGTGATCTCATTTGAACTTAATTCCCTCTTTAAAGACGTAATTTCCGAACACAGTCACGTTTTGAGGCATTTGGAGTTAGGACTCCGGCTTCTGGATTTTGGAGGGACACAGTACGGCCCAGACTAGATACTTACTTAGCACAGATTCTGACACAGAGAAATTGCTCAGAAAATATTAACTTTTACTGTCACAGCACAGTTATGACTGTGCCCTATGTCTGGAGTTGGATGAATTTCCCATATTGACAATGTGTAATGTCTGCGGCAGGAGCCCCTCACACTTGGCCCATTGCACATGCCCCAGGAGGAGGTCACACCATTCTAGGAGCAGGCTGTGGCCACAGGAGCTTTCTAGGGAAAGAGAACCCATACACCTTTCTCTGCATAGAGTTGCTTTGGCTCAAGACATGAGCACGGAGTGAATCAAGTCCTATGACCTGCCCACAGGACTTTGTTCAGACCTGGGTGTAGGGGCGAATGCAACCTCTGTTCTTTGTGAGGCACCAACCTCTGTTCTTTGTGAGGTGGGGTTGGCCTCCAGCCAATGGTACACATTATATAGTTTGATGGTTATGAATCCTCTCTTTGAAAGGGACAAGCAAGCCAGACTTGAGTTTGATTTCTATATGCATTCCATGAAAAAAAAAAAGACTCTGAAACACCTTTCTTTATGTTTCTTCTCTTGATTTTAAAATGCACAATCCTTAGACACAGGGTCTTTTTAATCCCCTCTGGCAGCTCCCAAGACTTTTCCAGCTCCCAAGGCCCACTGAATTTCCTTCCCCCGGAGTGTCCTCCTTATCAATAAGGCAAGTGGCAAAGATAGGATTACATGTCTTCCATTTGGTCCTGAGCTAATGGGCTCAGTGAGATGAACTGGAGTTCCTGTCCTGGGCCAGAGCCAGAGCATCCCTGGGCTCCTTCCAAGACCAGTGCCTTCGAAAAATGGGCATTCTGTGAACCAGAGGATTGCAGAAAATATGCATGGAGGTCCTCCCCAGCTCTAAAGATCTGTGATGCAGTATACAGTGTCTACATCTGGGGTGCACGCACCCCTGGCTGTGCCTTCTCCCCTCACATGACAGCAGAGCCAAAGCCACAGAAGCCAGCTCACATCTCTGCCACTGCAGGGAGAGAGGCTGGGAATAATGGATGGAGATGGATTTGACAGGATGATTTCAGTGACTGTGTGGGTGGGCATGTGTTTCCGCCTGAAGAATGCAGGAGGAAATATTATGTCCATGCATTTGGTTTTTTCCTGTACCAAACGAAGAGGGTGCTCTGGTCCCTGCACTATGGTTGGCTCTGGGAACACAGACGCGCTCAGCATCTTGCAGGGACCACCAGTCCATGAAGGGATCACGGAAAACTCCAGGAAGCCCACCAGAGGGCAGCTCACTCAGCCCCGGGGACACCTGAAGAGGTTTCAAAAGAAGGGCTCTGGTCATTTGACTGTGGAGCCCCTGACAAGCCCATACACAGCACGGCTGGGAGGACAACCGAGGGAGTTAAGGAACTGTGAATGCATTACACATGCTAATTATTATTAGGAGGGTGAGTGCTCTCGGGCACAATGAAGTTCAAACTGCTGAGCATGACAGCCCAGGCAGCTGAAACCCTGGCGCCGGTGACACCACCTCCGCAAGGCCACCCATGCTCCAGACACCCAGGGCAGCTCGCCATCTCTCAAACCACCTATATCTCATCATGCCTCCGCGCCTCTGCTCCCTTCCTGCTTCCTGTTTGGCAGATAACCGCTTATTTATTAGAACTAGATTGCCGCATCATCCCACACACACATGCATGTGCACGCACACACACGCACACACACACACATGCACACACAGACCTAAGGAGGCACCACTAGCTGTTCTCTCCTGGGCATATCGTTTAATCTCAAAATAAATTGGGAAGGACCACATTTATGAAGTCACCCTCAGTCCTCTTCTCAAGATACCCCCTGATTCTGATAAACCAGGGGGTGTGAAAGAGCTGAGGTGTGTTCCCGACCCAACCTGCAAATTCTCAGAGTGAAGCGTGGTGCAGTAAACTCAGAGCTGACCTTTGTCCTGCAATGAGAGGATGCCCACCCCACCCCGCCTGCAGTGACTGGAACTGGGGGAGACCACTCTAATGTACAGCATGGAGGGGACTAGTTGAATACAATAAAGGTGTCAAGCCATAAATCACCTATCAATGGATGCTTTAAATGTATTCAAAAATAAAGAAACACAGTCTGCTAAATGGAAAACAGACTTTATAAGAACTTTATGGTGTGATTCCTTGTTTGTACAAAACTAGTAGAAAGAAAAAACACCCTGAAAATATACCAAACCAAGATGGGCTCTAGGGGTTGGGAGTGCAGGTGACTTTAATTCTCTCCACTGTTGCCACAATTTCCAAATACCCTACAGGAAATCATTCTTTATATCATCAGGCAAAAATAAGTGTAGTTCAATTTTTTTTTAAATCACCCTGATTCTGTAGGGCAGGCTGCCCCAAGATGGTCCACTTTACCATGAAGATGATTTTGAATTAGAAGGCCATAAAAACCCAGCAGATTCAAGAAAATCACTTTACCTCCCCCTCTACTGCCTAAAGAGAATTTCACTACTAGGTATTTACCCAAAGGATACAAACATGGTAGTGATCTGAAGGGACACCTGCATCCTAGTGCTCATAGTAGCAATGTCCACAAGAGCCAAACTGTGGAAAGAGCCCAGATGTCCATCGACAGATGAATGGATAAAGAAGATGCGGTCTATAGACACAACAGAATATTACTCAGCCATCAGAAAGAATGAATTCTTACCATTGGCAATGATGTGGATGGAACTGGAGGGTATTATGCTAAGAGAAATAAGTCCATCAGAGAAAGACAATTATCATAGGACATCATTCATATGTGGAATTTAAGAAACAAAACAAAGGATCATAGGGGAAGGGAGGGAAAAACAAAATAAGACAAAATCAGAGAGAGAAACAAACCATAAGAGACTCTAAACTCTATGAAACAAAATAAGGGTCACTGAGGGATGGGGTAACTGGGGGATGGGCATGAAGGAGGGCATATGATCTGATGAGCACTGGGTTACATAAGACTGATGAATCACTAAACTCTACCTCTGATACCAATAATACATTACATGCCAATCAATTGAATTTAAATAAAATTAAATTTAAAAAGAGGATATAGGGAGAGGGCCTACTCCAGGGAAGCATGATCACCCAAATAACTGCATTGTGATAGGAATGAATATGCAGACAGGGAGGACTAGCAAAGCCCGTGGATCTTGTTATCTGTGTCCCTGGATTCTGAGTGGCTCAGCACACATTTGTTTACCAAACATTAACCATTTTTCATCTTCTCGTGAATTGTGTTCCTTCCTCTTGAAGTCCCAGACCCCTACTCCCTTCTCCTTACTTCGGAATGACATATGTACCCCATTTTGCCTGTCTTCACAATTTCCCTGTCTATGTGGATTCCTCATGTGTACGAACTGAATTTTATTTTCACCTGTTAATCTGCCACATGTATTCCTAGTCCTGCTGGAAAGGCCTTGAGAAGACAGGAGATTTTTGCTCCCCGGCAATTCAGACAACATAAAATTTTAAATTTTAGACCTTTGTGTGTTTTAATAGTCAGCCATCCATCCAACTATCCTTCCTCCTAACACATCCATCCATCCATCCATCGGTCCATCTGTCCATCCATCCATCTGTCCATCCATCTGCCTATCCATCTGTCCATCTACCCATCTGTCCATCCATCCATCCATCTGTTCATCTGTTCATCTGTTCATCCATCCATCTGTCTCTCCTAAAAAGAATAATTCATCTCACTGCTTTGGCCTCACTCCCTGGGGTCCTTGGGGTATAACCAAAGGCAGAAGGAGGGGTGGAAATCTACTTATGTGGAGGGAGGAGGTGTTGGGACCATGGAGTGACCCTCCCTTTACAGCTTATCTGCTTTACATTGAGATCTAAGTGCACGTCATGAGAAAAAACAAGGAACAGCCCTTTGGTTCCAAGCAGGTTGGGCACAGGCAGCCAAGAGCAGACCAGGAGAGGCAGGATGTTCAATCATCAGGCCAGAGGCACACAGACCAAGCCAAAACTGAATTCTAAGCCAGACTATGATTCAGACCGAGGTTCAGAGAACAATGGATATCAATGGGAAGTTTGGCTAGATGAAGTTCTCAGAAGTCAGGCTTGGTTGCAATAGTGATAACTAACAGGTGTCAAGCCCTTTATTAAGTAACAGACCCTGTGCTTTACCAGACCTGTGCAACCCTCTCATTTATTACCGAGGAGAGACGTGAAGCTCGGGGCCACCAGGCGCCCCAAGACACTAGGAGGCTGAGCCCTGCCGAGCACCCTTACCCCCGGACCCCACTGACACTGGGGCACCACTCACTGGCTTTGTGACCTACAGGGACTGTCTCAGTCACAGCATCTGTTAGTGAGGACAATGACTTCAGCATCGCCTGCCTCCCAGGTTCTCTCAAGCAACAAAAGGACTAAGAGACATGGAAGCCCATCCAAAGCTTCCACTCCCTGTATGTGACCTGTGATGTCCATCCATCAGGCACGTTTCATGTTTGCCCACTTCATTTTGCAGAAACCCAAACCATCCCACAAATAGTTTTCACACAAATGCATCTTCAGGACCTGAAAATGTTCCAGTTAGGATTTTGATATTTAAAAGAAAATACACACCACCTCTTCTGATATAAAAGTAATTTACTAACATCCTACCTAAAGGATTCTTTTCATTTAAATGGAGAAGAAATCTTAATAATAGATGATTGCTTTATGAATATGAAAATTATATATTCGTTGCATAATCAACCATTTAATTGACACATCATTGCATCCCCCCTGGAGTGTGTGGAACAGATTTGAGACCATGTGACTGATTGTTCCAGTGCTTCTTTTAGAAAGCAAGAGGCCTGCTGTTCAGCTGATGGTATAAGGGAGTATCAAATTCAGATCCTCTATTACTTATTTAGCACCTGCTGTATGCAAGGAGAGACTGGTACAGAACTTATAATCATCAGAGAGAAATCCCCCCCACCCATGCAACAAGGTGCTCTAAGCTCATGCCAGTGTTGACTCTGTGGGAGAAGGGGCTCAGCAGACATTGGAGGCAGGAGGCTCCTTGGCAGGTGGTGTTACCCTAGGACAAAAAAACTGTACGACCTAGAGTAGGGGCAAAGGGGTCAGTTTGGGTCATCTCAGGTGAGATAACAGGCTGGGTGTGTGTGTGTGGGGGGGGTGGAAGTTAAGGAAAAGGAAGGGGTTGGGGCTCAGTTGGGTGGCTCAGTTGTTTAAGTGTCCAATTCTTGGTTTTGGCTTAGGTCCTGATCTCAGGGTCATGAGCTTGAGGCCTGGCATTGGGCTCCTTGCTCAGTGTGGAGTCTCCTTATGATTCTCTCTCTCCCTCTGCCCCTCCTCACCATGCTAGCACACTCTCTCCCACTGAAATTAAAAAAAAAAAAAAAGAAGAAGAAGAAAATTTTAAAAAGAAAAGGAAGGAGTCAAAGGTACTCTGAAGAAACCCAGGATCTGCCTTCTTGTCAGAGTAAGGTTAATAAAAGTAAAGATGCCAGTTAGATTAGATTTCCAGGTAAATAACAAATAATTTTTAGTCTGAGTAATTTTTAGTATGCCTAAAATAGTGCACAAAACACTTCTAAAAAGGTGCCTGAAATTCTAATTTAACTGGGCATCATGTGTTTCGTCTGTTGATTTTACCTAGAAGGACATAAACTCTAAGTGCACCAGTGGATTGCTCTATAGAATGGCTCTGAGCACTGTGTCAGCACCACCCACACCATCTGCAGCTGGCTGAGTCCGTGTTGGGGGCCATTGGGGTGCTGCACGGACCCCAAAACAGAGCACCTTGCAACCCTACCTTGCACAATAAGTAACTGCTAAGAATCTGAGTGTCTGCTGTGGACCATAAGGAATAAACAAGAGGGCAGGTATAGGCAACAGCAGGATTCAATAAAGGGACAGACACCCCGGGTAATTACTTCAGTTATATTCTGAGAGGGGCATAGACACCAAGACTCTGTAAAGGGAAAATCAAATTCTGCTTATCCCTGGTTGTCTTCCCTTCCTCCCATTAAATAAATATTTATTGACTTCCTAGAATGTGCCAGACACTGCAAACTGCAGTTGTAAAGATGAGTAAGCTGTGGTACCTGAGAGGCAGCCTCGTGCACTGGGTTTCAAAAGCTGGCTACGCCACTTAAAAGTTGTCAGATCTTTCACCGATTCTGTTTCCCGACATGGAAAATGGATGTAATAACGCATCCATGCAAGGTTGTTTTAAGGATTCATGCAAATGAGATAAGCCTGGAGGCCCCTGCGTGACTCAGTGAGTTAAGAGTCCAACTCTTGATTTTGGCTCAGGTCATGCTCTTGGGGTTGTGAGATCAAGCCCTGTGTCCAGCTCTGTGCTGGGTGTGGAGCCTGCTTGAAATTCTCTCTCTCCCTCTTCCTCTGCCCCTCCTCCTCTTTCTTTTCTCCTCCCTAAATAATAAAATAAAATTAAAAAGTTAAGCACAGAACACTACTCACTAAAAATTATTGCCTCTCTTGGTCTCCATCCTCATTCATGGAGAAAAATGATGATCTCATAATCACAAAGTTGTGAAAAAATGATGCAATGTTTCAGGAGCCCAGAGGAAAGAGCAAGTATTAAAGGATGGGGTACTCATCTGTGTCCTGAAGAAGGAACAAGATCTGCTAGACATTGGGCTTTTACGTTTTCAATCTGCTCAGGGTCCTTCCTATGGAAAGCTACCCTTCTTCCATCCTTAATCATCCCATTTGACTCATTGGTTTGCTTTGGGCTCCTCTGGTTCCCAGGACTGGACCAGTAGAGCTGCCCTGGGTCTACTGCAAGAGCAATCTTGAAAGCTCTTGGCTCTTCTCTGAGATCTGGATCCTTGGGGATCGTACAAGCCTGAAGCTTCCAAGACACTCTGCCATCACCCAGGAACCAACCACACCTGGGAATGAGGACAGAAAGGTGACACAGCTCAAGCCTCTGTGCTATTGTTGGAGCCAGATCTCCTCCTGGACTTCCCATTCCATGACCCCATAGAAGTGGCTTTTGCTTAAAACACTTCGGTTCAGGGCTGTCACTAGTAACTAAACAGCTCCCATGTGACGTGACATCTTACATTAATTTCTCAAATATTCAGTGTTGCCTATATTACCCGAGAAATAAAAAGAAATTATATATTTTAGAGAAAAGTCGTATTCTGCCTCTATTAAAGCTTAAGTGATCCTTTCATCAAAAAGTTGTTATAAGACTATTGGGATCCTCATCACAACTGGATTTTTTTGTTTCTCTGTTTGAAGATTTTTTAAACTTTAATTAATTAACATATAGTGTATTATTGCTTCAGAGGTAGAGTTTAGTGATTCATCAGTTGCATATAACACTCAGTGTTCATCACATCAGGTGCCTCCTTCATGTGCATCACATAATTACTCTATCCCCCCACCCCCCCATCTAGTAACCCTCAGTTCTTTCTCATAGATAAGAGCCTCTTATGGCTTTTTAAAGATTTTATTTATTTGAGAGAGAGACAGAGAGAGAGAGAGAGAGAGAGCATGAGCGGGGAGAGGGAGAAAAGCAGACTCCCTGTTGAGCACAGAGCCTGATGTGGGGCTCAATTCCAGGACCCCGAGATCATGAGCTGAGCCAAGCGAAGGCAGATGCTTAACCAACTGAGCCACCCAAGTGCCCACCCCCATCTCAAATATTTTTAAGGTGACACATTTCCATTTAAGTTTTATTTTTGGAGGTGGAAACTTCTTCATATATTGAAAAATAATAAAGCAGCAAATATCCTTATTGCTCAAGATACTAATCAATTTCCATTTATTGGCTCTAAAAAGGTGTTGATAAATCTGCAGATAATCAATGAACTCTAGATTATGGCCAAATTCTAAGGATATTCAAACTGAGTTCATCTTGTCCTTGCATGCTTTAAACATTTCTAAGTTAGCTTCAGTAAGATTTTTTTTCCCTAAATTCTAGGGCACTTAAAGTATTAGAAGTTCACTTTTCTTATTTTCTGGGAATTTTAGGGATATTTAATATTTCTATTTATACAAGCACTTTCTTGCCTCAATAAATCAATCAGAACAGAGTACTTTTAATTTAAGAGACTTCATGACCCAGTTTATTCATACCATATGGACATCAGGGACCATAAACCACTCACATAATGACAGTTCGAGGCCTTTGTGGGTTACAGACATACAGACATGGAGACCTCCGAGCCTCAATTTTAGCCATGGAATAAGACACATAGGAAACTAGAACTCACACATCCAGATTTCAAAAACAGTTCTCCTTTCCAAAAGACACAAAATACTTAATTTGATCTGGGCCCAAGTAGACAGACACATAAGCACGCAGACTAAAGATGAAACCCTGGACTCTCTGTCATTTCTCACCCAACAGAGAACAGATCCCAGGGCTCCATCAGTTCTTTTGCAGAGCGTACCAAATGGTAAACCACAAAGCCAAACCCCTAGTCATTGCTGCCACTGACAGGAAGTAACCTCATGAGGTGCCCGTGAACCCAAAACAAGAAACAAGTCGAAGAGAGGAAAATAAACCAAGTCAAGGGTCAGCAAAGTTCTGTTGCCCTTTGGAATTGCCTCTGTAAGCCAAGGAAACATGGGGCTGGGCTTAAGATATTCTTTTCTGGCCATGTGGTTCTTTACCAGGCTTACCAGGTGAATCCACAGGGCATATCAGGGCATCTTAGTGTATGAGTTCCCAGTCTGTGAAAGAATATTTTTGCAGGAAATTATTATTTTTTTAAGTAGGCTGCATGCCCAGCATGGAGCCCAGCATGGAGCTTGAACTCACAACCCTGAGATCAAGACCTGAACCGAGACCAAGAGCCAGAAGTTTTACTGACTAAACCACCCAGGCACCCCTTCAGGATATTATTTTACACAGGTAAAATTGCAGGTCTTACACAAATATAAAGTGACTATATGTCAGCCATTTTATTCAATTTACTAACAATGAACAGACCAGTAGTATGTTACTATAGGTTCAATTCATTGTTTTAACTTTAACATGGGCTGGAAAAAGGTACATTGACAAACAGTATTTTGACTCATTAGTGACGTCCATCCTGAGTGTGGATTGTGTGAGTGGCTTTATGCAGTCCCCACAATAACTACTTTTATGGCACCAAAAAGTGTGCCTGTGTGTATAAGCTTGTAGGGTAAATGCTGATGATCAAGGAGGCTGTAAGCATGAGTTCCTAAGGCAGCATCCTGGAGTGACACTGCTTATACCAGTTTCACACCACACCTGTGTATTAAACAACCTCATGACAGTCTGACATCCAAGTGTTAAATTCTCCGAGGCCAGGTGAAGTACTGGAAAAACAAACAATCCATTTGTAACAGAAAAGCACTTACTCTTGCCTGTCTCCTCAACAAGATGCTGTCTCAGGAGCAGGTAACCAGACTGGTCCTCCCTGCATTCCCCTTGACTGGGGCCTTGATTTACCTGTACTCTTTCCACAGGTAATAATTCCCACCTGTTCTCCTTCTAGTGATGAGCTTTGCAAGTTCTTCCCAGTGCACCAGAGGTCCCTTACCTATTTGCATTTCTGTGACTAACAGAGAACATTCAAGTGGTTCTTTGCAGAGCAATGTAGATCTGATTCAAGGTAGGTTTTCTGACTATTTTTGAGAAGTAGTTAATGACTTATCTTGCTTGAAAAGGAAAACAGTAGGGCCCTCATAAATTTCATCCCTCAGAGCATCCAGGAAAATCCAGACTTGTCAATAAACGGTCTTCCGATCTCAAAACAAACAAATAAACAAACAAATACTCTGGCATCCTTAGCATCCTCTGTAATAGTCAAACGTCATTATTGCAAGTAAGTGGCCAACTTCATAGAATTGAATAAAAATGTAAAAGTAATAATGCAAATAAATAAATTGGAATGTATTTGCCCAAGTAACAGGGAAATGCCACGATCAAGCCAATTCCAGGTAAAACGTAACTCTGGTCTGGTTCTGTCTGTTGCTACTTGACCACATTCATCAAAGAAATGTTCCACATATGGTGAACAAAGTGGTCTCCAGGAAGTCCAGCCTGAAACACATTGTCTACAACAGCAACAGAACCAGCTAGTATTCTACAGGTACTAAAGCCACGACCTCCAAAGATAATCCTTTACTACTGGACAGGAATCTTTTGCATCCTTACTAGAGAAAGTTGACACATGAACAGGAAATGCCACACAGAACTGTCAAGTTGCAAAATGAAGTGGTAATAAATTGCCCCAGATAATTAAATAATCCTTAGATGCACTTGTTAAACAATGCCCCATGATGACACTGTCAGGATTTGCTATACTCTCTCGGTCTGATTTTCATGTTTTGGGCATGTTTTTCTAATCAAATATAATGTTATAACAGATAAGTCTAAGAACAATAAGGTAACCATAGAGGAAAATATTCAGTGTAGAATAATAAGATGTACTAATCTGTTAGTGGCCTTTATTTACTTTTTACTAGCTTGTTCTTATACTACAAAGAATGCTGTCAAATAATGCTGCTAAGTTAATGTACAGCAATTAATGCTCCTAAGTGAATATACTGCAATTCAATATATGATGAGTAATTTAATATAAAATCAGCGAGTGTAGGGTGCAGGATAACCATTACGAGAATGGCAAATTTAACCTCTTTTGACAAATATAGCTCATGTGAAATAAACAAAATAATTCTCTATGATAAAAATTCTAACAATTATGTTTCGATAAAATAACTCTGATAGTCTAAAAGTTATATTAATAAATAGATCTGAAGATAATTTTGAAGCTGAATCTTGAAATATTGTGGAAAGTTTTGTGCTATCAGAAAACAAACAGCAATGCAATTTTAAGATAATTAGACATGGATCAAAATTCTGTGGTCATCTCTCTTATCTTTCTAAACAAAGAATATCTTAGTAGTGCTTTGCATTTCCATCTTTTCTGATTTCTTCATGAACTTCTGATATAAACTGTGGTTTCGGGTTTAGAATAAACTGAAACAAAGTATTGGGGTCTCTTATATTTGTTGCTACACTTAGTAAGTAAAGAAGTCTCAGTAAAGGAAGTGATGTCTAAATTTAGGTCTAAAAAACAGTAGGAGTTGAGTTAATGAGGACCAGGGAAGGCAATTCCAGACAATAGGAGGAACAGGTACGAATGTCTTGTGATGGGATGAATCATGCCGTGTTTGAGGAATTCAAATAAGGTCAGTGCACTTCTAGGGCAAAATGGTCCAGGACATTATTGTGAAATAAGCCTGGGGAAAGGTTGGTCCCTAGGGTAAGGCCCAGTTGAGAGTTTTATTCTTTATCCTACAAGGAGTGGGATGGCATTGATAGTTTTAATATTGAGTTGGAGAGAGAAGTATAGTTAGATTTGCTTTTTAAAGACAATAGTTTGGTCATTATACAAAAAGGACTAGAAGAGCCCAAGATGGGCTGTGGCTACACCTGTTAGGAAGTAGCGCGGTGGTTCAGTTGAGAATATGAGATGGATTGACATAGTGGTGGTGGAAATGGAAGTAAGTGGGCCAAATTGAAAGTATGAAACTCTGAGGATACACAAGGAGGCAAGGAAGCAAGAAGAATTGAGTAGACATGGTAGGACTGAAGGAAAGGATACAAACTGATGAGTCATGGGAAGAATTTAGCCAATTCTACTAGGTCATTTGGGATTGCAAAGGAAATTCACGTAAAAATCAGATTTTTGTCTTCTCTTGGAAAATTAGATGTTAATACTTTGATAGTAATCTTCCTTGGCAACTACCTGCTATCATTGGTAAGTGGAGTCCTAGACTGGAAATACCCTCTGCATAATAATTCCAACACCACCCCACTCTTCATTGCATTACCCTGTTTCTGCTCTCATTCGCTTGGTTGGCCCTATGCATTAATAGGTCTCTTCTGTCTGTCAAAATATTTCAAAAAGTTGAAAAATGACTCTTGGAAATGTAGAGCGAACATGTGTCGAAGATGAATTTAACGCATTAACATGGAAACCGACAAGATAGTAAGGCTAGTGCAAAGGAGAACTCAAGAAACAGAAACAAATTCATATGCAAATACACAATCCAACAATCTTATTTCACATGTGTGTGTTTGTGTTTGTGTGTATTAATGAATTTATTTCGTATAGAGTGGAGTCAAAATTGGTTTACATCCTATAGGTCAATAAAACTTTTTGAGGAGCTTTGTAGTTGGTTTCCTCACAAGGAAGAAATTACTTACATTTCTCCAGTTCAACAGTCAACTTCAGAAATTAATAGTCAACTTAAGAATCTGGAACCTAATCAATAGTGTGTAGTAAGTCAGAGAATTAAGTACTCCTTGGGTGTGCCTGTTAGACAATGTTCCAGTATAACATCAAAAGGGCATGTAGTCCTTCTTTGCTTATTTCTAAGTATTACAAAATTATTTTCTTTTTAAAAATGTTTTCTTATTTATTTGAGAGAGAGAACTTGAGTGGTGGGAGGAGCAGAGGGAGAGGGACAAGCAGACTCCCCACTGAGCACAGAGCCTGCTGACATGGGGCTCAATGCCTTGACCCTGTGATAATGACCTAAGCCAAAATCAAGAGTTGGACACTCAGCTGACTGAGCCACCCAGGTTACCCAAAAATTACTTTCCTCATATACTCCTGGTTTGGATGAATTTGAATTGCCAGGGTTGTATTATGCCAGGACTTCTTTTCTAATCCACCCAGAAGATCACAACTGCTAGCTTTAAAGGTACATTATTCTGCTATTTGTTCCCTTAATTTTCTAAGAAAACACAAGTAAATTTAGAATATATGGTTAGGAAACTCAACTCCCTGCCATTATTTCTAATCAGGCTCCTACCTATTACTCCCTCTTTATCCATTTGCAAGTAGTGCTTTTCAATTAAGCTGCTTCGCTCCATGAATGGAAATCAAGGCTTGGGTTTGGCTGGAATTACATCATTTACCAGCCCCTCTATTTCTCTGAATAATGACTGGTCCTATCTCTGCTTTATTGTTTGTTGTCCAATTTTCCTTTGAGAGCAACAGCAAGCTGTGGCTGTGTTTAAACACAATGAGTAAAGTGGAAAATTGACACAATTATTCCAATAATTTGGGCTAAAAGGAAAACAATAATTGAATAGAAAAGTAAGATGTGTTTCAGCAGACACCCCACAAATGGGCTGTCTTCATTAGCCACACTCATCCTCCTAATGGCTTAGGTCATGGATTCTCTCCAGCGGGCTCTATGATCAGGGAGTTTATTGTATATGACATGTGAGTCAGTTCAGTGTCTATTTGCTCAGGGAGAGATTCTGGTGAGATCTCTGCTACATTTTCTGCGGAGTGAAAGAGAAGGAGGCTCTCCTGGGACAGAATCACTCTTTCCTATCTTTGGCACTGGCACCAATCTCAGTGCCTCCTCTCCCTGCTCTGTCAGATGGAGATTATGATGCAAACGCTCCAAATTATCATGGGGATTAGATGAAATTGTCTACAAGTGAGCCGGTGTCCAACATCCAGCAGGTTCCAGTAAATGCATCCTCACACCCCCTGCCCTCCTTCTTCCAGGGAGTCTTGAGCTGGAGGGAGGGGTTCAGAGAGGGCAGGACATGGATTTAGAGTGTGGAGAGAGGGGTCCTCCAAACTCTTCTGCTGCTAAGAAAGCCTGTGAGTATGAGTCAGAAGTATGAATGAGCATGTGCCAGTCCAGACCCCTGAGTCAGATTCTCCAGGGGAGAAGGTGGCCTGGGGCAGAAGGTGATGCTCAGTTCACAGATTTCATGGAAGAGAGCATCCTGAATCTCAAATAGAGGACACCATCTCAGACCCTTAGGTAACCTGGAAAACTGATGTTTCAAACAAGGTTCTTTGTTCCTTTTTGCAGAACTGGTTCCTCGATCAGATCTAATTGGTGGTGGAATATAGGAAATAGGCAACGGAGCCTTCTGGGTAGAGTCAGCGAGCGAACAGGACTTTCCTTTGTGGTGCACATACTATGGTAGACAACACAGTGCTCCCCTACCCTAATATGTCTACAGCTTCATTCCCTGAACCTGGGAGTACGTTGCCAAACATAGCAAGAGGGCATAAATTAAGGATGAGGAAACCATTTGGGTAATCTGTTTGTGCCCTGTTTAATTGCAAGCGTTCCTATAGGAAGGGTTTAGGATTGTCAGGGTTGGATAAGGTGTTATGATTGGAAACAGGTCAGAATGATGTGGGATCATGAGCTAAAAAATGCAGATGATCTTTAGAAACTGCAAAAGACAAGGAAGTAGACTCTTCCCTGGAGCCTCTAAAAAGAGCATAGCTCCACTGACCCAGTTTGGACTCTGACTTTCAGAAGTATAAGAGAATGATTCTGGATTTTCTTAAGCCACTGAGTTTCTGGCAATCTGTTAATGACAGCCATAGGAAACTAATACATATGCTCACATATTCCTCTTAGTACAGTAAAAGGCCATCAAGGTGGGCAGGAGATATTCTCTGAGATGGTGCCAAGAAAAGGTCCCAGATCCAATCAAATGGAGGGCAAAATTGGCCAACGTCACAGTGGGGCATGTCAGCAGCATCAAACCCTAACCAGTCCCAAGTTCTAGCTCAGCTCCACCTCCCCCAATGCCCAAGGCAGTGTCATTAGTTGGTAACAACAATAGGACAGTCATAAGAGCTACCATCTACTCAGGGCTGCTGTATACAGCCACAGAGTTGTGATCTGCACAGCTCAGATGGGAACCTTTCCCATGAGTCATAATAATGAGGGGTCTTGGAGCCATGTAGTGTTCAGCTTGCATCATCTTGCTTGGAAATCTTGGCAACAATATCAACACTGCTAGGCACTAGGGATGCTAATATGGGCAGCAAGCAGTCCCTGCTCCAGGGCATTTGCACCCTTATTACGTACCAAACACAGCACCAGCCCAATACTACTTGGCCTTTGCAGCCCATGCTGTGAGATTTGGGAACTTTATTCCTGATATGATGGTATGTCCTTGGAAGATTTTAAGTAGGTGAATGACATTGGTTTATTTTTTTTATAAAGATTACAGGTATGGGAAGTGTGGCCAAGAAGGATAAAGAGATGGACCTTGAAGAGCACAGCGACGTAGAGCCAAACCCAGGTCAGAGGGCAGTACAATTTCAAAAAGGGAAACAGAAAAAAACATTTTCAAAAAGAAAGAAAAGAAGAGAAAATAAAATTAAATTCATAATGAATGAATGAATGAATGACGAATCTAAGAGGGACAGAGAAATGAAATGAGTCAGCTCTTGAAACTTTTGGGCGGCAGCTCCATGAGAATTTGGATCTTTTCTATCTTGTTCATAATTATTCCTTAATGGCTACAGCAGTGCTCAGTTTATGGTATTCTATAAATACTCGTCCAAGAGTAGAAGGGAGGATGAAGGGAGGAAGGAGGAAGGAAGGAAGGATGGAGAGAAGGGAGGAAAGGGAGGGAGGGGCCATTATACTATTCAGCAAAGCCCTGTGCTACTACCCAAGGAAGTCAGACACTCACATCCCAGATCACTAGATGCCGGCATCACCATCAAGAGACGACCTCTTCCCTGGCGGTTTACACCTCTCTGAGTACCTGCCCTTGAGTATGTTACACAATTCCCTCAGCTGTCAACATGCTAAGCATCCTACCCTTTAAAACAGGGGAAAATGCATTAATTATAGGAGAGGATGACCAAGGAATAAATGAATGAAGGATGAATAAGCAAATGCAATGAGACAGAAGTCTGAATTCAAATTATGGTTCTGCACCTTCCAATCAGCTGAGGAACTTCACCCCTTAATTTATGTGACGCTGTGCCGCATGGTTGTTGCAGGCATCTAGTGATGCTCTTCTATACAATTCCTGGCTGGGACATGAGGAGGACTCAAAATAGGGCAGTTACTGTGGTATTAAAACAAGGCTAACCCCCAGGAATGCTGTGACTCAAACGAGATAATCTGTAGAGCATTTATTGCACAGTGACAAATGGCAGTGATTAGAAGTCTAGTTCTGAGCAGCAATGAGTCCGTGACACAAAGCAGATTTGTTTTCCGGGTAAAGGAGGTACAGCCTTCAGTGAGTCAGGATAAGAACACCAAGCGAGTGACCATGAAGAAAATATTCACTGTACACATCATAATAAGAGACATTGTGGGGATTTTAACGGGTTTATGACTTGTTCCGTTCCAAAAGTCATATATACTCATTTAAAAGGATTTGGAAATTATATCGAAGCAGGAAGAAGAAAATAAAATTATTCACCCAACAGCCAGAGACATACTCTGTTAGCAATGTTAATATGTTTCCCTCTACGCCTTGATTTTACTCTTTACAGGTTTTAACAAGAAACTTTGTAGAATTTATTCTTGGACCCAGCAGTGAAAAAATAATATATAAGATTTAGCATTTTTTATTTTGCTCACTTTTCTTTACAAAATAAACATTTTCTCCATCTTTGCTTAGGCGAACACAATCATGATTGCCTATCAATTATCCTGAGTGTATGTGCCCGTTTTACTCATCACCATTAGCTTGCTTCTACTTTTGTTGATCTCAATAACAAGCAAAGTGAGCATTTTTGCATGTATAGTATTCTTGCAAACTTTAGAAAATCTTTTGCATTTGATCAGTATTTTGTTGTTTGTAATGTTGGTCCGCCTTATCCAATCGTCTGATAAAGATTGATTAAGCATTTATCACGTGTCAGGCATGGCTCTACGTACTGGGGATCCAACACAGAAGGAGGTCCTGCTCTCCTGGATGGTAGCAGAGTCTAGGAATTGTAGACAACATCTCATCGGCCATTGTATTTGCTTGGTTTTTGCAGGCACTTGCTACTATTACATTTTAGGAATGAGGACCTTGTAGTTTCAGATGGGGCAGAATGATACTAAAAAGGATTGTCCTGGATATAGGTCCAGTGTGATTTTCTGCCTTCCTGCCTCTCTACCCCTGACCTATGCAAGGAGAACAGATGGCTGGTCCCTTACCGTCACGACAGGGCCAGCAGCACCGCCGTGAGTTTCTGTGTGTGTACATCAGCCCTGCTGGGCGGGGAGCTCATTAAGGGCCAACACGTGGGCCTAACATCTCCACATCCCCAGTGCTCAGCTCCCAAAATGGCCTTCAAGAAATGTTTACTGGAAAACTTAATGACTTTGTCTTCTTTTCTTCTCCCCAGTGTCTATTCTAATGAAGGTGCCCCATTTACCCTCCTGTCTGCAGAACCCAGTTTCTACAGCCCAGCTGGGAGCACCTCACCAACTGTGCAAACCCTTCCAGGAATCTGCTGTCACCATTGAGGGATTGATTCTCAGTCCTGCTGTGAGCCCCAAGGTGCCTCCCGAGTTCAAACTGCACGCACCCTCGCTGGGGTGAGCCGTGAATGCCCCAAGAGGTAGGGTTGGGGGAATGAACCCAAGTAAAACCACAGGCACGAAGAGCAGGGTTCGATAAGAACAGCGGGATGCTTTCCATCTGGGTGTGAAATGGGCTTTTTCTCTGTGGTTAATGAGAACAGCCTGTTTCCAATTTGACTAATGCCTTCCATTAGAGCTTTGGCACAGTCCAGCAGAGAGGCACGACTGGGGGCTTTGCCGTCCTTTCTTAAAAGCCAGAGATTGCTTTGTCATTCAAATTTTTCCTTTGATCCCACCCAATAATCTAAGGCAAGATTTACTCAGGTGGATCTAAAAAAGAACCCACCTCTCCATTTGCCGGCTAGCTAGTGACTTTGGGCAAGATTCCTCACTTCTCTGAACTTCAATATATTCTTCTGCAGAGTACAGAAATTATCCAGAAGGGCCCAAAGACGTCACAAGAGCTCTCAAAAATGGCAGTCAGAGAGGGTTGCCTGGGTGGCTCAGTTGGTTAAGCCTCCAACTCTTGGTTTCAGCTCAGGTCATGATCTCAAGGTCATGATCTCAAGGTCAAGAGATCGAGGCTCATGTCAGACTCTGAGCCCGTGAGGAGTCGGCTTTTGATTTTCTGTCTCTCTCTCTCTCTCTCTGCTGCTTCTCCCCTTGCTTGTTCTCTCTCTCTCTCTCAAATATAAATAAATAAAATACTTCTTAAAAATAGAAGAGTCAGAGAAAGATGTCACCATGGAAGCAAGATCAAGGTGACATGATGTAAATTGGACTCTACCTGCAGTTGTCAGCTTTGAAGATGTTGGAAGGGGTCATGAGCCGAGGTATGTGGGCAGCCTCAAGAATCTGGAAAAGTCTAGGAAGTAGGTTTTCCTCTAGGGCTTCCAGAGGCAACATGGCATGCTCACACCTCGACTTTGGCCCCTTGAGACCCGTGTATGACTTCAAACCTATGGAAGTGTAAGATAATAAGTGTGTGTTATTTTAAATTTGAGGTAATTTGCTGTATAAGCTGCAGAAAAACAATGCACTCTTCTTCTTCCTCTTCTGTTTCTAACAGATGAGCAAACGGAGAACCAAGAAAATTAAATGTCTTTTTCATGGCCTATCAAATATAGCTAAATAAAATCCATATTCCAAAATCAATCCCTGCCTTGCACGCAATGATTATTGTTCACAAAAGTGCCGAGGGGCACGTTCTGCTATATTGATGTTAAAGGAACCCAGGTCCTCCCTGTAGCAAAACCCACCAGTATGAAGCCCCAGGCAGCCTACCTTGTCCAGGCTGGGTTCTAACATACTGAGTGCAGACAGACTTGCATCACTTCAGAGAAAAGTTGTGGCTCTTGAGCTGGTTAGAGCCCTGGGGAATGTTTATAGACCTGCTCACTTGTTTCAGAGCCAAATTAATCAGAGACATAACAGGGGAGGGAGATATTTTTCATTTCTCAAGTTAATGAACAAATGGATTTCCTATTCATTATTCATTGACTTTTGAAGTTTAATGAATAGCTCAGGGACAATCACTAAATTTTGGTATTTATGGAAAATAAGCAGCAGCCAGATTCACTCTGCATCAAGTTTGCAGCCATCAGCTTATTATATATAATGAATTTCACTTATTACTTTATCTGGTATTTATCAATTTTCCATTTTTAATGAACATAAAGTGATGAATTCATGAAGAATGCCCTCACTGCTCACTCCCCTTTGATTTTATTCCTTTTTGAGAACCAGATGGAAGTTTCCAAGAGCCTGCCTTGCCTTTTATCTGTGTCTGTGTTCCAAATGGTTTTTTGTTTGTTTGTTTCCAGGAAAACTAATCTTCTCCTGGACATTCATCTACTTTTCCCATCCATTTCTTCTTCTACTGGAAAATTAATATCGTTCCTTCTCTTTTCTCCAGAAAAAAAAAATGGCTCTTGTGCTTAAGGATGGAGTAAATAGGCAGAAGAAGAGACATTTTAAGACTAATACTTTGTGATACCTTAAAACAGGAGCAAAAATATAAGAAAAAGAATAAAGGCCCACATCAAAACCCCTCACCCATTCCCCACAATCTACAAGTACAGATATTTAAAGAGAATAAACTTAGAGAGACTTTCAAAAGAAAAAAAATAAGAAATGATATCATCCAACAGAGCCTTCTGATACATTATTATTATAATAATCAATATTATAACCTTTGTTTCGGGGAAAAGTGTAAATATGCCAGAGGCAGAAACATGAAACTGTTTTACTTTTCCAGGAATGATTACCAGCTGGGATCTCCTAAAATTTCCCTTCCCACTGAGCAGTGGTTTTCTTTAGCATCTCAGTCAGATTCAGTATCTTAAGTCATGTTTAGTTACTGAAGCCGTCTTGTTACGTTCCTAAGGTCCACTTGATCATTTTAATATTTCTTCTTTTAAAGATTTTATTTATTTATTTGACAGAGAATGAGAGAGAGAGAGAGAGAGAGAGAGAGAGGCAGAGAACAAGCAAGGGGAACAGTAGGCAGAGGGAGAGAGAGAAGCAGGCTCCCCATAGAGCAGGGAGCCCAATGCGGGACCATTTAACATTGCAATTCTATATCTGATGCAAGGCTCCCCACTTCCTGACTCTACCACCCCACTCTGGGCAAACGAATTGGTGGTTAATTTGTGGACCTAAAAATGTGACAGAAACCTGAGCAGAGAATTCTCTGCTCTCCATCTTCATCCCCATCTTAGCCTCTGATTTGGGGGAAAAGAGCAGAGAGAAGGGCGCTCCATAGGTGGCCACCCATGAAAAGTTTGATGATGGATGTTTGCTTCATTGCACCCCCTTTGCAAGGGGGCTCCCTCCCAACCAGAGCATGTCTTCTCGCTGAGCCACTAAGGCTGACCCTCATGATGCACTCCATTCTTCTGCTGTAAGAATTCTTAGCTCCGCATGTGAGGGTCCTCAACTAGCCCAGTCTCACGCCACCGTGGTCCCCAAACTCTGTGGCCTGTGACCTGTGCATGGGTTATATCCATTACTATAACTCTTGGAAATAGAAGTAGGAAGGAAGTGGTCAACTCTTTATTTCCTGTCTGAACTTGTTACCAGGCCAACCTTCTGCAAAACTCTGTTGCCAAGAGGATCAGCCAGGTCAGCAAGCCCAGCAAATAAGGGGCATCCAACAGTAGACTCTCCCGCTCTTACAGAACCTCCCAATTTGTTCAGTTTTATAAGTCACTCTCAGGGCCCCCACCCTTTGGCTTAGGTGACAAAGAGACTACCCTAGGGCCTCCATCCTATAGTTATACCCTTTGAAATAAGAATGGCAACCAGCACCTCCCATTAAGTGGTGGTGTCTACTCTGGTCAACAGAAGGAGGTGGGAATGGTTGTGTTACTCCTGAGCCTAGGCTTTAAGAGATTGTGGACACTCTTGCCCACTCTTGGAATTCTCCCCCAGCACTTACACTTTAAGGGATGATACTCAAGGATAATATTTTGGAATGGAAATATCTACTGTGAGAGTTTTAATGATAAGCTGAGTGACACAAATCCATCCTGTCTTCACTACAAACCTTCCAACTCTTCAGTAGGAATGAATTCCTCTGACAAAGTTTATTGTCTTTTGGAAATGAAGAGACAGGTGAAGGGATTGGAGTCACATCTGAATCCGTATAGTGGAGACCCAAAACTTCAAGGCAGGAGACCCCACAGGGACTATGAGATAAAAGAAATGAACACCTTTCATAAATTTGTATGAATTTGGACATTTTTGGACTACCACAGGCTGTGGAATTCAGAACACCAAGTCGATTTCACCCAGAGGGCTGTGAGACGCTTCACCCAATATCTGGGTTGCATAAAGATGAACAAAGCCTGGTTCCTGATCTTGAAGAATTGATACTGTGTTCCTATCTGACCCTTCTGTGCACGCCGGGTTTTCATGGTCAAATATCTCTAAGACTGAGCTCCTCCAAATGCTGTGCACATTGCAAAGGCAGCACAGCTCACAGGGATATCACTGACTTGGAGGGAAGATCCTAAATGTTGACCTTGATTCTGGCACTGGATCCCGGGGTGTGCCCTCCTCTACCTGGGGCTCAGTTTGTGTGCATTAAGCAGATATATTAGGAATATCCATGGTCTAAGAGATGACTTAAGTGAGGTGGAGACAGTATGGAGTGGGGGTTTCCTCTACCTTCCCACCCGATGTATTACTCATTCTTCCCACAGGGCCATTCAATGATCACCCTAGGAAATAGATAAATAACCAATGCAGGAAGAGCACATGCAGCAGACATGGAGACTCATTCAGAGAGACTTGCTGATCAATAACAGTCGCTCGGGTCAGGATTTGCTTCCCCGGGAAGGTGGAAGAAGGGATGCTGAGATCAGGGTCATGAACCACTGAACACTCCTCTTTCCTCAAGCAAGACGGAGCGTGTGTTTCTGTGGCTGGGTAACATTTGAGTGAGACAGAAAAGGCTAGACGTTTCAATGGTTGCTAGGCAGCCTGAAGGCTTTGCAAAAATAAATACATTGAGGTCTGGTGTTCAATCTTTCTTAATATTATTTTTTTCACCCTTGCAAGGCTGTGGCTCTAGGGGATGCCAGGGCAGAGTTATTAGCAATTACGAACTGTGGTCGTCTGGAAAAGGTCGACAGTGAACAGATTTTTAAATCCTGTTTCGAGATGTTCCCCTCATTAAACCACATAAAAGCTCCCTGACTAGCACCTAATGTATTCATTCAATTTGAGAGTCCATTAATATATATTGAGTGCTATATGCTAAGCACAGGCCTGGACACTTTAACTTGGCTTGTATTTTTTTCTGTGCTCACCCAAATCCTTTGAGGTAGGAATTAGCTGGCCATTTACAGACAATGCGACTGAGGCCCAGAGAAACAAACCGGCTTGTTCGAGGGCTGAACCAGGGCTGGGATCCCATTTTCCTGACTGTTGAATGATGCACATTTGTTAGATATACTCCTTCTCTCTTTTCGACAGTCAAGTTTTATGTCTCAAGATGAAATCCAAACAAAATGTAGTTTTGTTTTGTTTTAATCATCATAATGTATTTCTTTTGTTTGGTTTTTATTATGTGTGGGGCATCCCCATTTTTTTTTCTATTTTAAAATTTTCTTTTTCTCACCAACATATTTCCTTCCCCAGAGCCTAGAATAGTACCTGGCACATAGTTGGTGCTCATTAAAAATTTTTTGGTTTTTCCAGTAGAAGTTTATTTGTAATAACATTTCTTTATTATTTTTATCATAGCCATCACAACTGATGCAGGTGTCTGTTCATCCCGAGTAGCCTCTAGGGGTTTATTTAAAGAAAAAAATGAAAGGTGCCTGTAGAAGAATATGATAGTAAACTAAGCACAATATTGCTCTCGTCCACACACCAGTGAGGCTCCAGTCTGCTCTCATCTCACTTCCTCTTAAGGACTAATGAATGGTCAAAGTCTAAAAAGAAAACTTATAAGTTAGAAAATGCTTTCCCTTTTAACTAATGTGTTTCCTGTGTAATTCTACAAGCAGGAAATTATATTTTCTTTATGCTAATTTATGATCACATTCTATTAGTATACAGTACTAGCAATAAATCTTATTTTGGATTGCAACAAAAGGGCTAAATATAAGATTCTTTTTAAAAAAGATTTATTTATTTGAGAGAGAGAAAAGAGAGACAGTAGTGGGGAGGGACAGAGGGAGAGAGAGAGAATCTCAAGCAGTTCCCCACTGAGCACAGAGCCAGACACAGGGCTCAGTCTCACAACCCTGAGTTCGTGACATGAGCCAAAATCAAGAATCAGATGCTTAACCCACTGAGCCACTGAGGTGCCCTTAAAAATATGATTCTTAAAGAAATGCTTTCATTTTTTTAAGGGCTTTCATTGCGTGTGTGTGTGTGTTCCAATAAAACTTTATTTATAGGTACTGAAATTTGAATTTCTTACATTTTCACATGTCATGATATATTATCCCCCTTTTGATTTAAAAAAAAAAAAAACCTCCAGTGTAATTAACATATGGTGTTATAGTAATTTCAGGAGTACAATATGGTGATCCAAGAATTCTGTAATTACCCAGTGCTCATCATGGTAAGTGTACCCTTAATCCCCATCATATATTTCCCTCATCCTCCCCTACCCACCTGCCCTCGGACAACTACCAATTTGTTTTCCATAGCTAAGAGTCTGTGGGCTTTTTTTTTTTTTTGGTCTTTTTCCTTTGTTCATTTGTTTTATTTCTTAAATTCCACAAAGGATAAGATCATGATATTTGTCTTTCTCTTATTGACTTACCTTACTCAGCATAACACCCTCTAGATTCCATCCATGTTGTTGCAAAAGGCAAGATCTCATTCTTTTTTATAGCTCTATCGTATATCTATATATACACCACTTTTTAATCTTTTCATCTATTGATGCGCACTTGGGTTGCTCCCATAATCTGTCTATTATAAATAATGCTGCTATACACATAAGGGTGCATGTCTCTTTTCAAATTAGTGATTTCATATTCTTTGTGTAAATATCCACAAGTGGAATTACTGGATCATAAAGTAATTCTATTTTTTAATTTTTTGAGGAAATTCCGTACTGTTCTTCACAGTGGCTACACCAGTTAGTTTGCATTTACATTTTTTGAATGGATGTGAAATCCTTAAATTCCTTTTCCTTTTACTCAGAGAGTTACTCTAGAGAATCTGTCTTCTCTTTTCTGGATTATAAGCTTTTCAAGAGCAAGAACCCTAATCTTCTTCATGTCCCCAGATCCTACAAGTATCAGAGAAAATTTATTGAAATAAGTGGAACATGATCAATGCTGACCTAAATAATCTATATGGATAATAGCCAGCTACCCAAAACAACAAAACTAAGACGTTATGGCTCAAGGAGCATAAGAAATCATTCAATCAATCTGTTTTAACACTAAAGAACCAAAATATTTCCAATACCATAGAAATGGTTCACACTAAAGCAATTATTATTTCCTTTTTTATCTTTGTGGGGTTCTTTCTTCTTTATTTATTTGTATCATATGAGTGGGGCTTCTGGAGTGAACAGAAATAAACCCATATCTTCAATTCTTATGATGAACAAGAAGTCTATTCTGTTACTCTCAATGTCCTCCAAAGCATCACTCACATGGTTAATTAGCATTCCCAGCTCTCCAATCCCTCTAATTCTTATCAAATGCTCCCTAGTTTTTCAAGTATATCAAGTACTATTGTAATAACTCAGGGATCCACTAATTGAGAAAATACGTAAAAGTCGATATCTCCTATGAGTTTAACCTATGCCTGGCAGTCAGTCAATAGATAGTAAATATAGATATGCTGGATTAGGTAATTAAATCAGTATTTCTTGAATGAATCAACTCTGTAATCATCTATAACTCAAGTATATATGTTATATTGACCACAACAGCCTCCATATACATTTGAGATGACTTCATAGAGAACAATTGGTACATAATATGAATTTTGTATTTGCTCCTATGTGATTTTGTCCATGAGAAGCACTAGGTGGATACAGAAAAACGCATCCAACTAAACCAGACCACATAGGAATACCAAAACATGTACCCCTCAAATCTCTGTGTGCTGCCTCTTGTCGCCATGTGTCAGGAGCCATGCCCACCCCAGAGGGTATGACAACTCTCCGTCTCACATCAGGTAACCTCCCTGTACCACTTCCGGGGTGGCAGGTGCCCCTTCGTTTCACTACATCTGCATCTTTGGGGTAAATACCCAGTAGCACAATTGCTGGGTTGTAGGGTAACTCTATTTTTAACTTTTTGAGGCACCTCCATACTGTTCTCCAGAGTAGCTGCACCAGCTTGCATTCCCACCAACAGTGCAAGAGATTTCACCTTTCTCCACATCCTCATCAACATTTGTTGTCTCCTGTCTTTTAGTTTTAGCCATTCTCACTGGTGTGAGGTGGTATCTCATTGTGGTTTTGATTTGTATTTCCCTGATGACAAGTGATGCTGAGAATTTTTCATGTGTCTGATGCCCATTTGTATGTTTTCTTTGAATAAATGTTTGTTCATGTGTTCTGCCCATTTCTTGATTGGATTATCTGGTTTTTTTGAGTGTCAAGCTTTATAAATTCTTTATAGGTCTTGGATACTAGCCCTTTATCTGATATGTCATTTGCAAATATCTTCTCCCATTCTGTAGGTTTCCTTTTAGTTTTGTTGACTGTTTCCTTTGCTGTGCAGAAGGTTTTTATCTTGATGAAAGTCCCAATAGTCCATTTTTGCTTCTGATTCTCTCACCTTTAGAGACGTGTCTTACAAGAAGTTGTTGTGGCCAAGGTCAAAGACGTTGCTGCCTGTGTTCTCCTCTAGGAGTTAAGCTTCTTTTTTTAAATTGTGTCACTATTGAAGTTTCTGAGGGTTGAGTCCTCGGTCTCATTTTCCATTTTGTTCCACTTGAACAGCACAGTGATTTCTAGGAATAAATATATTACATTATAGCAGAACTAACTGTGCACATATGTTTAAAGCATATTAATTATCCAGTCAACCCAACCTTTCTATAAACTCACGGATTTAGGCATGGTGTCAATTATAGTTCTTAAAGCTATAAAGTGGTAATTGGTTCTGTTTTGTTTTTCAACACTTCTGAGTCAGAGACCTTATATCATTCAAGGTTTGACCAAAGGACAGACCACCAATAAGTAGCAAATAATAGGGATTTGTTACAGAGATTAGACCTTGTACCACTTTAGGAGCTAGTGGGGAAGCCAATGCAAATTGTTGCCTCAACAATTGTCGCTATAGCGCCTTCAAACCAGTAGCTGGAGGGGAAGCTAGACCTGCAGTAGAACAGAATAGGGACAGGCCAAATCCTGAGGACAGACTTATTTCATTGGGACAGCTGTTCCATGTTTGATGATTCAGTGATCTGCAGGAGACCCTTGTCACGGAAGTGTACGCGTGCCTGACCCTAGACTCAGAGAAGCTGAAGGATGCAGGCTGATGGAATCTAAGAGAGCTATGGACCTAGTTTGTGACTCTAGAAGATTTGTGATGATGTGAGAAAGCTGCCAGAGGGCCTGGTGCTCTGTGCCAACCTTCAGAGCATCAACATGGCTGCGATTCCTGTTCCTCTTTCCAAGGGAAAAGAGGTTCAGCTTTCAAAACAGAAGAAGTTAGGACAATATTTCCCAAATTAGATCTTTCAGAGTGTCCAAAACACCTCTGCCAATGTCCAGCGATCCCCAGACCTCAGTGGGAAAATACTGCCTTAAAAGATAAATGCTGTGATTTAGGCTCCAGTGTAAGCACAAACACAAATATAAATGCAGCCCCAGAAAGTTTCCTATAAGGTAGTTATCCAGGTGGCCCAGAGTATGTTCATGTTAATTTTAGATTAAATTAGAAGGAAAACATTTTAAACATTCTGTAGAGAACCTATGGAACCCTGAATTTACAATCCCAGTTTGAATAGCTCCCTGTGTAGTGGTTACAAATTGGATTCTACCAAGGATTGCTTCTACCAAGTAGCTATTTGACTTTGTGCAAATACCTTTAAGTTCTCTGAGACTCAGGTTCATTCTGTATGAAGTGGGCAAATAGCAATAATTATATGCTTCTATTGTGAGGATTCAATGAGACATTGGAAGGGGGTAGTGGGGTGTGCAGTTCCTCAACAGCACCAGGAGAATGTGAGCTCTTGTCTCCCAGCTATCACTACTGTTATCATTATTGTAATCATTAAATGATTATTTCCATTATTTAGCTAATTCCTTCTGACTGGGATAAGTAGCAAGATCCAAATATGTGACAAATGCTCTCTGAGAAGTTGAAGACAAATCTGAGCTTGATGCCCTCAAGGTCCAGAATAAATGAAGACAGGATCAGTTCTATGAGCAGAGTTTTCTGACCTGAACAGGGCACCAGCTATGTGTGCACACTCGGCAGTGAGCACAGTTTCTATCTCCTGGAGAACTGCTGGTCTGTGTAGAGAAACTTGATAGAATGGAGGAGCTCTGGGTAGAGTGCTGGGGACTCTCATCTGTTATCTGCTCTGCCTCTCATTGCTATCATATGTGAGCCAAGCCCCTCTCTTTGTGGCCTCCATCTGGAGGAAGAAAGAAGGAACAGGGGTTAAAATCTGAGGTCAGAAACGGGCACTCACAAGCCATATTTTTTGTTTGACCCACAAGGCATGTTGAAAAGTTTTGATCAGAAATCAGAAACATATACATGAAAGTCTCGTCCTAAAAATAAATAAATAAATAAAGTGTGCAATCTGGCATTTCTACCTGCCACCCATCTGCTTCTGGTAGACGATAGGCTCCACATGTCACCACCATCACCGCCCCCCCTCCCCGTATCCCTGACTAGGAGTCTGTCACTTGGCATTTATCATTGTCCTTGAAAGGATGTTCTTCTTATAATATAGATACACTTTTCTGCATCTGAATCAAGCCAAACCTGGGGCAGGGTGGGGGGGGGGGAATGAAAGATGGATCTCCAGATCATTGGATTACAGCAAAAATGAGCTAGAATATATTCATGAAAGAGAAGTCTATTCCTTCCTGTCTGTATGCAGAGCCAATGTGGGTCAAAAGTTACAACTTGAGAGGTTATTGTAAAACAAATCATTAAAGTTGAGGCTGCCAAACCACCTCCAGGGTGTGTTCTTCATTTCTCTGTTGGTATGGACATGCTGAAGCTTTGGCTCAGGACACCATGAACCCATAGGTGGAAATGCAGCTCCTATTGGGCTGGTGCAGTCATTATTCCGGGGTATGTTTCAGTGAGGCATGCACCTCTTACGATGTATGGAAGCAGTGTTTGGGGCTTTAAAACTGCATGCCTATTTCCAACAGAGCAAGGTCTGAGACTTTGTCCCCCATCCAGATCACACTTTTGTAACATTTATTGGATTTACAACTTGAAGTACACAGTAGGAGTGCAGGTCAGGGACATCTGCCCCATTCCCCTGGGCATCAGCCACATGGTGAGGGTTTTCCAGAGTTAAGGTTTGGAAATCTAAAAAAAATTAAATTAAATTAAAAAAAATTGGAAATCTAGGAAAGACTTTGGCTTTGAGAAATAAGATACTAACTATGTCACCAGGTCTTGTCTTCACTGTCTCCTTGGGACGCAGAGACAGGAGGAATAGAGTTAACTTCTCTGATCATTCATTTCTCCATCTTTAAAATGCCCTACCTATCCCAAAGTATGTAGGGTAAATGCCTAAGATAATAGATATGCTTCATCCACCCAAAGTTACTATTTTTCTAAGGCTGGCTTTATTTATTTATTTATTTGAGGGAGAGAGAGAGAGAGAAACATATACAGGGGGAGGACCAGAGGGAGAGAGGCCTAAGCAGACTCTGCACTGAGCATGGAGCCTGATGCATGACCTGAACTGATGATCCTGAGATCATAACCTGAGCCAAAATCAAGAGTCAGACACTTAACCAACTGAGCCACTCAGGTGCCCCCATCCAGAGTTAATATTCAAATAGAAGCAATTTCGGAAGAGTGTGCCATCATGAGAAGGACATGGACTTCAAAACCTCTCAGTCCTGGTCAAAGTTTGCTGTGCCACATGTACATCCCCAGCCTTGGGAAAATCAGACTACTTCCCACTCCATTTCCCCAAGGATAAACCAAGATCCAGTAGGACATCTTGAGACAACGTGTGCACAGCCCCTTGCACCTGTTATGAGCTGGAGAGGTACAAACTGTTGTTTCTTTAAACCTCTAGTCTCAGGGCACACAGCCTTGAAACACATGACTGGCTCTAATATTTGAGTCTGGAATCTTGAGCAGATACAGAGAAACAGCATCTCTACTGCAAAAGAATATATATTTGCATCCTGGCAGCCTGATTGATTTGAGCTTCATGTCATAGACAATTATCAGACCAAAATAATCCCTATCAGGATTTCAGCTTTAAGATATGGGTGTGGGGTGGTTTTTTTTTTTTTTTTGGTTGTTGTTTTGTTTTGTTTTAAATCTTGGCCCAACATGATTTGCCAAGTCCTAGCTGTATATTTTTATTGAAGGAAAAAAAAAAAAAACCTGTGATTTCACACTTCCCTATGACTGTTTGCTACCTCTTGACAGCTTTCACTACTTGGATTGGAATTCTGAGTTTGTCATGGACAGATGAGGTGAGACATTTTAAAGTTGCTGATGTTCCCAGGGAGCACAGACAGATCTGCTCAGGCTCATGCTTTAATTTTCCACCTCGTCAATTCCATGTCCTGCAGCCTCCCCAGCCCTGGCAAAGGCTCCTAGGGGCCGCGCAGTTGTCCTGCCTGTATGGAGTCATCTGTGTCTAGAATCCCTCCCCTGACTCGTCTATTTGCTCTCATGCCCTCATCCTCACAGATAAGCCCCCACCCCAAATGTTTCCCTCATCCAGGACGAATTGGTTTCTCCTTCCCCTGGGCATCTCGTTCTCATTTCCTTCCTAGGATCATTTCCTGAATGTCCACCACGTGGTGGAGTCACAGATCAATGCTGAGGGCTCAGAAGATCTCCTTCAAGTCATGGAGCACAGAATCTGTTTAGGGAAATGAATGATCCATTATCGGGTAATTACAAGTGTGTGCAGCACCTCAAGGAGGCGGGTGTTCATCCCGGTCTTACCAGTCAAATGTGCAGATGCTGCTGCAGGACCCCCGCCACTCACAACAGCCATGCCTCAGCCTAACAAGACTCATACAGTGATCTCAGATTTCCATCGCCGTGTAACTAATAAGCACAAGCCAGCAGCCTATGGCCAGACACGTTTGTCACCCCATGTTTCTGTGGGTGAAGCATCCAGCAGGTTTGGGTTGATTCCTCCCCTCAGGATGCCACAGGCCGACTCGACGTGTCAGCGGGGGCCGTGTCTTCATCTGGAGTCCTGATGAGGGAAGCTCTCTGAGGATGTAGGCAGAATTGATCCCCTTGTGGTTTTGGGACTAAAGTCCACATTTTCTTACTAGCTGTCAGCCAGGACCATGCTGAGCATCTAGAGGACACTCGAGAGTCCTTACAATGTGGCCTCCTCCTTATACCCTCTCCTCCTTCAAGTCTTCTCTTGTAGGATTCATCTGGTTAGGTCAGGCTCATCCTTTCTATTAACTCACACTGATTAGGGACCTTAATCACCTTTTCAAAATTCCTTACAGCAGCACTGATACTATTGCTTGACTGAATAACTGGGAGAAGGCGTGTATACCAGGGAGCAGGACTTTGGGGCGCCATGCTAGAACTCAGCTTGTACAACACCATAGTGTATTTCTGCCTCGTGAAGCCCCTGGGTGTCCACCCTGTCCCAAGTGCAGCCCTCATATGCCCCTTCATGGCGTGTACTTTCCTACCATGGGTGAGCATCTGCCATTAACCACGGACAGTGCCACCCTGAAAGGATCACAGGTTAGTCTTGTTCATATTTCTTTGACCAAAGACCATCAGATGGTACTGAGTAACTTGAAGGAATTTAGGGAAATAAAATTACAGCCTGTGTTAAAAAGAGCTGTGTGATTTGGGGTGAGTTGCTTAATTTTGTTGTGTCTTTATTGTTTTTAATCTATTAATAAAAAGACACATTTGGGCAGCCCTGGTGCTCAGCGGTTTAGCGCCACCTTCAGCCCAGGGCATGATCCTGGAGACCCGGGATTGAGTCCCACATCGGGCTCCCTGCATGGGGCCTGCTTCTCCCTCTGCCTGTTGCAATAGTCCCGACCCATCGAGAGCGTGTCAGTTGGCACACAGAGAGTCGCCAAGTTAGCTATTCATCCTATGAATATTTGTCAAGCACACATGTGCTCCAGGAAACTGTTATAGCCTCTGGAGCCTGAGCAAAGTTCTGCCCTCCTGGAGTTCACATTCGAGAGGAGACAAAAGACACACACTTGTGCCAGCTGCGGGTGACTGCTGGTATGGAGGCCACAATCCAAGTGAACTGGAATCTGAGACAACGAAAGGAAGAGACTGGCATAAGATTCTCAAGGAAGGTCACAGATGTAGGCGGCATGTGTGTAGAGAGCAAGGGCAGGGATAGAGCCACCGGGTAGTCCCCGGGCAGAGCCACAGGCAAGAGCGAGCTACTGCAAAGAGGCGAAAGCTCCAGCATGACCCTTTGCCCTGGGGGTTTGAGGCCTATCAAGGACCCAGTGTGCAGATGCAGCAAGCAGCGTGGGCCCCGGAGTGACAGGGGTGGTGGCTGGGAGCAGGGAGTGAGGGTGGAGCAGGAGGCCAGCATAGCTAACATCAGGCTCTGCAACTCATTATCAGGAATCCGGCTTCTCACCTGAACAAGAGGGCACCCAGTGGAATGGTTGGAATGGGGTCATTATGTGAGCCACATATTTTCAAAGAATTTCTTCAGGGTTTGGGGTTTGTTCTGAATCTAGCCTGCAAGGCTGTGAACTCCACACCCAGCATGTGTCTCAGGCTGGGACATCTCTGATAGGCCACCCTACAGGGTTCTCTGGTATCCTCTCTGTCCCTCTCTTCAGACTTCTCCCCCAGTCTGGCCCTGGGTCAGATGTCCCCACTGTGGTTGCTGAGCCCATGGCTCTGGGTGGATGCAGTGCTCAGGACATTTCCCTGGCCATCCACTCCTGGCTCACCTGCACTAGAGAACGTCCTCCAGGACGGACAAGGACGACTCTGGGTCAAGTTTCTTGACAGCGACTACAAAAAGACACTTAACCCCTCCACTCCTACGGATGTGAAAGATGACTCTGTCCTCACGGCTGTGGCTGGCGCAGTGGTCAATTGCTTTTTCTGAAGCCAACGACACAGGTTGTAATGAGCACTTGGTGGGAGGGAGAAATATTAACCATGATTCATACTGCAAATTGGAGGCAGGACCGGTAGTTTTGGAACATCCTGATTAGATTTTCATCTTGTGTTAGCAGCCGCAGGTCACGTTACTGTTTGCTCCACACGGTAGCATCACGCAGATTGACATGCAGGTAATTACGCTATTTATCTTCTTATGAAACTCTCTCAACAGGGAACCGATTATTAGGGGCTGGAGAAGGCCAGGGACAGAAGTCACACGGCAGGACAGGAGGACCTACGTCCTTGACGGTGGGCGGGTGGGTGCAAAGTCAGGGAGGTGCGCCCTCCCCTCCCAGTGGGAAAGGCAGCTTGTTTTTCTGGAGCTTTCACCCCTTGGGTCCTGTGGTTGTTCACACAGCCTGGGTTCCAGGGCCCAGGCGCCTGGGGCTCCTTCGCCCTCGCCTCCCTGCAGAGCCTCTAGCTGTTTTGCCATCCTCCCGCCGTCCTCCTGCCGTCCTCCCGCCATCCTCCATCCTCCCGCTGTCCTCCCACCTGCAGGTTGCTTGCAGACTGGCCTGTGCGGGGTCTCGTCTATTCCTCTCCGGTAGGTCCTCCAAGGATCTCCCTCTGTCGCTCCCTCTCCTCTCAGGAGTTCATTCACTCTCCATGCAGCAAGCGATCGCTTTTCTGAAGCACAGGCCAAATCACATCCCTCACTTGCTTCAAAGCTTTTACTGGCTTCTTATTACCCACAGAATAAGACCTTCAGGTTAGTCTCATACCCGAATCAGCCTCCATTTGCCTTTGAAAAGCCTCTTGCTGCCTCACTTTGCAAGAGACCCAGTCCCTGCACCATCCACGCACAGGGCTCCTCGGTTTTGCCACCGTGCGTGCTTGCGTACCAAGGCCCATGTGAGTGACACGTGCCACAAAGACAGGACGCCCTCACTCCTGAAAGCCATAGGGAGGGACAGGGGCCGCGCCCTGGGGAAGAGGCCAAGAGTGGGGCCGGAGACAATGAAGGAAGTGAGCTTGAGCTCCAGGTCCTAGATTTCAGCACGTACATTTGCATACTATATCTGTAGGGATGTATCCATCTAGATGTGGGTGTAGGTGGGACGCGGATGCAGACATGGGTATAGACATAGAGATGCAGATCTAGATGGATGCAGATCCGGGTAGATGTGGACGTGGACACGGATCCAGATCTACACACATAGTTTACGTCCATCCCCACATCCCTCCCTAATCTTCTTCCAGAAAAATCCCTTACAAAATTCAGTTGTCCTCATTGAGCTCTCTCTCCAGACTCTCACTTGTGATGTGCTCCAACCAGCCCACAGGACACTCACACCCCTCACGACCTGGAAACGGGCCCTAGCCACCTCGTGAGCTTGCCCAGCACCCCAGGCTCAGCCTCTGCCCCCGACCCTTCTGCAGCAGCACTTGGCCACCCCACTTCTGCATGAGGACCTCGACACCCCCCAGGCCGCCTTCTGCCTGCTTTGCCCCCTCCTTCCCAAGCTTCCCCTGGATGCCTCCCCCTCCAGGGACTCAGGAGCTGCCCGGTGCAGGGCAGGGCGCTCCCCTCCCAGAAGGAGGGGGAGTGGAGCAGGGGTGGCCCCCAGGGCCGTGGCTGTTAGATGCCATCTCTGCTGAAAGCCCCCAAATGCTCACCCTTACCTGGGGCTCCTCTCTGCACTCCAGGAACACATGTCCAGCCCCCTGGGGTGTCTCTTTTAGGAGTCATCAGGCATCCCAGGTAACCTTCCCAAAGCAGAACTATTGATTATGCTACTCAATCACTTGCCAAAATGTGAGAATCCTCCCCACCCCCTGCACATCTCATAGCGGTACAGTCCTTTGGCAGGACCTGCAAAACACTCAAAATGGCCCCTTCCACCCCCAACCCCAGCTGCCAGGCTGTCCCAGCCTGTCCTCCTAACCCGCACTATTGCAACACCTCCTGCCTGGTCCCCTAGCTCCTACCCCGCTCCCCACTCCCCTAAATCTGCCCGAGAGTCATTCCTGAAGACCTTTCACTAGGTCTTTGTCACTCTTAGAATCAAATCCAAGCCCCCTACTCAATCTCCGAAGGCCTGATGCTCTGATGGGCCCTCATTCTCTCTGATCTCAGCTCTCTTTGTTTTCCCCCAAAGACCCTCCGTTCAGAGTCCCTCACGCATGACACGCTGTTTCCTGCCACAGGACATTTTTGCTGCAGCCGGAGATTCCCTCTCTTCCCTGCCAGAACTTTGCTCGGGCGTCTCCTTCCCAATGTCTGAGTTTCAGCTCAAATGCGATCTCAGGAGATGTTTCCCCTAATCTCCCCGAGTCAGATACTCGAGTATATCACCCCATTCTGTCCTATTTATAGTCCTTTTCAGTATCTTCGTATTTCGTGTTTGTGTGTCTGCATCTTTAAAAGTTACACTGTCTCCATCTCCACTAGAATAAAACTTGCTTAAAACAGGAATAATTACCTTGAATCCTTTATGCCTTCAATGGTGTCCTGTTAACAATTGCTCTCTGGTAAGTTTTACAGAGCACATCACGTGTAGATGAAGCGGCGACCCAAGGATGTCATACCTGGGTATGACCTTCAGGAAGGGGAGTAGAATCCAGGGAAGGGATCCTGAGGGGAGGGCATGGCTCTGGGGACACAGGGTGGAAGCAGATCTTCTCCGACCTTCCCAGAATGGCTCTGCACTCGCATCTGGGTGGCCGGGTGGCCTGGTGTGCAGAGTAAATCCACTCCTGGACTCCGCTCAGGGGTGGCGCTGTGTGTTGAGTCTTGCATAAGCATTCTACTGGCCTTGACAGTGGATGAGCACAGATGCCAAGCAGAGGAAAGGGGCACGTCTGATGGGTGCTGGAGCCCCAGTGGGGCCTGGAGGGGGTCCACCTGGGGGGTGAGGGAGCGGACAGCGGGCTCAGACGCCAAAGCCATTCGGGTGAGGGCCATGTCCATGGGGCGGTGGGGGGGTGGAGTGTCGGCATCTGGGCATGGGCCGATTGACAGCAGCAGGACATCCAGGACCATCACAGGGACCCGTATATTAGGGATAACCAGGCCCGGTCCTCAGTGTTGGAGAAGAGAGGGAAAACCAGAAAGAACCTGGTGGTGTTGGGGATGCCTGGGTGGCTCAGCGGTTGGGCTCCTACCTTCCCTCAGGGCGTGATCCTGGGATCTGAGATCGAGTCCTGCATCAGGCTCCCTGCATGGAGCCTGCTTCTCCCTCTGCCTGTGTCTCTGCCTCTCTGTGTGTGTGTGTCTCTCATGAATAAATAAACTCTTAAAAAAAAAAAAAGAACCTGGTAGTGTGGATTAAAGCCAGAGATGGTGAAGTCATTTTTCAACGAGAGTGTAGACATTTTATGAGAAGCCAGGGAACGATGCCTTCGTTCTTGTCATGATAGGGCAGCAGTACTGTGTGACTCCTGGGGACCTCCCAGTGAAGGGGACGTCAGAGTGGCCACCCTGGTGTATTTAACCGGAGCCCCAGCTTGACCCCAGGCTTCCTTGTCCTAGAGTTGATGTGGGGCCACACCCTCGGAAGGTGGAGACCACTCCCCCTCCACCCCCGACGCTCTCCTTCCTGCCCCAGCACCCACCACCGTCCCACACACCCTGTGCACCCGGTGGCTTCAGTCAGCCCCACGCACGCCCACCCTGTCTCACACTGGCTCCTCGAGTCCCCTCCTCTTTGCCAGGCTCCTGGGTGGGTTATCCACAGGCCATCACTCCACTCGGCCTCGCTGCTGGGTGGAGGGAGGGGATGTCCTTGGGATCCTGGTGGAGGAACAGAAGCATCACCCACTGTGGCCCCAGGACAGGGACCCAGAGGGCACCAAACGCACATCCTCTGAGCTGACCCTGGGGCAGGTCGCCGGCGCCCTGTGATGATTGGACAAAAGGAAAAGGAGGATGGCCGGCTCTTCCTGGCCTCTTGTCATGTGTTGACAGCTACCTGGCCTCAGAAAGGGCAAGGGGATGCAGGGAAGCTCTCCCAGCATGCAGTTAATGATGCTAATGATGACGGTGGTCATCTCTGCTGGTGTTTGTTTTTTTTTAAGATTTTATTTATTTATTCATGAGACACACACACACACACACACACACACACACACACACACACACATGAGAGGCAGAGACACAGGCAGAGGGAGAAGCAGGCTCCATGCAGGGAGCCTGACATGGGACTCGATCCCGGGTCTCCAGGATCAGGCCCTGGGCTGAAGGTAGGCGCTAAACCACCGAGCCCCCCAGGGATCCCCATGCTGATGTTTTCATTATAGACTTATTCTAGGCCAGATATCACTAGAAGCACTTTTCACCGAATACTGTATTTCAACTCCCCGAGTGTTATAAAGAAGGCCCTTTTAGTTCCCGTTAGCGAACGGAGGACACCGAAGCGGAGAGGTACTTACGAGACTTGCCAGAGAAACATGGTGGGAGATCGAGTCCTGCATCAGGCTCCCTGCATGGAGCCTGCTTCTCCCTCTGCCTGTGTCTCTGCCTCTCTCTCTGTGTGTCTCTCCCCCGCTGCAGAGAAGGAGCCGGGACTCACCTGAAAGCTGGGCGTCCAAGTCTCCCTGCAGGTGCACCAGCCTCTGCTTGGCTGAGCCGTGGGCATCCAGCAAAGGCTCCAGGCAACGACAAGGACAGGTTGGGGGAACCTCCAGAGGGGGCCAAAGACGGCGTGGGTGACTGTAAAGGGCATCCTGGCCCAGGAGACATGTGGGGACCCCAAGGTCCTAGGGATGGCTGAGTGGGAAAAGACCTGAAGGCCGTCATGCTGGGACTTGGGGCCTGAGAGGCAGCTGACGCGCCACACAGAGGAGACCGGTTGGCCGCACACGCCGAAGTGTCTGGAGGAGGGGGTGGGAGTGCCAGTCACCACCCTGCAGCTGCCAAATGTGGGAGGGGGGCACGCTCTGAAAACTGGGGACACGCAGCCTGGGACTTGCTGCCTCCCCATCCCCACCAGGCCTCAGAGAGCGTGGAGGCTGGGCCCCACCAGAGGCGGGGAGGGAGCCCGTCTCCATCCACGGCCCCAGAGTGTGCACGTAATGGAACGTCCTCAACCCCATTAGAATTCCAGACACAGAGAATGTGGCTGTTAATGACCAAGCTTTATGAGCCTCCCTAAGTAGGGGCTCTAACAAATGGATTCTAAACAGAGAAAAGCCCTTGACAAGCATGTATTCAGTCAAACAAAGCAAAGAGGCCTGCTTTTTACTGGAGGGCAGAGAAACCTTTAAGTCTGAGATGGACGGGTTTAGTCTGAGAGCAAGCCCGTTGTGTAGCCCCCGCCAGTGAGGGACGGGGTCCCCGACTCCCCCGTGCGCAGCGAATGGACGGACGTCCTGTCGGGACAGGCCACGCAGGGGCTGGACACTCAGCTTCTCTCTCGGGAGGGGACCTCTGTTCTCAGCAGGGAGATTCCCTCCACCTGCTGAGTCAGGCCCTGGGCCTGGCCACCTTGGCCCAGAGAATGGGGTGGGGGAGGCCGGCTCTTCTGGGGCTCCAAGCCTGATGGCCAGGGATCAGGGCTGGGCAGCCAGGAGGGGTCTTCGGAGAGGGACAGTCCCAGAGGGGGGGAGGTGGCATGGAGTGAGAGCAGGGCGGAGGGAGGAGGCAGGTGTGGGAGGTGGAGGGGAGAGCCCGGGAGCCTGGAGGAGGCAGGGGAGAGATCCAGGGGAGGGCCAAGTTCTCCCCTGGACCTGGACGATGCAAAGGTGACCATTTATAAAGGAAAGAGAACAGTAGAGAGAGAGGCAGACAGCTGAGTGGGGCTGTAGGGGGGAGTGGGGGGAGAGATGGGTTTGCCAGAGATGGGGAACTGGACAGAGAGAGATAGAGAAGAGAGACAACGTGGGGAGAGAGATGGGGAGTTGGGGGGAGACAGAGACACCGGGGAGAGAGACATGCAGGGAGAGATGGGGAGAGCAGGAAGGAGACTGGGGGTGGGGGCAGGGGGAGAGGGGGAGAGGCTAACCCCGGGGAGCTCCCTCCTAGAGGGAAAGGAGGAGGCAAAGAGCCAGAGAGGTGGGAGATGGGGGGGCAGGGAGGCAGCAGGGAGCAGCTGCCAGGAGGGAGAGGAGGAGGGGGAAGGGGAGCACAGGAGCCGCAGGCAGGAGAGGAGGTGCCAGGCTGGCCTGGCCCAGAGACGGAGGGAGCGGAGGGAGCGGCTCAGCAGGTGCACCTGCAGAGGCTGCCCTGGGAAGGGCCACCTCTCTCCCCACAGCTCCCAGCTCCCGAGCCAGAGGACCCCTCTCTTGGTTCAGGTCCAGGGAGGCTGAAGGGAAGGGAGGCTCCCCCACCGAGAGCCTGAGGGCCGCTTCTGTCCCCAAGGGAGGGGAAGGCAAGGTGGAGGCAGGCGGTCCCCCATCTCTGCAGCCGGGGTGCCGCCCACTGCACAGCTCAGCCTCCCTCAGAGCCAGCAAGCGAACCCCAGGCCGCTGACCCCTGAGGAGAGGAGGTGGCCGGGCGCAGGGAGCGCAGGGAGGTGGCCTGGGCCGCACTCAGCGCCCAAACCCCAGGTAGACTCTCCAGGGCCCCCCAGGCCCCGGGTGGGTTCCTCGGCTGCAGGTGTGCAGCGTGATGGTGACAGCGGGAGGGTCCCCACGGCCCGGTGGTCGAAGCAGGAGGAGGGCCCCTGCCCGACAGGGAGCGAGGCAGGCGGGGGACAGCAGTTGGCCAAGAGTGGACCCTGTGGGGCCTCTGGCACCCCAGCTCTGGGCAGCTCCGGGGGCAGGTGGAGTGCAGGTGGAGGGGGACCCGGCCCTTCAAAGCAGGGCCCACTGTCTGCAGCTCTGCGGAAGGGCTGTCGCGGCCGCCAGGGTGACAGCGCCGCCCCCCCCCCCCCCCCCGCCAGGATCCCTTTTCTGCAGGTGACATATCACCGGTTCTGTGTGGGTCACGCTTCCGGTCCCGATCAGTGTTCTGGGGCCACAGCAGGCCACGTGGCTCCTGAGTCCATCCGGGGACCCCCCCCCACTGCCCAGAGCAATCCCTGCCCAGGAGGGGGTGTTCCAGTCCCTCCAGACTGTGGCCTCCCGGAGGATGGGTGTGAGTCCTGCTCGGCTGCTGTACCCCGCGCCTGCACCGCCTGCTAAGCCTACACGAGCGTCCATCTGGGAAGGGTCACCGTCTCCGCCGCGGCCCTTGTCCACTGTGTCCCCGTCCCCCCGCCCACGCCACGCGCTGTAGAATAGGACCTGCTCCCAGTGCAGCCGGCTCTGTGATTCCCGCCAAGTTCTCCCTTCTTGTCTGACTACAGGGAACCTTCCAGAAGGGAACCCAGGTGACACTGGGCCAGACAACCTCCTGAATGTCTCCATGGCAACAGCGTGTCCCGACCCCCACGGAGGATGGAGGTTCTCTATGCAGCCACAGGTCAGGTTGCCGGCGTGAGGCCTCCTTGAAAGTCTGGGAACAGGCCTGGCCTCCTGCCTGTCACTCCCCGTCCCGGAGCCCCGGGTTGGAAAACGTGGAGACAGTCGCCCGCCACCCCTCGGGGGGAGCAGGCACAGAAACGGGAAGATGATCTGGAAATGGGCTTTGTTTTATGCATCTCTTTGGGCCTCACTACCTCCAGGACAGAAGCGTCCCTTGCCCCTGGGTCCTCTCCCATCCTCAGTGAGCCTCCCAGCCAGCTCCGTGGTTTGAAGTGGGTCTAGTGACTGCGTCCACAGCCCCGCGGTGCGCTCGTCACCCTGACCGCCGCACCAAACGGCATCATAAAAAGAACCCGAAGATTGGAGGGGCACCCGGGGGGCTCAGCGGTTGGGCGCCTGCATTCGGCTCAGGGCGTGACCCCGGGGTCCTGGGATCGAGTCCCGCATCGGGCTCCCTGCATGGAGCCTGCTTCTCCCTCTGCCCGGGTCTCTGCCTCTCTCTCTCTCTCTCTCTCTCTCTCTCTCTCTCTGTCCCTCATGAATAAATAAATAAATTGAAGAAAAAAAAACAGAGAGGAAAGACAAGGAAAGGAGGAGAAGCAAAATCACGGCCCTGAAAGAGCACCTCCCTGACGGTCCTAAACCCAGCCTGAAATGCAACCCCCCCCCCCTTGTGTTGTTGATAATTTAACAAATGGCACCTCTCTTCCCAAGGAGACTGTGCGTAAAGACGTGCATTTGGGGCCGGCCCTGGCAGGCAGCTGGAGAGTAGGATGCGTGCGCTGCTCCTAGGAAGGAACTGGCGGGAAGCAGACAAAGGCCACTCGGGGCCGAGGCTGCGGTCTGGGGGCTCCCTGCACGCCCCAGCCTGACCCTCCTTGGAGCTGGAGAGGCCAGCGGGCTGTGTGCATGTGCGTATGTGTGTGAGACACACGTTCCTAACTGCTTAGGGGCGAAGAGCCACTCCCACCCCCTCACAGGTGTGTGTTGAGGACCACGGGAAGGAACATGCTTTGGAAAACATGTGAGGCAGCTTTATGGTCTGAAGAGAAGGGCTTCTGTACCAGGATTTAAATAAACAAACGAGCAATGTTGATTCTGGAGCAGATCCGAGAATTTATAGGGTCAGTAGAAAAGTGTCCTTGTAAAACTGGATCACCGGCCACATCGGGGTCATACTGAAGTAGTAGAATGAGTCTTTGTGCCTAAACACTGGGAAAATCACTCTGTCTGAGCCTCTTTTTTTTTTTTTTTTTTATCAATTGTTAAAAAAAAATCAGGGTTTGGACTAAAGCAGGGGCTCCCAGATGTGGGGATTATGAACTGGGAGCTTAAAAAATAATCTTGGGAACTGATGTGAAGCTACGAGACCCCAATCTTTATTTCTGGCAGGTAAACATCTAAAAAAAAAACAAACACAAAACCCTTTACTCCCTCACCCCACACACTCTTTCTCTCACAGGATAAGACATTTAAACCCTAAAAGTTAGCCAGACGGCAGGCTCAGAACAAAGGATCATCCCTCAGACGTGATGTCCTGGGTTTGGCTTTCTTTTGCCGCTCCCCGCCCAACCCAACCGGGTGTAGACGAGCAAACAGCTCACCCCAGACCAGCACTGGGGAGCCCCTGAGCCCGTGCCCGCCAGGCTGCCTTCTGGCTCTGACGGGCAGTGACTCTGTACAGACGTTCCTGGGTCCTCCTGGAGGGTATCATTCCCCTCTGCATTTCAAAATGCCCTAGACAGGTTTAAATTCCACCTCCCTAGAGATGCCTGGGTGGCTCAGGGGTTGAGTGTCTGCCTTTGGCTCAGGTCATGACCCTGAGGTCCCAGGATTGAGTCCCACATCGGGCTCCCTGCATGGGGCCTGCTCCTCCCTCTGCCTGTGTCTCTGCCTCTGTCTCTGTCTCTCTCATGAATAAATAAGTAAAATCTTAAAAAAAAAAAAAAAGAAAGAGAAATAAATTCCACCTCCCCGGTGAACAGTGCCTTCCCCACACCCCACACCCCACCCCGCCGGCCCCCGGGGGGTCCCACGGTGGAGACCAGATGCACCACCCAGCAGCCTCTAGCACAGCTCGTCCTGTGCTCCTCCTGCGGTGGCGTCCATCCCTGGCACCAGACGATAGCCCCCCAAGGGCAGGGAGCACCCCAGGGTGCATAGCAGGTGTAACCGGAACAAAGGTCTGTGGGAAGTGCCCCAGAATCCTGGTGCTTGTATGACCCGGAATCTCCACCGCATCGTCCTACTACCTGAGGATTTCTATCTATCGACCATCTCACTTTAGGGCCCTGTCCCTCACTCGGATGCTGGGACTTCTTGAGATGTGACACCAGTGACCTCTCAGGGCCGCACAAACGGGACAAGATCCCCCTGGCCTGCCTCACTAAACACGCCGTGCTCTTCTGGGGCCCTCGAGGGTGGCTTTAGCATCCAAGGATCGCAGAAGGGGATGTAACAGGCCCCTCCCGTGGGAGGCAGGGGGCCCCTGAGCCCGGCACGGTCACCCAGCGAGGGGTGCTCCCTCCCTACTGTGGCTCCCAGGCCTCGCCCCTCCTGAAGAGGTGGGGGAAGGGTAGGGATAGAACTGCTTGCTCCCAGCTGCTGGAAACTTCCAGCAAGCCATGGAGAAGAGAAGAAAAACGTAGTGGGTTGGGATCTCAGGAGCAAGAAACATTAACTAGTTCCCTGGGAGCAGGGAGGTGGGGGGTGTAGACGCGTCTCTATGTAGACCAGACCTGGGTGTTTCATTTGAGCCCCCGGCGGGGAGGACAGTGCCCTGGATGGGACGCCCTTGGGTCTGGGCACCCATGGCCTCACCAGGGACCCTCATCGAAGGCCGTGGGAGGTGGCAGGACTCCAGGCTGCTGAGCCCCCCTTGGGTGGGGGCGGGTCAGGACTGGCCTCCTGGAGGCTGCTCTGTACCCTGCATGCTGGGCGAGTGGCTTCCCCCAAGATTAAGCCTCACGTGGTGATGGCAGGTGAGGGTGCCCCTGCCCTGTGGTCCTGGGGGCGGCCCCAGGTGACAGTCCCAGGTAATGGATGGTTGACTGAGCCACCCCAGAACAGAGCTCATGGGCTCTGTGTATCTGTGCCCACCTGCCACATGCTTGCTGTGAGGACAGAGGCCAGGCCCGTCCCCTGTGGATGCTCCAGCGTCCTGGTCTGGAGAAGAGCTGTTCCCAAGGGGTCATCCTCAGACACCTGCCTTGGTGGGGTTTCCTTGAAAGCAGAGCCTGGTCCCAGGACACAGTGGTAGCTTATCTGACAGAGAGGCAGGGAGAAGGCAGGGACAGCCCCAAGAATGGGTTATTGGGTAGATCACCGCTGGGGGCTACTCGGGTCCTGTTGCCCCGGGCACAGTCTGAGAACCAAGCTGCGGTCCCTCAGAAAGAAACTTCCAGAGCTAGGAGGCGGAGGCCTTCCTTCTGTGCTACCACAGCCCTGGACAGAGGGTCACCCTGGGCGGGAACTGGCCGCCCTGCACTTCCAGGCAGGAAAGCCTCCGGGACGCCGGGAGAGCCTGGAGGCCAAAGCCTGCAGAGCACCGTGAGGGACTCCGAGGTGGGACCCTGGCCCCGCTACAAGGACTGCCCATGTCAGGGACACTGAGGCAATGAGAGCTTTCCCAGTTGAGGGGCGCTGGAGTCCCCCTCTGTCCCTCTGTCCTCCCGGCTCCTCGCAAGGCCCCTTCAGAGCCCCGGGGCCCACAGAGGGGCCTGGCTTAGAAGCACCACGTGGGAAGGCTGACGGGAGATCACACACACCCCAGGCCCGCCCCCCAACACGCACACTCCCCTCGTCTACCATATTCATGTATCCTAAACTGGCAGCTATGCAAGTACTCAACCGTGCTTCAGTTTCCAGAAATGCATTGGGCCCCGTGCCTGGAAAAGCACCAGGGCAGAGCATGCATCCCTCCTGCCGCGCAGACACAGCCCTCCCGAGCCACACCGCGGAGCTGCCCGGCCCCAGGGCCCCCAGAAGAGGAAAGCCCAGGCTCTTCTCGCGGTCCCACTCGAGTGCCTGAGAATCCCAATGATCAAAGAAGCCTTTGGTCTCACCAGGTCACGCTTCCTGCGGTATGAGCCCTTCTAGTTTCTTTCTTCACGCACGTGAGATTCAGAGCAAAATGCAACGTGAAGAGAAAAAAAAACGTGTCCAAGGCATCAGAGAACTGGATTCCCCCCAAGGCTCTGCGGCCTGAGACAAGTTCTCTCTATGCCTCAGTCTCCCTCTAGGCCAAAGTGCTATTTTCAAAGTCTAGGCCCCCACCCACTGGTGGGTCATGACAGCTAGTCAGGGGACGGCGATGGAGGATTTTTAAAGAAGGAAACAGCAGCGCATGGTAGGGGGCACCATGTGGGGTCAGGATAAAGAGCCTGTCACCAAACGTTCCAGAACGACGGCCCTCGGACCCTGACACACATTCACCCCCAGAATGAGCACCCACCAACCCAAGGAGAGCAGCTTTCAGAGCCTATTTTAAAATCATGGCAATATACTGCTCCGTACGTGGAGACTTCCAGCACTTCCGGTCCCCAGATCAGAGGCGTGTGGCATAGAGGTGACCAAAAGGACTTGTTTGATTACGCATAGGCGTGTTAGTCTGTGCTTGGGTGCATGACAGATGAAGGGATGGATCAATCAAGTCACGAATCAGTTAATGAAGACTTGACCCCGTGCTTAACGAGTAATTCTCTCAGGCCCTGGTGAATCAGCCGCACTCCGGACACACGTCAGCACCCGACTGAAACCAACCTTCCTCCTCTCCTTGCTGCACCCCGCGCCCCCCCATAACCCTGCATGGATGTGCACATCGAGGTGGCTTCTGCCAAAAATGTAGAAGACAGAGCTGTCCCGGGGGAGCGAATGGAAACGGAGCGCCCTGGGCCTGGCTCACCCTCGTGCGCGTCCGCAAGTGGCCTCAACACGTGGCCTGAGGCTCCCCAGAGGAGAAGCATTTGGCCCAGAACTCAAGGGGTTCACATGCAGACGGACGCTGGAGATAAGGAATCGTCAGGGGCGCCTGGGTGGCTCCCTCGGGGGAGCATCTGACTTCAGCTCCGGTCAGGACCTTGGGGGCCTGGGATCCCTGCTCCGTGGGGACTCTGCTTCTCCCTCTGCATCTCCCGTTGCTCATGTTCTCTCTTAGATAAATAAATAAAATGCTGTAAAGAACATTTAAAAAATTTAAACACTTAAAAAATAAAAAGAGGGCAGCCCGGGTGGCTCAGCGGTTTAGCTCCTGCCTTCGGCCCAGGGCGTGATTCTGGAGTCCTGGGATCGAGTCCTACATCGGGTTCCCTGCATGGAGCCTGCTTCTCCCACTGCTTGTGTCCCTGCCATTCTCTCTGTGTCTCTCATGAATAAATAAATAAAATCTTAAAAAAAAATAAAATAAAAAATAAGAAGAAAGGCACCTGGCTGGTTCAGTCGGCTAAGCGTCAGACTCTTGATTCTGGCTCAGGTCATGACCCCGGGGTGCTGGGATCGAGCCCCACGTTGGGGTCCTGAGGTCCTGGGGTCCTAGGATCGAGAGCCCCGAGTCGGGCTCCCTGCTCAGCGGGGAGTCTGTTTCTCCCTCTCCTTCTGCTTCTCCCCCTGCTCCTGCTTTCTCTCTCTCAAGTAAATAAAATCTTGGAAAAAAAATAAAAAATAAAAAGGAAGGACTCGTCACGCAAACTGAGGAGGAAACTCAGATTTATTGAGCACCTGCTTGTGCGGGCGTGTCAGGTACACACATATACTCGATGCACTTTATTTCCAAGGCAGGATCCTGGAGGCACAGAGCTCCCAGCACCCCTGGCCCATCCTGGCCAACTGCCCACCATCAGGAAAATGCGACAGTGGTCGTCGGACCCCCTTTATTTCACCATTAAAGTGACACCAACAGCGAGGGGCTAGGAGGAGTCCTATCCGAGGCTCAGGAGCCAAGGTAACACGCTTCCTCCGCACCAGCCTCTCTGTCTCGGGCGGATGCAGCATCGCACGAAGCCGTGTCAACTCAAGTGCTGTGACTTCGCATCCGGGACCTGGGGCGGCGAGGTGGCTGAGTGCTCCCCGAGGACCGCTTCTGTGCGCTGCACCTGCGCTCTGCATCGGGAGCTGAGGCCAGTCTTCACGTCTGCACCTTCCTTCCCTTCCTGCCTTGCCTGTCCCTCCTGGGAAGCGGCGCCCTCTGAGCCTGGCCAAGGACAGAAACCCATCGCCTCATCTTCTTAGTTTCCTTTTGAGGAAAGAGGTAAATCTGGCGAGTGTCTGGCCAGGGGTTTCATAGCACCAAGAGTTTCCTTAAAATGGGCAGCTGCACGTCACAGGGGGGCTGTGAGAAGAACCCAGAAACAGCCCACTGCCCCACGATCAAGTTCTCCCAGCTTCGGACAAGAGGGGGAAACTGTCGGAGCCTTATTATATGAGATAATAACAATAATAATGATAATAAACAATTATAATAATATTATTATTAATAATCTGACCGACCGGCAGCATCTGTTGGTTTTAATGACGTGGAGGTCTCTCAGGAAAATAAGACAAACACAAATGATAAAAGCGAAAAAAAAAAAAACAAACACACACACACACACACACACACACACACACGGCTGCAATGTTTCAAGACCTCTGGCTTCTTATCAGGCTCTGAGTTCAAGTTTCAGAAATCCACCGCCGGCCTCCCGGCATTCTGGAATCTTCTAGGGGCCCTTCACGTTACTGGGCCGTGCAGCGAGGCTGGCAAAGTAGGCACACTGGGAGGGGTCGCACTGGCCAGGGGGCCCGGGTGGTCCTGGGGGGCCGGGGTGTCCCGCTGGTCCGGTCTCCCCTTGAGGGCCGGGAGCCCCGGGGAGCCCGTCTTTAGCATATCCAGGTTCCCCGGGTTGACCTGGGACGAGGAGAAAAAAAAACAAAACAAAACAGAACAGAAGGTTCAGGATCCTTCTGACACCAGGAAGCAGGGTCATCGTGATCTGCAGGACACTGTTTGGACTGGGGCAGGACTCAGGGGGTCCCCGGGGAGAAAGCAGGAGGGGTCGGCGGGGGGCAGGGACACGGGGCGGACGTGTTCCCACGCGGTTCTAGGGGACACAGCTGGATTGTGAGTGGGGCGCCAAGTCCTTCTCATTAACCATCAGCCCCCATTCACGTGTCCCCTAAAGATTCCCGATGACGTTCGGTTACCCGGTGTCCAGCGTATCCCGAATAGTCTGTGGTTCCTAGGCTGTATCTGTATGTTAAACGTGAACTGCGTCCTTGGACTACATTCACTTATTCCGTAACTTGGGGCCAGAGATAATATAAACAGGATGTGAGTAACTGTCCGATGGATGGTCCCTAATTTAGACTCAGAAATATTACAGTGATAGGCAAACTCCTATTCCTCTATTTAGCAAGCATCGTGATTTTATATATGATCAATCTATGTCCCTTTTTGCTTCGGCCACTGGGAAGCTCGCCGCTGAGTGTTTTGGCTAACCCCATCACCTCTTGAGTCACCATGTTAGAAAATCTGAGTCTCCCTATAAAAGAAGCAAAAGTACATTTTTCCTCTTAAAAAGGTCTTCAGACATTTTACGAACTCTAAAATTCGTGAGTGCTTTGGTAGTGATTTAATCCATGGTCCTGCCTTGACCAGCGTCACTGATTCCTTTTATTTTTTCTTTTAGCGTCACTGATTCCTTCTGTGGAGGAGAATCACTGAGGTACGGTCACTACCTAAACCTCATCCTCATCTAAATATTTCCCTTTTCTAAATGGTTTCTGTTCTGCCTTTTAATCTTTATTTGGAATTGCCTTATTTTAAAAATATTCGTGGGGCACCTGATTGGCTCGGTCAATGGAGCACATGACTCTTGACCTTGGGGTTGTGGGTTTGAGCCCCACACTGGGTGTCAAGATTACTTAAAAATAAAACCTTCAGGACACCCAGGTGGCTCAGTGGTTGAGCATCAGCCTTCGGCTCAGGGCGTGACCCTGGGGTCCTGGGATCGAGTCTCGCATCAGGCTCCCCGCAGGGAGCCTGCTTCTTCCTCTGCCTGTGTCTCTGCCTCTGCCTCTGTGTCTCTCAGGAATAAATACATAAAATCTTTTAAAAAAGAATAATAAAAAAATAAGGCCTTTAAAAAATAAAAAAATATTTTTAATATTAGAAGCTATTAGAAAGTAGGCAAGCTGTCAAAAAATAAATCTTGAAAATATATTTCTGGCTGTCTTCTCTAATAAGAGTAACAACACGCATCTGGGGCTGGAAATTTGGAAAATCAAGAAGATATAAATACTAAAATTAGAATTACTCATAGGTCTCATACTCAGAAATGCCCCCACGTAGTCAGATAAACTAGAATTAAATAAAAACAGGAACCTCAACCAGGTGGACTTGGGTAACACCCGTCTAGTCCCCTCCACCTTCTTCTTTAAAAAAAAAAAAAGAGGGATCCCTGGGTGGCGCAGCGGTTTGGCGCCTGCCTTTGGCCCAGGGCGCGATCCTGGAGACCCGGGATCGAATCCCACGTCGGGCTCCCGGTGCATGGAGCCTGCTTCTTCCTCTGCCTGTGTCTCTGCCTCTCTCTCTCTCTCTCTCTGTGACTATCATAAATTTAAAAAAAATAAGTAAATAAAATAAATAAATAAATAAAAGATTTAAAAAAAAAGATTTTATTTATTTATTCATGAGAGACACAGAGAGAGAGAGGCAGAGACACAGGCAGAGGGAGAAGCAGGCTCCATGCAGGGGGCCCGATGAGGGACTTGATCCCGGGACCCCAGGATCGCGCCCTGGGTTGGAGGCGGCGCTGAACCGCTGGGCCACCGGGGCTGCCCTCACTTCCACCTTCTACTCGCGCCCTTCCTCTTGGGCCACCGCACTGCTGTGCCCCTGAGGTGGCCCCACGTGGCCAACCTGCCCACACGCCTTTTGAGAAATAGTAACGGGGCCCCACCACGTGCATGGCGGGAAAGACGGATGGCCCGGTCACGCCACCCTAAACGAACGTCATCGGGTCCGAGGAGGCGGCATGTAGGGGAAGGAGTTCCCCGCGCTGCCCGGTCCCGTTTTGCTCCCAGCCAGGCTTCCTCAGGACCGGTTCATGGGAGAAACCCCAACAACTCGGGGGATTACTAGGGTTTGCCGTGGTTGCCCTTTTATGCAAGTCAAGAAGTTGGCGTCTTAGAAAGATTCCGGAAGAACCAATCCCTGCTCCTAGCTCCTCTCAGACAAAGCCAGCCCCGGCTGCAGTCCCTGGGGAGCAGGGGACTCCCCACTCACCCCGAGGGCTGCCCACCTGGGACCCCAGGCGCTCTCCCTACCTGGGACGCCGGGCGGGCCCATCTCGCCCCGGAGGCCCACTCCAGGCACACCTGGGTCTCCTTTGGCTCCTCGCTCACCTGTGAGAGAGACGCACCTTAGGTGGTGGAGACCCTGGGTGAGGGCGGGCGCAGGTGGCCCCGAGCAGGTGCAGGGCAGGAGGGGGCGCGGGAGCCTCCCCCCCACCAAGCTTGCTCAGCCATTCTGCACCCTGGGCCGCTGATGCCCGTTCACACTCACTCACAGCCACTCACACTCAAGCGTGTGCTTGATTCAGGTACACGCATGTGAGCACCAGAACAGACGGCAGCGTCCATCGCCCCCGCCAGCGCGCTCAGCCACATGGCAACACTCGTCCAGGGGCACGCGGCCCAACGTGCACACACATGCACGTTCACACACACATTAACAAAGATATATGCACACTCGTATACACACACAGACTCACTCGGACATGGCCACCCAGATGTGCACGGCCACACGCTCTCTCCCCGGTACATACACACGTCTACACGGCCACATGCACTCTCCCATGCAGACAGACACACATCCACACGGCCACATGCTCTCTCCCCGGTACACACACACGTCCACACGGCCACACGCACTCTCCTGTGTAGATACACACACATCCACACGCTCTCTCCCTGGTACACACACACACATCAACACGGCCACACGCTCTCCTATGTAGACACACACACATCCACATGGCCACACGCTCTCTCCCTTGTATATATACACATAGATCCACACAGTTTCTCTCTCTCTCTCATACACACACACACACACACACACACACACACACAGACGGATGCATAGCCACATGCACTGTCCCGTGTATTGTATACACATATACATCTACACAGCCACATGAGTCCCCTTATGTATACACACATGTCCACAAGGCCACAAGCGCTCTCCTGTGTATATACACATACATCCACACAGCCACACAAGCCCTCCTGTGTATACACACACGTCCACACAGCCGCACGCTCTCTCTCAAGTACATACACCTGACAACCTACACCCACTCATGCTTGCCTGCATTTCCCGGGCTCTCACAGCATTTCACCTGAACCGGTGGGACCTGGGTGACGACAATCAACACTCTAGACCCTGTGGGCAGTTACGACCACATTGAGGTCTACCCTCAAGAAGCTTCACATCCAGGAAGAGATGGAACAGGGCACAAGAGCACTCCTATTTGCAGCAGAATGTGCTAAGTACCATCACAGCAAGTTAAAACCACACGGAAGTTCCGGAGACGGTCCCTTCTCTCAGGGAGGAAACTCAAGATCATGTGTGAGTTCATACCACACACATTGGATTAAACCATCTCAACTTTTTTTTCATCACTTTTTTTTTTTTTTTTTTTTTTTGCCCTGTTGTTTCCAGAAATCTCCTTGTGGCAACACATTTTCTTTTGTGATCCAAATTGAAATTTTGCAAGTTCATGGAGACATTAGAGCATTCGTATTTATTGTTGTAACTGCCACACTGAGTCAGTTCTGTCCAAGTCTGGTGTTTCCTACGCTTTATGCTTTCTTGTTGACAGCTAGTTCATTTATTTTGTTTTATGAACCAGCAGAGCTAGGACTTGAGCACAACAAAAAGAATTTTCAGTAGGAAAAACATTATAGGGAATGAATGAATGAATGAATGAATGAAGAATTAGTACGGAAGCAGCAGGGGAAAGAGGAGGATGTTAGGGGCATCCATGTCCATACTCTCCAGTGGTGGCCAAAATCTGGTGTTTCTGTACCCCAGGCTCACCTGTCCCCACCTGCACTCACCCCAGGCTCACCTGTTCCCACCTGCACTCACCCCAGGCTCATCTCTTCCTCACCAGCACTCACCCCAGGCTCACCCCTCCCCCACCTGCACTCACCCCAGGCTCACCCCTCCCCCACCTGCACTCACCCCAGGCTCATCTCTTCCTCACCAGCACTCACCACAGGATCATCTCTCCCTCACCTGCACTCACCCCAGGCACACCCCTCCCCCACCTGCACTCACCCCAGGCTCACCCCTCCCCCACCTGCACTCACCCCAGGCTCTCCCCTCCCATACCCTATACTCACCCCAGGCTCACCCCTCCCCCACCTGCACTCACCCCAGGCTCTCCCCTCCCATACCCTATACTCAACTCAGGCTCACCTCTCCTCCACCTGTACTCACTCTAGGCTTACTCCACCATCTCACCCCTTCCTCCCCCTGCACTCACTCCTCCCCCACCCCATGCTCATTTCTCCCCTGAGAGGAGCTCATGATCTGGTTGATGAGTCTGGCTTTTGTCCTCCCTCTTGTTTTCCCACCTGCCTGCCTGCAGAGAGGCTGCACTCTGGCCTGCTTGTCTCCATCACTAAGGGGGTCAGGCGCTGCCCTTTGGAGGAGAGATCTGCTGTTGCCCAGAGCGGCCCAGTCCAGGTGAGCCCTCAACCTGAGAGCTGGAGAGGTGGCAGCCCTTCCAGCTGCAGCTCCAAGCCACTTGGCTGCATTCTAAAGCTGGCATCCAACACCCCACGTGCCTGGAGACAGAACATCTCTCTTCCTCAGCTAGCCCTCACCTCCGAAGGGGAAAGGGGGCATCTGGCGCCACCCCTGCAACTAGAGCAGGGGCGACAGGGAGAGCAAGGAGTGAGTGGGAGGCAGCTGGTCTGCTCTTCCTGGTGGAAGCGTATGTGTACAAAAATGTCAAGTATGAAAACCTCCAGTACGGATGAAAACATCACTTGATGCCAAAACCCAGAGTGAGACTAAGCTGGTGGCAGGGAGTGGGACCAGTTATGCACACTCGGCTAGGGGGTGCTCCCTCCAGCCCTCCTCCATGCCACGGGTGGCTCCTCTGTGTCCTCACTCACCTTTGGGACCCATGGGTCCAGAGGGTCCTTCCAGACCCCCCTGCCCGGGCCGTCCTGGCTCCCCCACGGGGCCTGCCCGGCCTGGAAGCCCATCTTTTCCCGGGGGCCCTGGGGGCCCGGGTCGGCCTTGGGATGACTTCATGTGCGCTGGCGGCCTCTGGGCCAGGAGGTAGGCGAGTCTGGCTACGGAGGAGAGATAACAGAGATGTTCACGAAGGAGGGAGACGGACAGAATGAGGGCCGGGGCTCCCTGTGCAGCTCGGGCCTCAGGAGACTGTAGGAGGCACAGAGGAACGACGACATCAACCACGGCCCAGCACAGGCAGCGCGCCCACCCAGCTCAGCCCCGCCGGCCGGGGCCTCCAAGGGAGCTCCTTGACCTCTCTGAGCCTTCACATCCTTGTCTGGCAAATGGAGGCAATGAGATCAGATCCCACCTGCCCCACCGGGCGGAGTGTGAGGACGGGCATTAAGACTGTGCTCAGTGGTCGCTGCTGGCACCTATCATGGCACAGCTGGCGGGGGTGACAGTCCCTCCTGCAGCAGGAGGAGTTGTGATAACTGTCAGCTGGGGAGGTTGAGGCAGGGGGTGAGACTTAGTGGCTTACAGAGCGATACAGTGACTTATCTAAGTCACTAAGTGCTGGATGTGAGGTCATCAAGGATCCTCACGTGTCTAATGTTAAGGCTATAGAATTGGTTAAAAACCCGGAGATGCAATGGCTTTCCACCACATAGGGGATACAGTGCCCATCTGATGGCCACCAGGAGACCATCAAACAGTCAGGCCCAAGTGCTTCTCGCAGGTGACTGATCCCAGAGAGGCTGGAGGGTCACCCAAGCCCCAGGGTTTTGGTGGTGAAACCAAGGCAGGGTCAGGGTCTTCTGAGTGCCCTGGTGATTGGCTTCCCATGAGCATCGACCTCCCATCTTCCTACACGAGGTGGCAGGTGGGGTGCAGGCGTCCCTGAGACATGAACAAATTGTTTAACCATTTTGAGCCTTAATTTCCTCATCCTTACCATGGAGCTGTGCTTCCTCTTCAAAGACTGTTTGGAAGAAAGGCCCGCCCAGCAGATGCTCCACCCGAATCTTTTTTTCAGAACAGGTCTTATCTCTGCTCTTGGGCTAGAAACTCCCAAAGAGCTGAAGTCATTTCTGTCACTGGCAACTCTGACGCCCAGAAAGCAGAGCTCAGAGACGCCCACACGGGAGGCCTCAAGACATGACCCACCCAGTGGCAACCGCCATCCCAGCCTTTGGTTCCTTTCCTTTCTTCGGCCCTCGCCCTCGCCCTCACCCAAACCCCAGGCCCCTGTCATCTCTTCCAGGTAATGGTCTTTGGCTCTCCTGGGTGTGGAGAGGGACTGTGCCGGCCCAGACACTCTAAGAGGGCTGGGAGCGGGGGCATCTTGTCCAATGCTGTGTCCTTATACTCAACTCAGTCTGAAGTAGGGTTGGTGCAAATAACTCTGAGATGTGAGCATGCGAGTGAATGTGCCCTCCCATTTCGTCCACCTGGGTCCTGAAGAGTTATGGGTGTCTGGCCTTCCCTGTCATAGACTGTCCATGACTTTCCTCCCCAACTACCTTCCAGCACGGAGCGGAGTGGGGACAGCTCCCACAGAGGAGCAGGTGGCGTGTAAGAGCAGGGCTTGCTGTCCGCGCACAAATCCTGCTCAGACGCTTGTCACGTCTTCCACTTCTGGTGAGTTACTTGGCCTCTCTGCTCCTAACAATCAAGCACACCTCCTGATCATTGGGGGTGCAAGCCTCCTGCATGGACGCTTCCATGCATCACCTTGTAGGTGCTTGGGAGACCACCTGACCTATGGATGCCAAGCCCCACGTGCTGGCATTACTGCTACTTCTGACCTTGCTCCCTCCCTGAGCACCTGCTGTGTACCAGGCTCCTGCAACAGCGTGGGATTTAACAGTAAATCATCAATACAGCAGGACTGAAAGGAATCTGGGTCCCTGAAAGCACTATGAATCCCTGCTCCCCGGGGACTGAATGCACAGAATAAATGACTCGTGGTGGCAAAGTGGGTTCTGTTGATGGTGGGCTGCCCTAGCTTAGAGGTCTCCAAGCGGAGGTAAAGACCCGCTCTGGAGAGGGGTCCGTGTGTCCAGAGCCTGCACGGTGTTCCTCACGTTTCTGGCACGGTTTCTACACGCGAGCTGCTCTCCCAAAGCCTTTTCCCAGAAAGGGGCTGCTTCCCGGGCTCTCCAGAGGCCTGTATGTGCCCGAGGCTGTAGGCAAGTCCAGCTACTCACTTTCCAGCTGTTTCTCGAGCTCCTCTTGGATGAGCCGTCGCAGCGTGTCCACGGAGGGGGACTCCCCCTGCAAGGGAGGGAAGGCCGAATTACTTCTCTGCCCGGTGACTCTGGCCACCCAAGACCCCTGATGGCTCCGGAAAGAAGGGGCACAGGCAACACGTGGCACCTTTTCCTGGTCCAAGCCTTATCACACCCAGAATCGCCTCCTCCCTCGGTCACAAGGGCAGCATCCTCCCATCCCCTACGGTGACCAGAGGCCTCGGCCGCCCCCTCTCTCTACACCCGTCACGCTCCCTAGTAGGGGCTCCTCCCTGCGAGGCCATTTCCCCAGCGCTGGACCTGAGAGGTCTGGCCCCCGTCTCTCCCTGCCAGAGTCCTATTCACATCTGGGGCAGCTCACTGGCTGCCTCCCCATGGATTCCTCTTAGATTTCCCTGGCCATCCGCTTGGGTGCTCTGGCTCCCAGGGTCTGGCTTTCCTTGCTCTGTTTCCTTGGTCCTACCCAGGTGCCTGACAATCCTGGTGCTTGGTTCATAGAAGCAGATGAGTCTATGGGCCAGAGAAGCAGAGTGCTGCCTCTGGGCTCACATGGTGACAGGTGATTTTTTTTAAGATTTTATTTATTCATGAGAGACACAGAAAGAGAGGCAGAGACCCAGGCAGAGGGAGAAGCAGGCTCCATGCAAGGAGCCCGACGTAGGACTCGATCCCAGGACCCCAGGACCATGCCCTGAGCCCAAGGCAGATGCTCAACCCTTGAGCCACCCAGTCGTCCACAACAGGGGATTCTTAGAGGAGCCCTGAGGGTCTCCCGGCGCTCCTGTCTGCAGCCCCAGCACCTGGCAGGGCACCCAGCCTTTGCACGACATGGATTCCATGTTCTTATTGTCTTCTCTTTTCTGCTTAATCTTTTATGCTCGTCCCAGAACTTCCATCGCTAGCCGCAGCAGCAGGACTAGGAGAGCTCAGCGAGGACCCAGGGGGCCATGGAAGCACCCCATGTCCTGTGGTCCCCCTCTTGGATTTGGCCAAAAGCCTCAGACCCCAGCCACTGAGAAGTGACTGAACCAGAGCGTCAGAGCTGCCAGGGACACCGGAGATCACCTGGACCTGCGCTCCGAAGACGGGAGGGTCCCCAGGGGACCACAGCGCTGCTGAGAGGAAAGGTGAGGTCACCTGGACTCGGAAACCAGCCCCTCCACCGCTTCTTCCCCGGGCGGCTCTGCTTTCTTCTCCAGTGTGTGCTCACGTTACAGGTTTGTGTAAAACAAGAGCTCTGGCACTAGGATAAAGTACGTTTGGGGAAAAAACACTAAACAAGCCTGTGCTTTGGTGTCTGGGCAAAGCAAGACCCAGAGGGAAAGTGAGCGGCCCAGATGGGCAGACAGAGGAATGGCAGAGGCAGCAGCCCAGGGCGGGCAGGCCGTCCCGCGGGAAGCGGGTTCTCAGTTACCATCTGTGCAGGATCCGGAGACAGATGAGCTCTAGAGCCCAAGGACGTTGGTCCCGAGGAGTCACTGCGCTAGAGAAGGGAGCGGGAGGGGGCTCTGCTCTGGGGCGCGCCCGAGCTATGCAGACTGTCTCACCTAGTCAGAGGGACAAGCCTGGCGGGAGATGGTCCCCTTACCCCTTTGGGCAGATATGAGAGGGCAGGCTCAGAGGGGGGGTCTGGAACCTGGTCCCTCTGAAGGCCACGCACCTCACCAGCATCCCCCGAGGCGGAGGCAGCACCAGCATCCTTACCCTGAGTCCTGGAAATCCTGGCTGGCCCGGAGGCCCCGGGGGCCCGGCTACTCCATTCTCCCCGGGCGGTCCTTGGGGGCCCATCAGGCCCGTGAGGCCTTTGTGACCAGGGATTCCAGGGTCGCCCGGCTGACCCTTCCCACCAGGAGGCCCTTTGTCACCTCTGTTCCCGGGATCTCCCTAGAGGAGGGAAGAAGCACGTCAGTGGGAAGAGGACGGGCAGGTGCACACAGGCCTGCTGGAACCTCCCACTCCCTCCTCGTTAGTGGGCCCTCATGGGAGGACACTGACTGGGACCCTCCCAGCTCTGACCCAGACTCTGAAGACCTGGATCAGTGACTTGGGAACCACAACAGCCACAGCCCCATCCAGTCCTCTGCCCAATTTGCTACTGGGGGTGTGACCAATAAGGTGGGTCTGGAAATAGGCGGGCACGTTGGCGAGCTCGGGGTGTCACAGGACTCCCTTGCCTGCAGGTAGCAACAGGGGGGAGGGGAGGGGAAGCCAGATGGTAGCTGGAAACGGGCATGGCCATGGCCGTGACCCAGAGCCAAGGACGGGGAAGACCGCAGGCCTGAAACTAGCTCCAACACATACGCCTCGACAAGAAACAAATAACGGACAAAGTCTGGTGTGTTCCAGGTCTTGAGCAAAAGGGAGATGCTGGTTTATAACCACATGGTTCTGCATGCACGGACCCTGGAGGGCGCAAGGGAAATGTCCCGCGACAGACCCTGGGAGGGGGCTGGGGGCGTAAGGGGCACCCAGGTAGAGGAGTACCTGCTTTTCATTGCACCCACTATTTTGCAATTTGCAAATGTCTGCATCACTTTCTCAACGGTATCAAAAAGTACAGTGAATTTCAAATGAATTTAGCCAGACCCGAGGAGCAGTCCTGACTTAAATTTCTCAGGTGTGATGCATTCCACGGGGTCTCTGTCATCTGTCGGTGATGGGGGGTCGGTGGCGGTCCTGGTGCTTCGTGCTCCTGAATGCCGAGGCCCCATCACAGCTGTGATACAGCACTTCCTATTCATTAAATGTCTCAATATCACTTTGCAGGGGAGGACTCGTCCCAGATTTCAAATGTTCCCAGGAGTGCAAAGGAATGCGGAGCCTGACGGCTCCCTGGCAACGTTCCACCAAACCACTTAACAGAGAGAAGGCAATTCTCCACTTATTGATTAGGTATTAGAGGACAGATTCATATTTGTGGGCTGAGCTCCCTGGCTGCCAGCCAAAACTCAAAACTTAAGCCATCCCTGGCAGCCAGAGCTCCCAGGGGCTCCTGTGTGACACGGGGGTGGGGGCCCCTCAGTGGCTTCTCAGACACAGCCCCCCTCCCTGGCTCCATCCTCAGGAGCCCACAGCCATAGCACACGGGAGTCAAGTCACTCGGAAGGAAGGAGGGAGAGAGAGAATGAGTTTCAGGGGGTGTGGGGGCGACTATCTCTGACACCCTCTATTTCCACTGCTCTGTCTTCTCCGTCCTGTAGGAGAAACCCAGTTCTTCACCCATGCAACGTGCAAAGAAAGCAGACATAAATTCTCGGCAGGTCCATGGGAAACAAGCCAGGCAGGGGTGGGGTGTGGGGTGGCGGTGACATCCACGTGGTGCAACAGTGTGACAGTGGGACGGCTGACCCTACAGAGGGATGCATGCTTAATTCCTCCAAAGCGAGAGACAGTTGTCACAAGTGTGAGAACATCACTCCCCCCCCCACACACACACTGGCATTTCTGGGGGGGGGGAGGGGGATAAAAAGAAGAAAAAACACCAAACCAAAAAAAAAAAAAACAAAAAAAAAAAACCAAAAAAGACTCCCCCTGTTGTTTTTCAGAGGAATGAGATGTAAAGAAAGGCTTCCTGAGTGTGGCGCCGAGGCGATTCATTATGGGAAAAATCTGTTCCCTTGTCACCTCCAGCGACAAATCTGGCTCCTGGAAAATTGGCACTTTGGTAGCTGAGCACGTCACGCACAGGGAGAGAGGGAAATCTGTCAAAGTCTCAGAACGCCTGCCTTTGAATTTGTAATTGCAATGATTTTACTCCTTAAAATAACATCCAAAAAAAAGGAAAAATAACAACATTCACTACAAGGATCCCTTTGTGGGCTAATGATTTTCCAGGGACCAGTGGAGTGGCACGTTCTTCGTCAGGCTTGGCTGTTGCTCGCTGACCGCCTGGGACAAAGTCCCCGTGCCGCCTTGAACAGGTCACATTCGGGAACGACCTCCCCCACTTACCCTGTCTCCTTTGGGTCCTGGCTCTCCGGGCTTCCCAGGGGCGCCCTGCAAAGAGTCCAAAGAACGATGGTCACTGAACCATGGCCACCCGTCTGCGACCCCATGTGTCGAGCCCAAGGGGTGCCGGGGAAATCGGGTACCCCAGGAGCCCCTGTCTGTCTGTCCGGACACTGCAAATATCACATCCTTCCCTCCTCTGCCCACCCGGGACCGATGGCACCAGCCCCTGCCCGGCCCCTTTCGGATTCCTCCTCTGCCTTTTTCCAGGATACACCCCTGTCCCCGAACATACCCAGGAGGCCCTGCAGGACGTGGACTCTGATAAGCCCTCACTGCCCCTGAGGCCTGGGCTGCCTGGCCTCCCGCTGACCTGAAAGACCTCCGTGACCGCCCACTGCAGGGAGCACGGGGTTGTCCTGCCTCCTGGCCTCTGCAGCTCACCTTCCTGCTGCCTGCAGCACACTCCCCTCCGTCCCGCATAGAGTCTGTGCCCCCTGAGTTTACTTGCTGAAGCCATAACCCCCAGAGTGACTACTAGCACGCGGGGTCATTAGAGGGGACGCAGGTACGGGTAAGGTCACGGGGGTGGTCCCGTGATGGAAACAGGGAGATGAGCACAGAGACCAGGGAGCCCGCTGGTGTAATGAGGGGAAGATGGCATACAACCTGCTGACACCTTGATCTTGGACCTCTCAGCCCCCAGAACCAGGAGAAATGTCTATTTCCCAGGCACCTAGTCCAGGGTGATTGTGTGGCAGCCAAGCTGGCTAATCGCTATCCCTCTGTCTGGAATAAATCCCCCGTGGCCTTCAGGCTTCCCCTCCAGGAAGCCTTCCCTGACCACCCAGCACCTAGGTACTATGGACCCCACACCCCTTCTGGAGGGCGGTCACTTTGGGGCCCGGGGGACACGGTCCTGTGGTTCTCCACTGCTAGAATAGTCCCTCCTTGTTTCTGTGACCCTCCCCAGCTGGAACCTCTTTCTATCCCACTTTGCCCCCAGCCCTCCTACCACCTCCCCTTGCAAAGCTTTGGTTAATCCCTCTGGCCAAGCATCTGCCCTCATGCATGGGTTCCCCGGGCACCAGCTGACAGGTAGCTCGCGTTGTCCCCAGGTGAGGTGACGGGCATGTTCCCTTGGACAACAAGCACTTGGAAGGCAGGTCCTGTGCTTATCCACCCCCGGGCTGCACTGTGTCCACCCAAGCTCTGCTGTGCACTTAGTTCACAAACACAAACCACAGGGAGCAGTCGGCCCAGGGCTCGCATCCCATCTCCTGCTCCATGGACAGAAGGGGTCTCAGGGGAAGGAAGTGAGGAGAGCAAACACGCCTCAGTTCTCCTGAGCGGGAGCCACATCTGTCATTTCAGCCCCCGGCCCTGTTCTCACGGGGCTCACAGCCCAGCTAGACGGGGGGCTCGGCTGATCCTTACAGACCTGTTTAGGTTTCTAGTAGAAGTGCAGGAAAGGTGTTTTGGGAGCCGGGGAGAAAGCGCGTGACTGTGTGTGGGGAGGCAGGGAGGCTGGAAGGACAGATGAAATCCTAGGTGGATGGAGGCGTGAAGACCAAGCTTTGGAGACAGGAACCGGGGCCGAGGTGTGCATGGGGTGGGAGGAAGCAGGAGCTCATGCGGGAGAGCATGGGGTCTCCTCGGGGCAGAACCCAGGGTGGGCTCCCAGGCAACGGGGAGCTGCTGGCCTTTCCTTCTACTCAGCCAGTGAGTAGGAGAAGGGGGTACTGGTGAATAGGCAAGCAATTCGTCCATGGATGAAGAGCATGGGTGGGGCAGGGGCAAATGCTGCCCGAATACAGAGCCCTTGGACCTGGCTTTCAGGGATTCACCTGCCTCCCCGTTGAGTGGAGAAAGAACCCTAGAGCCAGGGTGGAAAGGGGTCTTCCTCATGCAGGCACTGTGAGGGCTGGGAAATGGACTCGGTGGTAACTGTACAATTCCCTTCTCTGTGTTTGCTCAGTCTTTGGTTTCTCATCAATTATTTTTGCTCCCTGCTCTGTTCTGGGCTCTTGGGCTCCTGCAAACAGAGCAGGGTGCTAGGACACTGCATAGTGAGCTGTCAGTTTGTTTCAGATGGTCTAGGAGAGTCGACCGAGGCCACATTTCAGCACAGACCGCAGGATGAGCAGGGCCAGGTGCACAGAGGGGTTGGACAGTGGGAGGGGGCTTGAAAAACGGGCCCAGTGTGTATGAGAGGCCTTGGGAAGGAGCTTGATGTGTTTGGGGAGCTGAAGGCAGAGTGTCTGGAGCTCAGAGAATGCTCAGAGGAGCTCAGAGGAGCTCAGGGGAAGCAGTGGGGCCAGGGCACTTGGACTCCCACAAGTGTAAGGCAGGGCAGAGCTGAGGCTGACCTGGGAAGGGGCATGACCTCGTGTGTGCTCTGCAAGCAGCTGCGGGCAGGACAGGACTGTGGGGGTGGGCAGAGGCTGGACACAGGGGACCAGAGGGTGGTCACTGCAATCATGCAAGTGTCACATAATGGTAGCCTGAACTGGGGTCCTCGCAGCAGGCCTGGAGAGAGCTGGACAGAGTGGAGGCGTTTTGGATTTGCCACCGACAAGACTTGTTGATAGACTGGACATAGAGGCAGGTAAGTGAAAGAGGCTAGTGGAGCACAGAGGATCATAGGGGAAGGGAGGGAAAGCTGGATGGGAAGCCATCAGAGAGGGAGACAAGCTGTGAGAGACTCTGAACTCTGGGGAACACACTGAGGCGGCTGGAGGGGAGGGGGGTGGGGGACAGGGTCACTGGGTGATGGGCATGGAGGAGGGCACATGATGGGATGAGCACTGGGTGTTCCATGCAACTGATGAATCACTGAACTCTACCTCTGAATCTAAGTACGTACTTTATGTTGGCTAATCGAATTTAAATAGAAGAAATAAAAGGGAAGAATTGGAGAACAAAAAAGAGAAAGAAGAAAGAAAGAAAGAAAGAAAGAAAGAAAGAAAGAAAGAAAGAAAGAAAGAAAAGGAAAGGTAGAGAAAGAAATAAAGAAGAGAAAGAAAGGAAGAAAGAGAAAGAAAGGAAAAGAAAGAAAAAGAAAGAGTAGGAAAGAAAAAGAGAAGAGAAAGAATGAAAGAGAAAGGGAAATGAAGAAATGAAAGAAAGAAAAGGAAAGGTAAAGAAAGAAGAGAAAGAAAGAAAGGAAGAAAGAGAGAAGGAAAGAAAAATGAAAGAAAGAAAGAAAAAGAAAGAAAGAAAGAAAGAAAGAAAGAAAGAAAGAAAAAGAGAGAAGGAAAGAAAGAATGAAAGATAAAGAATGGACGAATGAATGAGAAAGAAAGGAAATAAAGAAAAAGAAGGAAAGTAAAAATGAAAGGGAAAAAGAAAGAAAGGAAGAAAGAAAGAAAGAAAGAAAGAAAGAAAGAAAGAAAGAAAAGAAACGAAAGAAGAAAAGAAAAAAGAAAAGAAAAGAAAAGGAACAAAAAGGAAAGGAAAGGAAAGAAAAGAAAGAAAAGAAAAGAAAAAGGAAAAGAAAAAAAGAAAAGAAAGAAAAAAAAGAAAAGAAAAGAAAAGAAAAGAAAAGAAAAGAAAAGAAAAGAAAAAAAGAAAAGAAAAGTCCGACAGGAGGAAGCGGAGCCGAGCGAGCGGCTGTCAGGACGGCCGGGCCGGTGCCTCTGCCGTGGGTCCCGCCAAGGCCGGTGGAGGCGGCGGCGCGTACTTGCCTCCTTGCCGGGGGCCCCCTTGTCTCCGGGCTCGCCCTGCGGGACAGAACACAGCATCAGGGGCTCTGCGGCGTCAGCACACGGGCTCCAAAACGGGTTCTCACCCGGGTCGTGTTCCCGCAAAGACGACAACCAGTGGTCCGGCCGGGGGACACCCCCCAGGCAGGCTCCCTAGCCCCCCCATGTCTGGGCAGAAGGTGGCAAACCACGTCCCGGAGTGGGAAGCGGGGGCGCTGGTCTGGGCTTCTGGCCCCCCTGGGCCCGGCTTTATGGAGCACCCAGTTGTGGCGGCGCGGGGGGGGGGGGGGGGGGGGCTCCCAGAAGCAGGTGCACGGCGTGAAACGAGGCGCCAGTGACCTGGGCTCTGGAGCTAGCCTGTCTGCGTTCCAGTCCCGGCTGCCCCACAACCTCCTTCAAGCCACCTCAAGTTGCCTGTGCCTCAGTTTCTTCATGAGGACTTTGCCAAAATTTAATGAGCTATTACTGTGACTGAAAGAACGAGCGTTGTGGGACGCCCGGGTGGCTCAGCGGTTGAGCGTCTGCCTTCGGCTCAGGTCATGATCCCGGGGTCCTGGGATCGAGTCCCACATCGGGCTGCCCGAGGGGAGCCTGCTTCTCCCTCTGCTGTGTCTCTGCCTCCCTCTGTGTGTTTCTCATAAATAAATAAAAAATCTTTAAAAAAAAAAAAAAAAGAATGAGCGTTGCAAGTCTCGAAGTGTGGGTACCCGGCTGCAGCTGGGCTAGGGCGTGGGCTACATGGTAGAAATGGGTAAAAGACGGGTGGCCACCTGGAGAGGCTGGGCTGGCTGGGCGGCAGGGCACCCTCAGGGGTCAGAATGAAATGGAGGGGGTGGACGGGGACGTGGGTACACTTCCTACTCCCACGTGGGATGTACCACCCTCGCCCCCTGGCCGGCAGTGCGGGGCCGTGGCACGCAGCCTGCACCAGGAGCCTGGCTGCAAATGTTTGAATCCCTCAGCATCCCTCTGCCCAGAACCCGAGCAAACATCGCCAGGCAGCATCTCTGTGTCACACTTTCCAGCCAGGAGGCCTGGGCTCCAGCACCAGCTAGAGCACAGACTGACCACGTGGCCCACATGATCTGACCCTGCAGCCAGACTCGGTCACCTCTAAAGTGGTTTCTCAGGGCCCCCGAAGTTCTAGGATCAGAGCTGCATGCTCTTATGCCCCCATTTGAACAATGACGAAGCTACGGCACGGAAGCCACGAGACTGGCCCCAGGTGCCACGCTTAGGATCCCATGCAGGTGACATCGGAGTTCGTGCTCTAGCCAGTGCACACCACTGCCTGTCAACCACGAAGTGGGTTTGACCACACACCAGGGGACACCACCTGAGCAAGAGGACCCGAGGCCACAGTGGGTGGCAGGAAAGGTGCTGCAACTGAACCTCCCCCCAGAGCTGGGCATCCTCCCCTCCCCGGGAGTTCTCAGCTTACCTGAGGCCCCCGAGGGCCCAGAAAGCCAGGGAGTCCTGGGCTGCCATGGTCTCCTTTGTTTCCCTTCTGGCCCTGCAAATGGGGTGTGGGGGGGCAACAGGCATTGATTCTGCAAGGTCAAGTGCCAGCCCAAGGAGACTCAGAAGCCTCGCAATCCCCCTGTGCTCGGGTGGCCTGAGACATCCACAGGCGAGAAGAGTACCCGTCTCCCCCGCAGGAGAGGGCAGCGGGTCGGGGAGAGGCACCTGACAGCACTGTTGGGGGCGGGGCAGCAGACGAGAAGCATCTCTTTCCCATCCAAGCAACAGAAGCAAAATGGGACAAATACTCCGTAGAAAAGCCCTGCGGTGCGTGTGGCCTGAGTAGCCCTCGGGCGAGGTACTTCCTCCCAGGAGCACCCCGAGGCCCGTGGTTTGGCTTTTTGGAAACGGCTCTGGGGACTCTTTCAGCTCCAGCCTCTCTGGGTATGTGTGAGTCAGCTCTTCTGGGGCCAGCTCTGTACTGGGCATGAAGCCAGGCTCACGGCCCTGTCCCCTCCCGTCTGCTCTGTGTCACCAGCAGTGACAAGCCCCGTGCCCCTCCGCTTCCGAGGAACATCATTACATTTGCTAAGCAGTGAAGCTCCTCTAATGCAGTTGTTCTTGGTCTAACTGAAAAGGGAGGCTCCACGAGGATGACCAGATGCCTGGTTTTGCCTGGGAATGATGAGTTTCCCGGGATGCAGGATTTTCTGTGCTAAAACCGAGGTTTTTGGCCAATTAGGATGGACCTGTCACTGTCTATTTCCACAATGACGACAGTTGGCCGGCCAGCTGGTCTGCCCGTTGCCTAGTGCAATAGTTGCTCGACTCACCATGACCCGAGGGAGGGTGGTCTTCAGAAGAAAGCTGCCAATTTTAGCAAATACAAATACAAGAAGGCCGGGCTGGGAGGAGACTTGGGGACAGGATCTGACTCGCCCAACCCCAGAGCCCATCAGAGAACCATCTTCCGCAGCATGTCTCCCTGTCTACCAGACCTAATCCCAAGCCCAGGGACCTGGATCCTGATTACTCATGCCACCCTCTTTCCAACACCCAGGGTCCTACCATTGTCCCTTCCTGCTCTCCCCACCCCCACTCCTAACCACTAGGAAAACCCTCTTTGGCCAAGTCTGTCCTACATCCATTCCCATGTGATGCACTTACCCTGTCATCTGAGATGGGAAGGGCTGGTGGGCCTCAACCTGTCTTCCCATCCTCTAAAAATGTGCAATGTCTACTGTACAACCTTATTAAACATTTTTTTAGTCTTTAAGATCTGTACCCTTGGCTGCATATAGTAATAGACAACAGAAAACCAAGTGCATAATTGCATGCGTCTTAGACTTTGAAAGAGGTTCTTACTGGATCCTCTTGTCTTGAGCCCATTCAAACCCCATATTTTCCCCTTGATGCTTCCAGGGTAGAGAACATACAATCTGTGATGTGAAAAGCATGCCCATGTCAAAGCTTGCCTTGATTCCACCACACGGCAGGGGGAGTACTCACAGGACTTCCTGCAGGACCAGGGTCTCCCGGAGATCCCGGCGATCCGTTCTTACCCTGGTAGAAGAAACACAAGCAATAATCTGCCAGGATCCTCTGCTAGGACACCGGAGAGCAGGATGGTGGAACAGGGTGAGTGCCAGGTGTGCAGGACCCCATTTCACACCTAGAGCTGTCATTCTGGCCAGCATGGTTCTCAGTAAGCCATGTCATCGCTCGGAGGATGTTTCTCAATTTATAAAAGGAGCCTGTGGTACTTAACTCATAATATTGTGGAATTCAATGAGTTTGTGTACATGATAAGGCCTATCCTGTTGAGTGCTGCCCAGGGTACAGGCGTCATAAATAATCATGACCTCATCCATCCATCCATCCATCTATCCATACACCCATCCTTTCATCCACCCATCCACCCATCCTCCACCCACCCATCCATCCTTTCATCCATCCTTTCATCCATCCATCCTTTCATCTACCTATCCATCCATCCTCCACCCACCTATCCATCCTTTCATCCATCCATCCTTTCATCCATCCAGCCATCCTCCACCCACCCATCCATCCTTTCATCCATCCATCCATCCTCCACCCACCCATCCTTTCATCCACCCATCCACCCATCCTCCACCCACCCATCCATCCTTTCATCCACCCACTCATCCATCCTTTCATCCATCCATCCTCCACCCACCCATCCATCCTTTCATCCATCCATCCATCCTTTCATCCATCCATCCTTTCATCTACCCATCCATCCATCCTCCACCCAACCATCCACCCACCCATCCATCCTTTCATCCATCCATCCATCCTCCACCCACCCATCCATCCTTTCATCCATCCATCCTTTCATCCATCCATCCATCCTCCACCCACCCACCCATCCTTTCATCCATCCTTTCATCCTTCAACTCAGATGCTGTCTTAAGAAGCAACACAAAAGTGCTCAGATCAAGGCAGTGCTGTTCTCAGCTTAGGATGCTTGTCCCTGTGTGGATTTTATTTTACTCCTCTAAGAGAGGCACCATTATCCTGAAGAGATGAAGACCGTGACACAGACAAGAAAAGTGGCAGTGCAGAATCCTGTACTAAATCAAAGATCCATTCACTCCAGACTCCAGGACTGACCCCAAAGAGTTAGCAGTTCTCTGACTCGGGTATTTTGTGCATGCTCATAATTTTGATAAATGCATTTAACCAATAAGCTCCTTGGTATAAAAATCAGAGAATTTAAGAACTCTTCTAGCTATCCCTCTGAGGATCAGACAAATTCCTATTCAGTCTGAGGTTCAAAGCTTGGCTTCAGTGGGCTGGGCTGGTCACTGCCTCTGCCTGCCACTCTCCTCCTTCTTAGAACCTCCCCTAACCAGGTGGCTGTGTCTTTACCTGGCTCTTCCCTGCTGGGAGTAGCCCAAAGAACAGTGTGCACCTCACCTCTCTCACTGTGGTCAGCACCTACCACAGTGCCAGGCACACAGGAGGTACTGCTGGACCAAGGAACCCAGAACATCACAGGAAACCACTCTCCAGGGGCGTCTGGGTGGCTCAGTTGGTTAAGTGTCTGCCTTGAACTCAGGTCATGATCCCAGGGTCCTGGGATGAAGCCCTGCATTGGGCTCTCTGCTCAGAGGGGGGAGTCTGCTTTTCCCTCTGTGCTCCCTCCCTTCAAATAAATAAATAAAATCTTAAAAAAAAAAAAAAAAAGGAAGCCACTCTCCATTGATCCTATAACCAAAAGGTGCTGACGTCCTATAATCTGTGAAGCACGCATTCACCAATGAGTCAGCTTCGTGGAAATACATTACAGTAAGAAGAAGCTCACACTGCCTGAGGACTTCCTCCACGCCAGGTTTTGCACGCATTTGCTCACTGCACATGACAGATATAAACACTGCCATTTTATAAATGGGGAAATCAAGTCACGGAATGTCTACACAAACTGCCTGAGATGGAAGTGGAGCAGCTGAGATTGGAGCCCAGGAACCATATGCCCAGGCGGGCTGGCTGGTGGTCATGACTATGTAGGGGACGCATCTTACGGCCTAACAAGTGCATGTGTGATCGTGGATGATTCACGCGGCACATCTCACATAATCGTGCCAGGAAGTGTGAAGCGTGGATGCCTTTATCCGGCATCACCGATGAGGAGGCCGAGGCACAGAGAAAGCACAGCGTCTGCACAGGAGTGCTGCAGTTGGAGCAGCCAGCGGCTCTGTGACTTCCCCCACTCCCCCCCCCCACCCCCCGCCAGGGAACGTGGTGTGGTGGCTCCTCCCTGCACCTCCGTCCGCCCACCCACCAACCCATCTGTGTCCTTCTAAAAATATGCGCTTTGGCTCATCCCTATGGTGATTATCTCTCTCCTCCTTCTCCCTCTGATTTGCAGGGAGGATAAGGGCCAAGACACATGAGCTTGCGATGCCAATACAGGCGGATGTACGTGGAGGGGCAGCACGGGGTGGCCACCTGCCACCTGTCGGGGCGCTGGAGGCCAGCTGGGGCAGGGACTTGGCTACTTCCTGGACTGGGGTCCACTCCTCATGTCCTACTCGTCCTGAATGGAAGCCACAGCCCCCACTGCCCTGCACTCCAAATTCCTGTCCTGGGCCCCGTCCTACCAGGTCCCATCTTTCTGAGAGGGAGACGTGGCCTACACAGGCCCAGGCAGATCCTCAACGGCAGACTGGAATCACTGCCTGGATGTGAGCCCAACCCAAGCTCTGCCACTTACCTGCTGTGTGATCGAGGGCAAGTGACTGGACCTCGCTATGCCTCCATTTCTCATCTGCCTCGTGGGGTTCAGGAGAACTCCGTGAGCGAATTAGGCAAATGCTCAGGTGGTTCCCTAGCCCTGGGACGGTTGGCATTCCCTGGAGGCTCTCGTCAACACTCAGTGTCTGCTCCAAGGTAGTGTGAACCTGCTGAGGTTGCTGGGCACATTCCCTTCCCCGGGGAAGGCCGATCGGTGCCAAATGAGCGAGAGATGGGCTGTCAGGGTGATAACCTGGAACCTCCGCTGATGCATTCCAGTAAGAATTTGGCAAATTCTAGCAGTTTGTTGTTGCTTACAAAGTACATATGAAGGGCCCTCAGAATTGGCAGAGGTGAATTAGAAAAACACAAAACTGCCTCTTGGGGACCTTGGCCGGGAAGACCTCCCTTTGGCATGTGACACGTGAGGTCCTCGGCCTCCTCCCCTCACCCACTAGCTGCTCCCCACACGCAATGCTTTCCCTTTCCTCTCCTGTATCCCTGGACACACTGGCATTCAGCAGGGATTTACAGAGCACGACTTCATGCCAGGAGACCCTAGAGGAGGGCAGAGCAATGTCCCCTCCTTCGTCCAGGAGCAGAACCCAGCATGGAGCCACAGGGTGACCACCTTCCACCTACTGGGCACTTTCTCAGAGCTGGACACTGTTGCATCATTTCCCCAATTTAAATACTGGATCTTTCAAGTCCTCCTCACTCTACAGATGAAGGGGTAGACCCAGGGGAGCTGAAGGAACTCATCTCGCCCATAGAACCAGTAAGATACAGCTTAACTCTAGAGCTTGATAATGGGCCAGCAGGGGCCCCAGTGGCCTCTACTCCATGCCCAGGGGGCTCCAGAGGTAGGTTTCTCCATTTGTCTGTCCTTACACTCTTGCCTAGTCTCTTCCTCCCACGTGGAAGTTTAACACCACACCTATGCCATATACCGATTCCGCTCTGTATGGATATCTGCATGTGATACATAAAGAGTAAGGGGTCTTGGCATCCCAAGGACCAGTATTTGCCCCCTGGGGGTGACAGCACACCCCCTGGGAATGCATGCCACAGGGACTAAGTGTCATTGGTGAAGAGCCCAGCTGCGGGTAGTCTCCTGGTCCCTGCATACAGGGATGGTGCCGATGACCCCAAGATCTGCAGGTTGACGCCACCCATGGGAAAGTGAATGCAGAACACACCTCTAAGCTCCTTAACCTAGCCCTGCAGCTGGATGAGCAAATGCCATGTTCTAGAAAGAGGAGATGGGTTTGATCAGTGAGCTGCTGCTATAGAGTGGGAAATTTGAGGCCAAGGCCAAGATGGAAACCCAAAAAGCATGAATTCCCTGCTTCTGAGCGTGGATGTTTTCTTGTAGACAAACCCTCAGCACAAAATGTGGCCATCACTACACACAGGGGACACCCGTCCCACAGCTGAAAAGCCAGAATGGCAGGGGCCCACTGGGCTCCCCACAGCCCGGTCTGAAGACTGTCCTTCATGCCCTACCTCAGCCCATGGGGGATCCAGGACTGTGGGCGTGGAAGGCATCTGGACATCCCGCACCCCCACAGGCTGCTGTGTTAGGGTGGGAAGCTGGATATGAGTTGCTGTGGCCCCATCAAGGGAGAAAGTGACTCCCTCTGCTGAGTTCCAAAGACATGTGGATTCAAATACCCAAGACCCGTCCCGGGTGCCTCCTGTAGGGTCCTGAAGACAAAGAACCCGGCCATGGTCACGGCAGGTGCAGAGCACTGAATTTGGTGCCAGAAAGTCTTGGGTTTAAATCCTGCCTACAGCTCTTGCCCGCTGTGTGCCCTGGAGCCAGGAAGCCCAGATTCATCTAGGTTACAGGTTATCCACTCACCCATTTACTCCATACTCGTTCCAAATACGCATCCACACACGCACACACCATACAGAACAAGCCGGTTGCCAAGATGAAGTGCTGCATAACAAACACATATCCTATCGATATGCTGGTAGGTGCAATGGAAATATTTTTAAATATACCTAAGACGCTATTAACAGTGGCTCCCTCTGGAGTGTAGGGCTGGGGTGAAATGGGAGCCTTTTCATTTTAATTCTGCATGATTCCTTTTATCATTAGCATGGATCACAGTTGCACGATCTCAGTGTAGGACCTCGTTTGCAAATACAGTCGCTGCAGATAGAATTAGTTTAACGGGCCCATCCTGGAACAGGGAGGGCCCCCATCCAACGCCACTGCTGTCCTTATGCAAGGAGGACATTTGGGCATAGAGACAGGGAAGATGCCAGGTCAAGAGGGAGGCAGAGATCAGAGTTGTGTTTGCACCAGCCAAGGAACACCAGAGATGGCAGGAAACCCCAGAAGCTAAGTGAGAGGGATGGAAGTGAGAGCCCTTGTCACAGGCCCAGAAGCACCCAATCCTGCCCACATCTTGATCTGGGACCTCTGGCTTCCTGGATGGTGACACGCTACATGTCTTAGACATCCAGCTCCAGATTTGTGAGACAATAAATTTATTGTTGAAGCAACTAAATGTGTGGCTTTTTGCTATGACAGCCCTAGCAATCCAACGCACAGATCACGCAGGAAACGCTAGGACAACCTAAAGGGAAGTCCTACAGGGTTCCCGCCATGCCAGGCAGCTCTTTTTACATTTCTGCATTATGGGTCGGTGGTCCCGGCAAACAGCCTCGGGTCTGGGTAGGAGGGCACTTGTAGGGCTTAGGGCCGTAGCTCCTTCTTTTCCAACTGCTAAGGCACGCGGCCACTTTTAAACAACACACACAGGACTGTACCAGGATGAACCAACCAAATGTCACCGCAGTGATAGGCTGCGGAGTATCACTCACCGGTGGGCCCCTCAGTCCTTGGGGGCCCTGGGGCCCTGTGGGTCCAGTGTCGCCCTGGAACAGAGAGAGGTCATGTTATCACAGAGTGGCTGCAGGGAGATGACAGAGACACAGTTTCAAACGTGGACCGAATTTCATCTCATTCCCCAAGAGAACCGACTGGGTGTCCACCACTAATCTCTAGTGGTTCCAGGGGCGGACAAACCCATCTCACGTAGATGGGTACACGCACAAACACGATTTATTTATTTACTTGCTGAGACATTTTCCATCCCTCCCAGTGATTTCTGGTGGCGCCGTCTTGAACTAAGGGAAGCCACCAGAGAGAGAGGCCGCCTTGAGGTTCTGTTCCCGACTCATTAGACAATGACCTGACCCACTCTTGCCTCAGTTGCCATAGTAAGAAAAACGCTGCCCGTGCACACAGCCATTCCGGAGTATAAAGCGGTGGTGACTCACTGGTCTCCCAAGCAGCCTCCTGGCATGGGTGTAAGTCCCTCCCACGTTATGAATGAGAACACCGGAGCGTGGCCATGCTCCTCACTGAAGAGACTCAAGTAAGAAACTCCTATGTATGTATGTATATGTGACTCTGCTGCTGAGGAGGAACATGGGAGCTAGACTAGATTTCCCCTACGGGTCCTTCCAACTCTACTGCCTCATGGTAGCAGGTCAGCCAAGAAGACTAGATGTGCAGACCTCAAGAGCCATGGGCAGCGTGCACCTCACCGGGGTTTAGAGGCAGGTCCTGAAGGACGTGAAGGAGCACGTGTGAGACCCCCTTGGGCCTCAGGACCCTGTGCCCATGCTCCTGACCAAACACCCACTCCCACTTGGCCAAGTAATGTCCACCCATGTTGGACTGCCCTGTAGGATGTCACGTACATGAGGTCTGTCCTCCTAGGGGAGGGTACAGAGCTGACAGGTCCAGCCCCAGGCTGCCTCCTTCCACCTCTGACAGTCTGCATGACCACCAGGGAAGTTCCTGGTCTTGGTTTTCTATCTGTACGACTAGAGCAAGAGACATCTTGCCTGCCCTCATCCCTAGATCATCCCTAGATCAAGTCAGTGAGAACAGGTGAGCAGTATTAAGTGCCACATGGCACATGGTAGTGGTGGCCGTGTTGGGTTCATTAGGCCACGGAACAGAGCTTGAGCAATCATCTGGGAGAGTCTCTGCACTTCAAGCCCATGTGAGGCCGGACCCAAGAGGCCGCTGCTGGTACCAACAGAGAGCTCACGAACAATTCAGCAAGGGCTCCTTAGCTACTGTGTGGCACAGGCATCCAACTGTGAGGCTGGACACCCAGATCCCAGGGCCTCCTCAGGCCTCCGAGGAGGACCCAGGGGGCCGGCAGGTGAGACATCCCGACCGGTTCTGAGAGTGCCTCTGCAGGCACCAGCCTCCCTGGTGGTTTCTCCTGACCCCTAAGGGATGCACGCTTTCCACTCTCTCTGCACCCCCTCCGCAGGACACCCACACTCACGTCTTTTCCAGGGGACCCTTCTCGGCCAGGGGGCCCCATGGCACCAGGCTCTCCCTAGAAGGTGGAAGCAGAAAAAAAAAATATCTGCTGTTAGGGAAGAGGACGCAGAACGCCAGCTGCCTGGTGTCGGCATATCCAGGCAGGGCAAAGACCCAGGAGCACGGCCCCCAGCAACAACCCCGCTGGGTCCCAGCTGGAGCTGGGGTCTGCAGGGCCCCCATGGCCAGCGGCGAGGCTGGTCCGACTGTGCCTCTTCGAGCTGCAGGCAACACACCAGCCCGAGGGGCAGGCGGACGGGCTTGGAATCCCGTCCCCCACATGCTGACTCGTCACACATCTCAGCTTTGCATCGCTAAACAGAGAGGGCCGGGGGTCTAACCGGTGGCCCTCGGCATTTCCTTCTATCTGGGACACTTGAAGCATGGGGAGGAAGCAAAAACATAAGAGTGTGGGCTCCAGGGTCTCCCCACCTGGGACGGGACGCACCGAAGCTCTCCACACATTAGCCCTGGGCCCATTGCACAGTTTGCGCACAGCGCAGCCGCACGGGGCGCCCTGACTCCCGGCTGACTGGGTCAGGTAGCGCCCCTTATGTCTGACCCCCAGAAGGAGCATTTAGAAAAACCACACCAAGACTGGGGATGATGCTTCCCATGATGTCCGCAGTCCTCACTCAGGTGACCAGGTGCTGCACCAGCCCAGCTCAGCCTGGACTGACCTCCAAGGCTAGACACCCACTTACCCGGGGACCAGGTGCGCCGGAGTCACCCATGTGTCCCTTGAAGCCCTAGAAGAAAGAGAAGTTTTTGCACCAAAGAGCAGGCTGGTAAAGCAAGGGGGGGGGGGGCACCTGTGTGACAGTCCAGTCGAATCCTGCCCCCTCTCACCGGGGCTCACCGGATGCCTCCCCCTCGAGACCCCAGGCATCGGCCAGGCCCTTGATGCTGGGTGATGGGACAATCAGACCCCCTATCCTCTGTACCACGATGGACAGAGCTGCAGGGCTCATCCCACAAATTCTCCAGACATTTGAAGTGTCACCCCCACATGCCTCCTGGGATTCACCTTCCTGAGGATCTCACCCCACCTGGCTTGCACCGCCTTAGCCGGGCCCCTGGGGCAGGTGCTCCCCTTGTAGACAACACATTGCCTTCACTCCAGAGGTGGGTCTAGGGGATGCCATCTTCGTTCTTGAGGCTGTGGCCAGTCCCACCCAACACTCTCATCACGGGCCATGATGCTGGGCCCTCCCTGCACCTCCCTGCAACAGCAGCCTAGAGATCTAGGACCTGAAGCACCAGGCCCTGGGAGCCAAGAGGAGGGTGTTAGCAGAGCTGACACTATTATTTCTAACAGCCACACCAAGCGGACTGTGTAATAATTTCCATTTCACACGGGACAACGCTGAGGCTCTGAGAGACAAAATACCTGCTCAAAGTCCCAGAGCCAGAAAGAAATTGGGTTCAGATCCAGTGGGTTGGCCCAGACCCAAGGCCCTCCCGTTCTCCACTGCTCTGCTTGCTCTGTCTGGGGTCCTGTTCCTGGAATGGTGGCTCTCCTGCTCTGGTCTCAGACTGCTCTCCCTGCCTGCCAAGACCTAGGGCATTCATGGGTGGTGCAGTCTCCACCTGAGGGGCACCTGCCCACCCGGCCACCTCACGGTGCTACATCCCAGACTCAGTGTCCTCAGCAGGCTGTACACTCTGCACCCCCCACTTCCTGGTCCAGGCCCATGCGCATGGGTCCTCTCTTCCTGGCCGTCCCCTTGCTCATCGGGACACTCCTCCTGGCTGGAGGCCTCCTCCCTACCAGCCTCCTGTCCCCAGCTCCATCTTCCTCACTCCTCCTGTGGTCGCTCTCAAAGGCCCTCCTTGTACCTTTGTCACTAGGCATCCTTGCCAGGGTGCTGCTCCGAGCTGCTGCAGCACTGAGCACCCCCGCCAGCTGGTCCCCCGCCAGTGGCTGGCACAGAGCGAGGGACCTGGGTGGGCTGATGCCTGGGCACACAGCTCAGAGAGTCAGGGGTACCTGGAGCAGGGCCTAGAATTAATCTCCCTTGTCCTACACACACACACACACACACAGACAGGGCCCATGCAGCACAGGGAAGTGGTTAGGACACTGAGGGCTGAGGGCCTGTCCTAGCTCCTTACCCCAGTGGGAAGGGTTGGGGAGAGAGGGAATGGGGCAGTAGCAGTGGAGGAAGGGGAGCAAAACCCTCCCTGTGGAGCGCCTACCACATCCAGGGCTGCAGCCATGCTGCTCTCATGCGGTGTAATGGGGGACCTGGGAGATGGGTCTTATTTCTCCCATTTTATGTAAGAAACATGAGGCTCGGGCTTACCTATAACATTAAGAAGGGGGAGATCCATGATTCAAGCCCAGGTCTGTCTGACTGCAAAGCACGCCCTCCCCACTGTCACCCTCAGCTCAAGGAGGCAGCAGTTTGTGGCCAAATCGGGCCTTCCAGGGCCAAGGCCAAATATGTCCTGGCTGACGGCACCAGGCTCTTCTCTGGCTGATGGCACCAGGCTCTTCTCTGACCTTATCCCCTGATTTTATGTTCTGGTTCCAAAAAGCAGATGGAAACCCTGCTGGGGACAAGATCACCTCAAGGCCTGGCCATCCAAAAACAGAGACAACCCAGCGGCCTCTCTTCTGTGGTGGTTATTACCCTGGAGGTGTGTCTCTACCTCTCTGCCTCTCCCAACTTGGGTAATAAGAAAGTGTGACTTCTCCTGCCTCTGGAAGGGGGCTCGGGGATGCCTCCCAAGCCGCAGGTGCTATGGTGACAAGTGTATGCTCTCAGATGTCAGGAGATGCAGGGGATGAAGGAGGTCAGGAGCCGGGCCAGGCGGGTTTCACACCCCAGCTAAGTGCCTGCATTTCACCTCCCATCGCCCCAACGCCCGAGCCTCGGGGCCTCAGCTGTAACCGGGGAGGTGCCCCCTTTTGTTGGGCTACCGTGAAGATGAGATGAGATGCTGCCCCAGATCTGGGCCTGTCACTGGGCGAGCAGCCTGGAGGTATCAGCAGCCAGCAGAGGAGGAGAAAGGGGATGAAAAGGGACTCAGCTCAGATTGGATCCCAGATTCCAACACCTTGGAGAAGTCAGCTCTCCCCTTGGAGGCCTACCATCTAGCCTGGGAAGAATAAAGTACCTGCCAGGCATAGCTTTGCAGGGTTAATCTATAGGCAGGGGCCCCGGTGCCAGTAAGGCTGACTTTGGAGCCAGGTCTGGAATAGAACCACAGCTCCCCACGTTGTAGCTGTGGGTCTTAGGTGCTTTCCTTCTCTTCACTGGGACTCAGTTTCCACATCTGAGGATAGAACTACTTCTGCAGAGTTGCCGGCAGCATTGAATAAGAGATCGTGCTCTCCGCTGTTCAAAACAGGGCCAGGTTTCTTTCCCTGGAGAGAGATGGGGTCTACCTAGGTCCCAGCATCTTCCTTAAAAGACACTAGAATCTCAGATCCAGCCAGCTCAGAGCCAGGATGCTGGTGTGCTCTCCTCCTATATAATCACGGACACAAGTACCAACTGGGAAGCCTCAGGCACTGTGCCAGGCACTCGGCTGGGGATGGTACGTGTTCCATTTCTCCTTTAATGCATACCACCGCCCTACAGAAGTGGGAGATATCTTGATCCCCACTTCATGGAAGAAGAAATAGACCTTCAAAAAGGTCCCCTGATGAAAGTTAACAAGTGATCAAGGGAAAGCTGAACCCACATTTGTCTATCTCCAAGCGCATGTGTTTCTTCGAAGCTTCGACATGGGTCTTCTTTCACCTGCTTGGGTCTCTAACCTCTGCCCCTACACTGAGGTAGGATTCCTTGCAAGATTCAACCAAGAAATGGGTCTTGACTCCACATGGATCCCAGCAAATGGATCCCCTTGGCTAAAACGAAGACTCTCTCCTCCAATAAAAAAAATAAAAATAAAAATAAAAATAAATCACTAATTCTGTGTTTTAATTCCACCACAGGAGGTAGTACTTCCCATTCCTAGATTTGCCCTCCTACCACAATCAGGTGAAAAGCGAGGAGATTAAGGAAAAAGGAAATTGATTTTTTTGTGTTTCAGGTCTTTCTTACTGAATGCTTAGCCAGGTGAGTTAGTGATTTTAACAGAAAAATACATTCAGGGAATAGAAGCGGCACTTTCATCTCCCACATCTTGCCAGGTAAGTAGATTTTTAGAATTGTCGCTATAAAGAATATATATATTTCTAAGAACAAATCTATGGAATTGAGTAAACAACTCTGAAATTATGCAGAAGTAAAGCCTTTAGTGAACACTGTCCAACAGCCCCAAAATACAGAGTTCATTTTTATAGAAAAATGAGCTATGTATACTGGGTTGGCAGCTGATTATAGATTGATGTATAAATATAAATGTCAGAATTCATACATCGAAAAAAAGCCAGAATTTATACAGACTGCATACATACACTCCTAAGATCTAGAAAGATACAGGAAAATGTTAACAGTTTTACCTCTATGTTGTAGAATCACAAGTAACTCTGTTCTACTCTCTAAAGCGCTCCTCTTCTTTTGTGTTATTACCGTCATTGTCATTGTTATACAACGAGAATGGGTTACTTTTATAATTGGGAGTGAAAAACCTTTAGCCGTGGGAAAAAAAATTTAAGATTCATTTTTCGATTCATTTTTAGGTTCTATCATCCAGAGAAAGCCCGTTAAAATTACAATAAATTGGTTAAGAACAAAGGAAACCTTAGAATAGCAACACGGCAACAGTGGTTGTGATTTTGAAAATACATTCTGTAGCCACGCACATAAAGAACTGAATATATTACTTTGTAGAAGCACCAAAGCCTTGGAAGAGAGGTACTTCTGGAAATCCAGGGTGCGGTGAGCTCATGAGCCACATAGCGGAAGGCTGCCGTCCACTACAATGTGCACATATGCGTGTGCACACACATACACACGTGGCATTGGCACTTACAGGCGGGCCTCGGGCTCCCTCCAGTCCTGGCAGACCTGGCTCTCCCATTTTGCCCTGAGAGCAAAGAAAAAGAGAAGAGTTTGGAGACATGGTTATAAGGATCTTCCCTCTCGGCCACCCGGGCTTCCTGCACAGCGTCACGCTTCCAGCAGCCAGGCGCTGACCCCTGCCAACCGTCTCTGCTGGCATTGTGCTCCATTTCAGTGCCCACGAATCACCCCCGTGCACCCAGGCTACTGTGCTCTTCGTTTCCTCGGACTGTGCTGCTGACACAGGTTGGTCTCTGAGGCCAACGTTCCCAGCGGCCCCTTGTCGTCCTCGGAGGCGTTTTGGTCTGGATGCAGAATTCTTCAGGCCTCCTAGTTATGGAAGACTCCATACTCATTCACAAAACCACCTGGAGGCAGCAGCCATCCACTACTGCACATTACGCCAGGGGACACCGAGGTTCCGAGAAGTTAGCGCTTCCCCGAGGTAATGAACGGCACAGGCAGACGGAATCCCAGCTGCGTGCACCACCCACCAAAGGATGCCCTTCTTCCCCAGCAGGTGCCTCGGACACGGAGGGCTGCCATTTGTACCCCTCCTTTCCCCAGCCCAGCCTCTCTTTAACTGCAAGAAGTTATGGGGACACTTGGGCTATTCAAACCCCTCACCACTGGCATCCTGGCACCGCCTTAGACAGAACCAGCCACAAATAACAGCCGGTGCGACACTGCTGCAGAACCCAGGTGATGTGGTCGGGGGGGAGGGATGAGTGGAGGAGTAGGGAGGGGGTGAAAGGGCCTGTATGACCCATGGGGATGGGGAAGCACCTGGCCCCAATGTCACTGTGACAGAACAAATGTCACCCCAATTTCTGCTCCTTATCACAGCTTGTAAACCCTTCAGATCAGATGGGGCACACAAGCGGGGTAGGAGAGGGAATGAGGCATCCTTGCATTTGGAGGCGAAATCCCAGAGAGGAAGGAGGGTAAGGCATGAAGCTCGAGCTTCCAGGTCTGTGTGTTTGGTCCAAGCCCAGCTGTGTGGTCTCCAGTGTCACCTGCCTTCCCTGGATCTGTTCTCAGCTGCACACTCAGCACAGTCCCCCTCGTAGGGCTCTGTGACCGAGGGTACACGGCCCAGCCTGGCTCCCGCATCTGCCACTGTCACGTGGCACGGTCATCGCTGGTCCAAGTCACCAGCAGGAAAACGGTGATGCCCAGCAGCTCTCCAGGGTTTCCACGCACCAGACACAGAATGAGAGCCTCACATGACGCATCAGTGAGTCCGTACCACAACCCCTGTAGGGAGGCACCATGGTTCTCCATCGGGCAATACACTGAGGCATGGAGAGGTTGAGTGATCTGCTCACAGTCACTCTGCTGGGGTTCTAAGGCAGGTTTTTGGCTTCTGAGTCCTTGTACATCATCCTACACTATAATTATTGCTCAAATGCCTCCTAATAAAGATTGCACATCAGGCGACTCAAATCTACATGCCCATGTGTCTACAAATCTATCCACCCAGGCATCCATCTATGATCTGCCCACCTACCCACCTAATGTACTGTGTCCCTAACATACAGGAACTTGAAAGACTATGCCAATGGGGCACCTGGGTGGCTCAGAGGATGAGTGTCTGCCTTCCACTCAGGTCGTGACCCTGGGATCCTGGGATCGAATCCCACATCAGGCTCCCCTCGAGGAGCCTGCTTCTCCCTCTCTGCCTGTGTCTCTGCCTCTCTGTGTGTGTGTCTCTCACGAATAAATAAATACAATCCCCAAAAAAAAGAAGGAAAGAAAGAAAGACTATGCCAACATGAAGACGGACTACTACTACCTGTAGTGAATGCTGCTTCCCAACACATCCCCTTGGCTCCCTGAAGTGGGTACCTGTCACATCCTCACTGTTCCTGCCCTAGCACAGAGTGGCCTTCAGGGGGTGGGGGGGCGGGGGGGGGCTTGCCACTGAGGTGTGGAGGGCAATGTGAAAGTTAATACCTTCCAGAGCAATCTTCAGTTTAAAAAGGCTTCAAGTATCTGGATGAATGAACAGCCCGGCAGGGGTAGGAGCAGGACTACAAGTGTGCTCCTCACAAATTCCCAGAGGGTCTCCAGTGACCTTTGTGGACCCTGGAACCCCCCAGGTGGGAGCTGCTGGGCCATCTCTTCTAGCAGGGCACCCTGCCTCCTCAGGTACTGACCTACCTGCTGCATACCCAGAACAGACCTTGTCTCATACAGCTCTATGCCTGAGGCCTGACACAGGTCTACCTGGAGGAGGTGATCCAGGAATAGACCGAACGAAGACCAAGGGCCTCAGTCGTCCTGTACCATAAACATCAGCTCTCAGAGTAGCATGCCTGCAGAAAAGCTGATTTCTGGTTCTGTAGTGCTGAACTCTGGGGTCAGCCTCTGGGGCATGAGTCCTAGAAGCTTCATTTACCATCTCTGTGACCTTGGCCAGCCTACTTAACCTCTCTGTGCGTTTCCTCATCTGGAGCCTTAGGACACCATGCCCCATGGGGATTATCTGGAGATTACAACAGAAAAGGTAACAAAGCATCAGTACCTCAGCCCTAGGTGGGCACATGGGGGTGATATCCAACCTCTCCCACGTTCCCTCCCACGTTCTCACCCCACTAACTGCCATGTGCCCACCATGGGCCGCTCTGCTGGGCCTCAGCCCCCAGCGGCTTGGCAGGAGCCTTTGACTTTGCTCGCTGCTATAAGCGGCCTCTTTTCCTCTCAGCAGTGTGCTCTGGTTTCGGCATCTGGCAAGCGGTGAAAAATGTAAAGAAGGTGCTTCCGGCAAATTGCACAAGATGCAGAATGAGTCATAATAGATTATGACCAAACAAATTACATGGAACATAAACCTCACTGTAGAAACTTTTACTTTTACATTATCCCACTTCGTGGCTCTACGGGCTCTGCAGGTCTGACCTCACCAGGAGTGACGGCCAGGGCACCCGGCTGGGGGGTTGGGGGGGTGGGGGCGGGAGAAGTAAGTCACTGAAATAATTAACAGTCAGGTGAGCCTCATGCCTTCCACCAATTTCTCACCTCATTTGGTTCTGCAGCAACTCCGGTGAGTTGCTACTATTACTCTCGTTCAATTGAATAAAGCGTCTCAGAGACGCTTCCGGACCCACCTCAGGCCCTGGAGCCGGTCCGGAGCGGAGTCATTATCTAGAGCCAGTGTCTTCTCCCGCCTGTGGTTGTAATGTTGGCGCAACGTATTTCAATTCGTTTTAAATTTAATTTTATCAGCAAGCAATGCATACACACAGCTCCACAATAAAATAACACACTACGGAGAGTACGTTTGCCTTTACGCCCCTGCGCATCTTCCGTTCAGAATCACCCTATCGTGGATGGTGACTACATTTAGTGGGGTTTTTGGAGTCCCCCGGATTGCCATTGTTTAAACACTAGAAAACACATAGGCCCGCTTTTATACAGAATGGGGCAGACTAAGCACACTGCTCTGTACCTTTATTATTTTTTTTTAAGATGTTATTTATTTATTCGTGAGAGACCCAGAGAGAGAGGCAGAGACACAGGCAGAGGGAGAAGCAGGCTCCCTGCAGGGAGCCTGATGCAGAACTCGATCCCGGGACCCTGGGATCACACCCTGAGCCGAAGGCAGATGCTCAACCACTGAGCCACCCAGGTGCGTCTACCTTTGCTTTTTCACTTAACAATACATCTTGGAGGAGTTTCATGTGGGCGTCCAGAGGGCATCGTCCTCCTTCCTCAGGGCTGCTTAGTATGCTACTGAGCGGGCCCGTCACTGACTAGTCTCCTCCTGGTGAGCGCCTGGAGAGCCAGGTCTCGAAGCCCAGGCACCACCTTCCAGCTTCCCCTCGAGACTGAGGCTCTAAAGGGACCTGGGGAGACGAATGCACTGTCACCGTGGGCCCTGACCCACAGGTGAGAGCAGGAGCCAGGTGTGGAAGGATGATGATGAGGTCACAGACATGAGTGTGCAGGGCTTTCTGCACACCTCCAGCCTGCAGCCACTGGGGCAGAGACTTGCCCATGAGCTCTCGGCCTGCCTCACTGTGTGTCCCAGGCAGGTGACATTAAAGAAAAAGAAAAAAACAAAAACCCTATAGCTCGATGCCAGAGTTGAAGAAAGGGTGAGCTCTTATCGCCTGGAGCCAGTGGGAGAAGCTGAGGGCTTCCGTGGGGATAACAGGCTTTCAGACAGCCAGTTTCTACTCCAGCCTGGGCTCACCTGCCCCGGCCCCCCTCCAACATCAACGGGATGGAGGCTGCACAGGGCAGTAAGAAAAAAAAAATGCAGAGCATGAGCAGAAGCCCCAGGCTCAGGTTCATATTCTGTCACCGGCCCATCGTGTGACTTTGCGCCCATCCCTTCACCTCCCTGAGCCTCAGTTTCCTCAACTGTATAATGGGGGCAGCAGTGTCTACCCTGCACGGTTGTCAGGAGAAGCAAACGAAGCAACCCTTACTGCACCCAAGTCAAGTTAGCTCCTCGACACGGAGCAGCCAATACTGGGAAATTACTGATTTGGCCTGTAAAGCGGAAAGAAATGGGGAGTCCCTTACCGGCTCACCAGGGGGACCTGGTTTTCCATCTCTGCCTTCTTTGCCTTCTTCTCCCTGCAAGAGAAATCACACAAATGGTCATCTGTGGCCAAAGGTGCTGGGAGGGGAGACACAGTCCTGCTGGTGCAGGCACCTAGGGCACGGCCTAACGGCCACGGGGGCACCTCAACAGACGAGCTGGTTTGGCTTCCTGGTTCCTTCCCAGCACCACAGCTCTGGCTCAGATCTCTGGTCTGCAGGGCCTGGCCCGGAGCACAAAAGCAACGAATTGCAACGGCATCATTATTAGCGCTATTGACCTCAAAAAGCCCCGTACGGGACATTTCCTGAAGTCAAACTTAGGACAGCAGCACCTCCCCGCTGGGCCTCCTGGCTTGAACACAGCAGTGAGGAGGTAAGGACGCAGGTAAGGACAGAGACCATGAGGACCCCGGACGCAGGAGAGCACGGAGCCCGGCCCCTGGAACACACGGGGGCTCAGCGAATGACCCCAAGGACTATGTGTGGGTTACAGAACGGCCACGAACACTTGGCCTTTCTTTGCGTGAACTCTAGCCATGATGCCCCTGCTGGAGCCGCCCCCCGACTCTCAGGAGGGCACCGCAAGCCTCATGTTAACCCCAGACACCATCATTCATTCTTCAGGAGTCTCTGCAGATGGGAAAATAATTCTGTACAACGACCATGGCATCACAGAGACTTTGGTTCCAATCCTGGGCCACCTCGACTGTGTGGGGTCTGGGGAAAGAAAAGCCGCAAGGCAGCAGGGCAGAGGGGAAACTGAGTCACACCAGGCAAGTTCTGAACCCTGCCTACAGCACTAGGCATATGATCTGGGGCAAGCTACTGGTATTCTCAGCTCCTCGGTGCCCTTCTCCTAAGAAGACCTGCCTTGCAGGGTCGCCAGGCAGCTCCGGGATGCTTCTGCTGCAAGGCTGAACAAACCAGGCATCGATAAATGGCACCAGCAATGGGTCCCTCCTGCTGCTGGAGGCGTTCATGGAACCGTGCGTGACTCCTCATCACTGCCTTCAACATCAGTGGCTTGGCACTGCTGGGAAGCCACAGGAATCTGGGTTTACTGGCCATGCAGGCTGCTGGCTCGATGCTCACTGGCACCCGTTAACTCTTCTCGGACGCTGCTGCTGGCATAGCCACATTAACCAGATAAACCTTCAGGGCTGCTGCGGAGGCCAGGCTATACTGATCCTCTTTTGTAAATCTTTTTTTTTTTTTTTTCGCAAAAAAGGGAGAGAGAGTGGGCTGGACGACAGGCAGAGAGAGAGACAGAATCCCAAGCAGGCTCCACACCCAGCACAGAGACCCACGTAGGGCTCGACCCCACAGCCCTGAGATCATGACCTGAGCTGAAATCAAGACTCAGATGCTCAACCTACTGAGCCACCCAGCTGCCCCTATGCTATCTAATCCTTTTTTCAGTTAAGAGGTTGACTCTAGAAACCACTTGTCCTTCTGCATGCAGAAAGCTGTGGGAGGAGGTCAAGAGACCCGTGCACAGAAGACAAAGCCAATGCCACAGGATGAGTGGGGGCAAGAGGAGACCTGCAAACTCTGGCTGGAGGCTGGCAGGAGGCCCCAGGACTCCCAGGGCAGATACATGGTCCCTGGGAGTGGCACGCTCACCATGGGGGGACATGCAAAGGTGGGCTGAGGGTGGCCTATCGGACTGTGTGAGAAGGAAATGTGGCTTTGCAAGAAATAAGCACTGCCCCCAGCTGACGGGGCTGCTGTCAGCCCTTGAACATCTCAGGACCTGCTTCTAAACCTTCAGTAAATTACAGGGACGCTCTCAACTCCTGCAGGCAGAGGAATTTAAAGGGTCTTTCTGGTACAGAGCGCGGCACATGGCTGGTGCTCAATAGATGGTGAGGCGTGTTGTTATACTTCATGGAAGCTCATGCTGGTGCTCAGTGAGCGTCAGCAACTTTGCACCGTGTCCCTGACAGCCCCTGCCAGATGTGGAAGCCATGTCTCAACATTTAACATTTCTTACAGCCAGTTCCTATAAGCAAATACATCTATGTCTTTTATGTTTTGCTCTTTCTACCTGGACTGCCTTCTTCCTCACCTCATCTTTTTTTGCCTAGACTATTTGACCTTGAACACCACTTTGAGTGTCAGCTCCCTGGACATCCCTCCAGGTCTAGGATGGGTGTCCATCCCTGGGCTCTGTGGCCCCTGCATCCCCCTCTCCTATCATGCATCATGCTTTGTGTCAATGGTTTCTTCCTTTTCTCTTTGGCTTCTCCTGGAGACCGGGGGTTGCATACCAACGGGGATGAGGGCTGGGTCCCTCTGGTACCTTGAATGCTGGCCTAGATCAACCCTGATATTCGGGCTTTAGGGTCCAGTTCCAGCTCTGCACTTTGTCCCTACACAGCCTGAAATTCGGGTCTTCCAATTTAGGAAGTCCCTACCTGACGCTGTGCTGGGGAGGCATGGTGCAGGTGGAAATGAACAGGTGTGTGTGGTTGCAGCCCCAGTGCTGTGATGGCTCAGTGCTCCTGGAGCACACAGCTCAGAGTCCTACCTAAGCCACTGGGGAGGCTTCAGGCACCTCCCAGAGACAATGGCATGCAGCCAGGACCTCAGGATGAACTGCCTGAGAGGCCCCGAGGCGAGGGGTACATACATGCATTGATGTGCAGAAAGCTTTTTGCACAGAGCCCGCCAGCTGGTGAGCACCGTGCACAGGAAAGCTGATGGTTTATATCCGGGCAGAGGGAGAGGAAGTGTTTCTGAGACAGGGATGACATGGAAGCAGCAAAAGGGGGTTCAAAGTGGCTGGAAGTGGGGGGGGGGCACCCTTTTCCTGTCCTCAGAGACAGGAAAGCAGGTCCATTCACGAGGCACCAGTGGGACACAGGCCAAGGCTTTGCTCTTGCCTTAGCCACAGAATGGAGTCCACCCTGGCAGGGTAGGAGGGGGTGGTGGGGATGGAGGGACATTATTGACAAGAGGGTGTAGTAACACCTAAGGTCGGTCTCTCTTCTCCAGCACACAGGGCTTTGGTGATAAGGCGTTGGCACAAAACCTTAGTTTCACCATTGCTAGGATTAAATCAGGCAATACTTCCCAGCTGCTGGGACAGGCTAGGCTATGGGGCTGAAGTGTAGACCAACAGGGGTTTCACATCCTAGCACGTGTTGTAAGGTCTATGCACCCTGCACACATTACCTAACCTCGGGGTTGAGTGCCTGCAGGGAGCGCTACCCCGAGGAGGAAAGGTCTCCGATGGGAGCACTTATCAGGTACTCCAGGAGGGAGAGCTCTTGCAGAGCAGTTCATTCAGCCACATGCTTCTTTAATTAATATTTGCTGAGTGTTCACAATGTGTGGGAAGCAAAAGCCTTGTCTTCTAGAACCCACAGGCTAGAGCACAGCCCCATGGTTAGCAGGTACTCCTCTGTTATGTCCCCAGGACTAGCAAACTGTCTGCCCTAGGCTGGGGGAGGGGGAACCAGAGAAAACTTCCTGAAGGTGATGTCTGAGATGGGATGGGAAGGATCAAAGGCATCAACTGGTACAAGATGTGAAGAAGGGGCACTCTGGGTGGACAGAAATGCATATGCAAAAGCCCTGTGGTCTGGAGAGAAGAGGATGCAGGGTGTTCTAGGAACACAAAGGAAGCCAGTGAAGCTGCAATAAAACACATCATCATGCAGGGCAGGGGCGAGGGGCTGCAGCCAGTGGAGGTCCCAGCAGTCGGCCTAGGCCAGACCAGCAGTCCCCCAGGGAATCACTCTCCGTGGAGAAGGTAGCACATGGCCTCTCTGGACTAGCCTGACTAACACCCTGGAGAGCTCCACCCTACTGAGAAGTATATATATGTATTTTTTTTAAAGATTTCATTTATTTATTTATGAGAGACAGAGAGAGAGATACACACACGCACACAGACGCAGGCCGAGGGAGAAGCAGGCTCCATCCGGGGAGCCTGATGTGGGACTCGATCCCGTGACTCCAGGCTCACGCCCTGGGCCGAAGGCAGACGCTCAACCGCTGAGCCACCCAGGGATCCCCACTGGGAAATATATTGAATGTAAAATGTATTTGTAGAAAGTAATTTGGAGCTATGTATTAAGAACCTCAGACATTATTACACCTGGAAGTAAACCCCACCTTGGTGGGCCACCGTACAGAACACAGAGCAGCGCCATGCATGCAAAATAGCTTATTATAGTTTTCGCAAATAACTGTGCAATTTCTGAGGCAACAGAGGGGTGATCACATATATGATGGTACATTTATTGGGTAGAGTGTAGGAAAAATTTAATGAGCGCATGAACATTTAACACCAGTGTGGGAAATAAATATTTATAATATCACAGGTGTGCACGCCTATGTGTGCGTAGTGCCGTCTTAACTGTACACGTATGCGTACACAAGGTCCACACACAAGTCAACTATCCTTACAAGTCAACCACAGGACCTACTTGCATAAAAGAATGAGGTTAAGATGGACCCCATCAAAAACACACTTAGCTTTGGTTAGCGATTATCCTTCTCATTTTCTGCAGCACTGGAAACTCCCCTAGTGACCGTGCCTTGTGTTAACAGTGATGGAATATATTTTATTTGCTCGTTTTTACAGTAGAGAAACCCGTTTTTTTTTGTTTTTTTAAATGCCACTTACTGGGATTCCCGGTAATCCAAATGGGCCTTGGGGACCAGGAGGACCTTCTTTCCCCTAAAAGATGCAAAATATAAAAACACCGTTAAATCTCAGATTGGCTTTTCTGGAAGTAAACGATCTCACGTAGAATTGCCTTCACGGGCTGGAAGGGGTCTTTGGGGAGAAGCAATGGGTGCTTCTGCCTCTTGGCTTTGCAGGCACCGCCTCCTCTGGCCGCAGGGTGGGGGTGCCCTGGGCAGAGCATAATCATGCAGGTGGGGGTGTGCAGACAGGGGCTCATTCTGGCGGTGTTACATAGACTCGAGGGGGAATTTGAGATGGAAAATCCTGAAGGGAAGAAGATATTTGGGTTTTAGGTCCAGTTCCAGCTCTGCACTTTGTCCCTACACGGCCTGAAATTGAAGTCCTACCACGCAGCCCAAGCCCACAGCATCTGGGGGTGTTGTGCACCCGGGGCCCAATGCAAGTGAAAAGCTGGCCAGGGGCTGCACAGATGCCCTATTACTACCATCCCCTTGTCTGGAGGTTCCCAAACTTTTTACCGCCAGCAGGGTCGCTGTTAGTATCTCTTTTCCCCACGAAATAGAGCTTGGGTTTTGAAAAACCGTGTTTACCCCATCACATTAATTCACACTTCATTTCCCATTTCCTTCACCAAAGACACACATCACTGCCAACCACGGCTTCTAATCAGATGAGGTCATCGGTGCCATCGTGTCTATCCGGATGAGCATTCTTAGGTCATGTGCGTCTCTGGCATATTTAAAGGCCCCGAGGACTTTATAAGCTCCTTCCACCGTTTCCTTCTGTGATAAAATGCTGATATCAGGTTCTACATTCTCATCCACATGCCCGACAAAGTGAGGTATTCTTATGGGCTGTGATGATAGCTTCTTGGAGGAAAAGCAAGAGGCAGAAATATTTTGACATTTAGTTCAGATTTATGCAGATTTTATACATTGTCATGTAAAAAGTGTCCAACAGGGGACCCAAAGCTCACTTCTTTTATGTAGTGCTACTTAATCTCAATAAAAATTCCACAATTGATTTTTATTTCCCTACCCGAAGAAAATGAAAAGATCTTAGGAACACGTCATAAAGAGAGACGAGAAACTTTTTCATGACCCCTGGGAACGGAAGAAGATTAGACCGTGTTTTAGGTGTATTACTACTTTGTGAAGATCTTTTCTTGAAAGGATTAGTACTTTACAGAGTCCTGTTGAACGGTTACTCTTAATTTTAAAACCCGGAATGCTACGGTTAAGCTTTTGCACTGATAACAATTTGGCACAAGCCTCATCTCTGTAACGTGATGATCCAGGATATTTGAGATTGCCCAGACGCAGTGCCACCTGGGCCAACACAAATTAACAACAGTAAAGCAAAAACCTTCCCTGCCCCCCATATCCCAGAACCTACAAACACACAACAAAGGGGATATTTTTGGTCAACTTGGAACAAATACTCAGTCACCCATAGGGATTTTTAAATATTGGTAACAGAGCTCCCTGGATTCCTTCCTGAATATCTACTGTTCCAAAGACCCTGGGATTGAAGCCACTGGACAGCAAAGGGCAGCCCTCTGCTGTTTTTGCAAATAAAGGTTTATCAGAAGCCTCGTGTTGGTCTCCTGCCTGTGGCTGACTCCACCTTACCACAGCAGGGCTGAATTTTTGCAACAGAGACCACAGGGCCCATGAGACATCTTCAGTTTAGAGGTTTTTTTTTTTTTTTTTTTTTCTCCCTTCAGATGGGCTGACGCACAAGGAGGCAGCACCCTCGTTCCTAAACCTGTTCTTATTGTACAAGTTGTGGTTTGCTATGGACATTACACAATTTGATTATTCATTTAGGTAAGCCAATTAAACTTAGGTGGGAAAAAGAAAAAGAGTGATCTTTTCTTAAGTCTTCACTTAATGAAGACTTTACAAATATTTTAAAAAGATGACTCACTATCCAGATAGCTGTTAACAGGACAGCTATAAAAGATCAGAAGAAAAAATATCCCAAGGATCCAGGATTTTACATTCAAATTGCTCCACGGGTGTTGTTACATTCTCAAACCAGCTTTAAGAAGGGCAACAAACAGTAGATGGTAAGAGGTTCTTTTCACAAGAATAAGGACATGAGGCTCCATTCTGAGGACCCGAAATCAAGGAAAAGCCTTCATTCTACGTCAAAAAGATGGGCAAATGGCTTGTATGTTTCAATTCAAAATATAATGGAAATGTTTTCAGTTTGTAGATATCTTTTTTTCCCCACACCATGTCCCATTTAGCTTGTCTTATTTCTTTTTTTAATGACCAACGCTCATGAATTATGCTAAGAAAATCTGGAGTATATTCTGGTTTTATGTATACAGTGAAATAACAGGACCCCAGGCAGCTTTGAGCACAGCCGTCACTTGCCACAGGGTTCCACACGGTAGAACCAATGTCGTATTTATTACAGTTTAATTCCAAGGTACAGAGTGATTCACCTCTGGGTTCTGCATCTTATTCTCCTTGGGCAAATAGTCCGTTTGTTTTTATCGGGGAGACCTTTTGAGGTCTGAGAATGGGTAAAAAGCTACCTGCGGTATGTTCTATATTCTATTCCTCCTGGGACTTGCAGGTGGATCTGCTTTGACAGGATTGGCCAGATGAGGAACAGAAGACCATCCGTGTGTCCATCGCCCTGATGCCCCTGCAGCCCCCACCCTGAACACTCCACGTCGTGGGCCAGTGTGGCCTGGCCAGAAGAACACCAGGTTGGGAGTTTCCAAAGTGAAATCCCATCTTGGAGACTAACTTCCTATATGACTTTGGACTAGTGACCTAGTCCCACTGGACTCATCCTCCTCCTCCCAGGAGGGGGAAGCTATCCTAATTGAGCCCTCAAGTGCTCTTGGCACTAGAGTTCAAACATGCCAGGGCAGCGCTGACCTGCTTGCTAGCCAGCTTGGACTGGGACACAGAGTCTGCTAGGCCTGTGACTCCTCTTTTTTACTTCTCTCTCCTCTTTAGGAACATTTAGGTAACAGGGGCCACTCCTGCCCAACAGGCCTCCTGACGCATATTGTAGCATCAGTGTGGGTCAGCTCAAGCCTCTTCACTTCCCTAACCTGTTCAGAGGAGAACCACACTGACCCGGGGCCTATGTGAGCTGGCTGTAAACCAAATTCTGGAATCACAGACGGCCAGGTCATTCATCCAAACCTTTATTTTTGAGGCAAGAAACTGAGGTGCCAACAGAAAGCGACCCTTCCTGCAGTTTCCTTGCAAGACTGTGAATACTCAGGATGAATGAGACACAGAGGTAGGGAGGACCAGGGCAGGGCGGGCAAACACATGGGTTCTGGGAAGCCCAAACACGGATTCAAGGCAGATCCCGTCCACTGAGGAACTTACCTGCGGCCCTTGGATCCCTGGAGGGCCAGCAGCTCCGGCAATTCCATCTGCTCCCTAAAGATGATAGAGCAGGGAGTCAGGTTGTTGTACATCTCAACATGATCGTTAGCGCCTTTTTGTGCATGAAGCAGCTCATGGAAGGTGCATCCTGAGCCCTTTCCTGGCTGCTGGAACCCCAAGGACTCCAGAGGTGCTTCTTCCTTCCCCAGCAGACTGGGTCGGTCTCTGGGAACATGAAGATGCTGGGAGAATAGCAACCAGATTGCAGGAGGGACCAGCACATTCACCAGCTAGTCAACCTTAAGATAACGGTGAGCAGTCTCACCTCAGAGTGGACAATTTCAGCTAATATCAGGGAATGTTTTGGGACAGAGGCAAAAATGAACAACTGGATTTATCTTCCAGGTCAATAAGGAAGGCACTTGGTTGTGTCAACCCGGGGATAATAAATGCATAGACGGATCCATGAATGAGGAGTTCTACACAAGTAAGTGCAACAAGATGAGCTCAGCCCTGTCTCCGGCACCGGCTCTCTCCGGTGCCGCTCCCCCTGCCAGCAATCCAATACCCTGGGGCTCAGAGCGTACAGCCTGTCCTCATCCCCATCCCAGCTCAATGAGAAGTGTCTGCTCCCCAAACCCTACCCCAAGTCCTGCCCTTCCCAACTAACACCTTTATGCTTCTCCATCACCTATGATGCCATCCGTCTCCCTAATGTTTGTTGATTATTTGCTTTATTGGGAACTAAAACGGTGCCTTGGAGATAGTGAGAACTCATGATTTCTTGAATAAATGAATGAATGAAAAGCTGGGCTGGCTGGCTGGGGCAGATGGGGCAGAGATTCTTTAGACTAATGAATACAGTGCTTCTTACTAGCTTTGGCCAAGTGGTATATATAAGATGTTTAACTTCAGTTTCTTTGTTGGTAAAAGGGTAGAAGTGATAGGATTGCCCAGGCTTTAAGGAGGTGAGGAGGCACTCCTTGCAGTGTGCTTAACCCAGAATAGGGGGTGTCAGTTGGGGTACACGCTCTCCCAGAGCCAGAGTTCCTGTCTCCATGTCCTAGTTCTCCACATTATTTTACTCCTCTGCATCTCTGTTCCCTTGTGCACTGGATAGAAAGAGAGGACTTAATTCTCTTGAGTTGTTGAGAGAATTGAGTAAATTCCTACATCTAATGAGTTATTCAGCTCTGGCACTCACTAAGGGCTCTTCCTAAAGGATTCTCTGATATCATAAGCACTGATAACAGTAGTGTGTCTGCTGGCCAGCCCAAGACCAGAAACACGGCAGATATGAACTAAGTATGGGATGACAAATAAGCAAGCCCTCACAGTACCTTACTGATAATTTTCCAGCAGTCTTTAGGTTTTTTACACACACTTATCAAGTGCCTATGTCATAGCAAGCGCTGGTCAAGTTTTAGGGCTACAGAAATGGCTACAGTGTGAACCTTAAGGAAATTTGATGCGGCTGCAGAACACAGGTCTTCTTTGCCATGTAAGATAAATTCCCGGGGACAAGATGCTGTCAGATTTGCCTCCACCTCTTCCACTAGGTGAGGAGCCACTAAATGTTCATGAAATAAAAGGATGTTGTCACCTAATGTTCCTGCTTCCCTGGCTGGTCTGCTGCTGGAAACTTACACATCTCATTCAAACCTAGCAGAACACTGGAGTTTCTACTGGATTCTACTATATAATTTTGTTACTCCCCACCCCCAGGACCCGATAACCCTGGAAGCTAGCTAAGTTGGAATTAGATTACATCCATGCAGGAGATTGGCAACAGGGTAAGGGTTTTATCTGAAAGAAGGATGCCAACTGAGCACCAGGAAATAAACTTTGAAGTAAAAATAGCAAAGGAGCCTTATCTGCTTGGTATCTATATCCCTGGTTACAGGGTCTGGCTCAGAACCACTCAAAGAAACAATGCATACGTGACTAGGAGGGTTTCCTGCTCATGAGTTGCTTCTGCATGACTGGTCACTGAACCCAAATGGGCAGGTGACCAACATCTGCTCCCAAGGACAGTGGGCCATGAGGCATGGCACGAAGCAGAAGCTCAGGAAACATCAACTGAATGAAGTGAATACATGGATCAGTTGGAGGTGGAGAAGCTGCCCTCGTTATGACTATTCCTGAATCCCAAAATCATTAACTAGCATGAGAACCAGGAGCCATTTCCTACAGCCATCATACAGTCTAAAGAGCAACTTCCAATGAGAGAAGAGCGTGATTTCATTTGCACTGGAGACATGTTCTAGGCTTTGGAACTACCACGGTGGGGCAGGGATGGGGCTTTAATTCAACACTCACTTTGGGAGTCCCTCAGCTATTAGGTTGCATGAAGAGACTAAAATCATTGTGATATGAAAACAGTATTAATAAAATTATTTCCTTCTCAAATGGTCCTCCTCAACTCATGCTAATGTCTCTCCCCATGACCCATCACATCGCCATCTTGATCAGTTTCTCTTCATGACCCATCCCATCATCATCTTGATCAGTTTCTCTTGCACCTGATTGTCAGCTGCCACAAAATCCATTAGCATATGCAAATACGATGCAAAGGAATTTCCTATGAGAAATTATTCCTTTAAGGAAAATGCAGAATTTTGTGAACCTGCATGGTAACAAACTGACTCATTCCCTAGCCAAGGCTGTTCACGATCCTACTCATGCAACAGTGAGGCCTGAAGTCTGAGAACCTGAAAAGGATGCTAACAGTACAGACACTGGCTGGGAAGGAGGGAGGTGGGAAATGAGCTGAGGATCTGAGATTTGAGGTAAGCTCTCCAATAAACTGGGAAAGCTTTAATACTTTTGGAGTTAATTTACTTTTTATGACTTTGCTGTAAAAGTCGGTTGTGCAGTGAAAGATACAGTTTTGTGCTCCTGTATGATTTTATTGAAGAAAATACATTTAAAAGGACCTAATTTATTCTAAGAATTAACATACTTACAATTAGAAGTCATTTAGAGTTGTTAAAAAGAAGACTGAGCAAAATTAATGTCACGCATTTCAACTTCATGATCCTGAGCCTCTGCTTCTCTATTATGTCAGGTCGGTACCTATTTGAAGTGTGTTTCCTTGAGTTGTCCTTGTTTTTGTATTCAAAATCAAAAATGTATTTGTTTAGATTTTATTGCAGACTGCAGATATTGAGACAAAGCTGGAGCATCTAGCTTTTTTAAAATTTAAAATCAATTAATTAACATATACGGTTATCATTAGTTTCAGAGGGAGAGTCCAGTGATTCATCAGTTGCATAAAACACCCAGTGCTCATCCCATCATGTGCCTCCTTTATGCCCATTCTCTAGTTACCCCATCTCACCCTCCACCCACCGCCCCTCCAGTGACCCTCTGTTTGCTTCCTATGATTAGGAGTCTTTTATGGTTTGTCCCTTCAGTTGTCCTTTAGCCATTACCAGTGACCCTCTTTCTGCAAGGCCTGGGAGGCCAGGACTCCTGGAGAACACACAGGAAGTCCCAGGGGACTGGTCCTGGGCTTGGTGAGGATCCTCCTCTGTGCTGCCTGTTACCGTGGCTACTCTGGGTGGATACTGCAGTGGACTCTGAGCACGGGGGCAACAAGACAAATCTGTGGGCAGTTTAGACCAAAGGGAGACGAATTTGCTAGGAAGAGAGAATCAGTCTGTGCCAGAGATACAGCTACTATAAGAGCAAGGAGATTTGCTCAGGGGGCCCAATGGGGACAAATAGGATGATATTAATGGTATCTGTAGCTTTATTGATAACAAGTACCTTAGAGCATAATGAATGAATAGCTGAAGGTGGTAATAATGAACAATAATAATTTTGGTTATTACTATTGTAATTAATTGTAGAAAATCCAGGAAAATCTGTGCCTTTAGAGACATCGTGAATCACAGAGCCTCTTGCTATGGGATAGGATCCTATGGAAGATGGGAAGTTGCTTCTCCATTACTTACTTGCAATGACCTCAGGCTCCCCACCATCCAAGATAGATAGAAATTCATAATGCATCAAGCCTGCCTGTCCCTGCCAACGCACCCCTGATCCCAACAGCATTCTAACTGCACTGCCCACCGGTACTATCTGCTTGAGCCACTCGAGCCTTGACCCCAAATGCCTTTGGGACCTGCAACTTCTGTTTGGCTCTGGACACATTCAGGGGTCATCCTGTCCTTAAAGTAAGAGGCATGTCCAGGGTGATCCCATCTCTAGTGAGTATGGAAATGTCAAAAGAGGAGGGGATTCAAAATCATCACTTACCCGTGGCCCAGGGTTCCCCGGGGGCCCCATGAAACCAGGAACTCCAGGATGACCCTAGGGAAACACAAGAGGCAATTCTTTGAAGTGACTCATAAGAAGCTTTCCGCTTTGGCAACAACTGAATTTCAGACAACCATCCAGAATCTGACTTCTAACTCCAGTAACAATTTTGGATAAAGGCATTGTCAACAAAAAGACTTTCTTTAAAAAAAAATTATATATATATAATATAATATTATAATTAATAACATAATTATATATATAATATATATAAAATATATATATAAAATATATATAATTATATATATAATTATATAATAATATTATATAATAATTATATATATATAATTTTTGGTGTTTCCATAGGTTGAGAATGTATCTAATAATATTTACAAAAACAATTCTACCCTGAAAGTGGATTTACTTCAACATGATGTGAGGGAAGATGGTATGAGGAAGTAGCTGAGGACATAAAGAAAAACAGAAAACAGAAGTGTCCATAATGGCTGCAAGATCCCATGGCTGGGTGATAGGTGTTAAGCTGGGGGGAGGGGGGTGTCCTTTTATTATGTTTTCTAATTCTTGTGTAGGCTTGGAATACCCCATAATAAGAATCTGAAAGAAATAAATGCATATGCATACACAACATATGCCCACAATGGAAACTGTTTGGGTTACGGAATTAACGGCGTCCCTACCATAACAGGTTTGCAGTTACTTCAAGAAAGATCTTTGTGTCTCCATGCAGAGAGGAGTCCATGTGTGTCACAGCATGAGCTCAGCAAGCTAGAGGGTATTTTGCATCTAACATTTAGTTTTCTTAAGGCAGTGTTTTATAAAAGCAAACACATCATCATGGAAGAGAATTCCCTGACCTCCGCCTCTATCTCCTGCCACCAGGAAACACAAGCTGTCACAGTCAGGATAGAGTGCACTAGTCTTGAGAATTCGCTGTTGCAAGAACAATCCAAACACATTTTGTTTTTCCAAATACAGATGGAATTTTAGCTGAGTATGTCATGTAGACCTTGACTCACTGCCTCTGAGAACTTTCTCACCTGCTTCACCCTCATGGAGCAGAAAGCCCCGTGAGGTCAGGGATTTGCCCATTACTCACTCTGCATCTCAGGGCCTGGTGCCCCACCTGGCACGCGGGTGGTTATAAGGCGGACCGATGGGAGATGCGCAGAGGAGTGATGGGTGGAGAGTAGTAGGGGACAGAAGAGGAAAAGGCAAGAGTGACAGCAAAGTAGGAAACAGTTTAAATGGCAGAAAGGCTGCTGGAGGCTGGAGAGCTAGACTGTAGAATCAACTAGTAGTGCTGGATAAAAGATGATAGGGATGCTATGTTCGAACCCATAGAAAGAGGGGCATATTGTCACAGGTGCTATCTTACAAAGCATTTGGAAAAGTGGTCCAGCAGGTCAGGCTTGGCCCTGAGCACAGAGGAGACACCTGTAGAGCATTTCAACTAGCACCGTGAGTTTACTGTAGGTACTTGAGGAATGATGGGAGGGTGGGAGGGAAGACAAGGCATTGTGTAATGGATGACCACCATTTCCGTGAACTAGAAGCTCTCAGGGTAAGAGAGTCCAGCAAAACACAACAGAACGAAGCCAGAAAAGGCAGGCTGTTCAGATAATTGGGGAAGGGGAATGTGACAGTGAACCAGAGGAATCAAGATGGAAACCATGAAAGTGTGGTTAAAAAAAAGTCCTACGGCAGGCCAAGAAGATGCAAGCGGTGACATCGGAAATGGCAGAATGAAATTCATTGACGAGAAACAGTGATGCCTCTTCAAGTTCATCATAAAGTAAATTCTTACCTGGTCACCTTTCTGTCCAATTTCACCATCTGCACCACGCTCCCCTTTACTTCCCTTGGGAGAAAAAAAAAAAGAAACTTACTGGAAATTTTGGTAGAATTACATTGCAAAAGAAAAAAAGTTTGCATGCATTCATCCAGCTATGTATTCATTTATTCATCCATTTACTCTTTCTTCATCAAACTCTCATCAAGGCTGAGCTGCAGGCAAGACATGCCATCCATAGAGAGAAGCAAGGGGGTCTGGCTGAGGAGCTGCTGATGGAATGGCTTAATGGTTTGTGGAGTACTGATGGGAGTCAGTGGAAATGGAAATGGGGAGGCAGGCAGTGCCGACCTCACTGAGAAACCTGGATGTTTACCCCTTGAACCTGGATTGAGCTGTGGGCCTTGGAAACCGTGAGAAAGATGTATGACTACTCCAGTTTCAGAAGGGCTCCCTGGCTACAGTGTGGGGTGGGCTGGAAGGCCCAGGATGTAGAGAGAGGGGCAGTCAGGAGGAAACTGGGATATTAAGGTGTGGGAGGAAAAGGAGCAGAATCAGCACAGTGTCTGGTGCGGAGTGGGGAAGAGGGAGAGGTGAAGATTGTGGACAGGACAGCACTGCCCAGCAGCCTGAGGAAGAAGACTGCATCCATACATATGCTCCTCGCATATGTGCAGCCTTGAGTGGGTCGCTTAAACTCTGAGTTGTAGGACTCCTTGTTTATCTACAAAATAGAGAAAATAATGATTGCCTACCCTGCGAAATGTTGGGAGAATAAAATCAGACATAGCACAGAGCTCAGGACGTAGCAAGAGTTCAGTAAATATTTGTTATAACTTTATTGTAAGTTATTTTGTATTTGAACCTTGGCTTTGTCATTACTAACTCTGTCGTTGGGCAACCTACTTCAATTCTGTCTCCTTGCTTCTAAAATGAGAACAATAGGGGCACCTGGGTGGCTCAGAGGTTGAGAATCTACCTTCAGTTCAGGGCGTGATCCTGGGGTCTGAGATCGAGTCCTGCATTGGGCTCCTTGCAAGGAACCTGCTTCTCCCTCTGCCTATGTCTGCCTCTCTCTCTCTCTCTGTCTCTCATGAGTAAATAAATAAAATCTTAAAAAAATAAAAAAATAAATAAAATGAGAATAATAAAACAGTACCTTTGTCATAGGACTATTGTGAGCATTAAACAATGTAAAATCTACAAAGTACATAAGCTAGTAATGAGTTCATTGTTGGCTATCATCCTTCTCAGCACCATCATGACCATCATCATCACCACCATCATGACCATCATCATGACCATCATGACAATCATCGTCACCACCATCACCTCCATCGTCACCATCACCATCATCAACATTATCATCGTCATCACCATTATCATCACCATCATCATCACCACCACCACTATCACCATCATTATTGTCACTATCATTATCATCATGATCACTACTGTCACAACACCATCATCACTGTCACTATCACCATCATCACCATCACTGCCATCGTCATTGGTGCCATTATTGTGGCTAAGACACTCAACGATATGCACCCTACCAAAAATATTTTTCACAGACTAACCTTGAAAGTAACATTCAAAAGTTCCAATCTCTCTTAACTGTCACCTATTTTGGCTCTGCATTTTACTGTGGCAACAAATGTATTTCAGTAAAACGTTATTAAACAAAAACATGTCAGTTCCTTTAAAAGAATGCATTATGCAGTCAAATAAGTCTTTCACAGTAAGTCAATCTTGGCTCTGGTTCCAGGCCTGTCATCTCTTGTTTTTGCATCCTTGAGCAGATCATGTCCCCTCTTTGCTCTGGGTTTAGTCATCTAGCAAATGAAGGATGCAGGGGGCAGGTCAATCTAGGAGAGTCCATCCAGACGTGGAGCCCCACAATTTACCCACTGAAACCCGGGGTCTGGCCCTCTGCCCATCCACCCTGTTGTGCCATAACAGCCGTCCACTGGTGATCTGACTACCTATAACACACCCTGGCCACCTCCCTGAACTGTGTTGGGGGCCTTAGGTGAACTAATATCCGTAAAATACCAAAGGCCAGTGTGCAGAGGAGGAGGAAAAAAAAAAAAGGTTCAGAGGGGAAAGCATTTGTTCCGACATTTTTACATGTAATTATTTCTACTGCTTTTCAATCTATAAAGCCAGCATACTGTCTGCAGGCCGTATTATAATCTCAATGAAAAGAAGTGACATAGAATAGCACACTGCTTCTCTGACATTTAGGACAATTGCCTTAAAAGTAAATGGTTTCTTTTCAAATCCCAGTCCTCAGTCGGGGCTTAGGGTGGTTTCAACCTTCAATTCCCAGCAGTGAAAATGTCAGCAGCTCAGGGATCTCCACAGTTGTCCTGTCTCCTTCTCTGCCACAGCTAAGGATCAAAGCAAACACAGCCACCCCCAACCCTGACTCACTTCCTTCCAGAAGAGAAGACTGACATTTACCAAGCCTCTACTCCTCTGGGCATGCTGCCGGGCCTTTCCACATGAGATCCCATTCCATCTATTTCTTTGTCTATATCCTGAGCTGATGCAAAAAAATATTTAACATGTCTGTGTTATTTAATCAGCCCATAAGACTACTCTGTGTGTATGTGGGCGGGGGGGGGGGGAGAGGTGATGACCAGACTATAGAGATAAAAACTTGGAAGACCAGAGAGGCTAAGTCATTCACTTGAGGTCACACAGCTAATAAAAAGCAAGATTTGGACTCTAATCCAGATCTATCTGTATTCAAACTGCCTGTCCCCACCCAAGTTACCCTTCTGGCTATTTTCCTAGGCATAATGCCTTGTCCCACTGGTTTTATAATGTCAAGAGCATAGCAGTTACATGTAGCCTGACCACACTCCAGGAAACTTTCTAAGCACTGAAGCTAGAACAATCAACACAACAACATCCCTGCCCACCTGGAGTTTGCATTTTAGGGAGACCACCAGCTCATTACTTTGCTAGCTCAATTCTCTTAGATGATGTTTTCTCAGGGCCATGGTCAGGGCTTAGGGTATTATGCTGAGTGAAATAAGTCAATCGGAGAAGGACAAACAGTGTATGTTCTCATTCATTTGGGGAATATGAATAATAGTGAAAGGGAATATAAAGGAAGGGAAAAGAAATGTTGGGAAATATCAGGAAGGGAGACAGAACATAAAGACTCCTAACTCTGGGAAACGAACTAGGGGTGGTGGAAGGGGAGGAGGGTGGGTGTTGGAGGGGAATGGGTGACGGGCACTGAGGGGGACACTTGACGGGATGAGCACTGGGTGTTTTTCTGTATGTTGGTAAATTGAATACCAATAAAAATTAATTAAAAAAATAAAATAAAATAAAAAATAAAAAAAAAATAAAAAAAGAAAGAAAAGAAGGAAAGAGATTCTCTCCCCCCAGGCCTTTAACTTAGAGCATTTACTTTAGAAAACTTGTCACTGGTGGTTCTCTCTCTCTCTCTTTGAAATGTATGTAAATCCTTTTAAAAGCTAAGTAAGTGTTGTTGGATCCAGGATTCGGAAAAGTCTTTCTCAAGGAGATGGCAACCGTCCCTTTGAAATGTAATCCATCCTCAAGGAAGAGAGCACCCCCAATCCCCTAGTCTCTGGAGAAAGGGAGCCTAATTACAAAGCAGGGCCCTTTGCTCCAAGCTGTAGAACTACTTCCTGACATAAAGAGAGGAGCTCATTTTTTTTTTCCTTTCTGTGAAACTAATGAACTAATAACGCAGATGACCGAACCCCTACTTTCCAGGTCAACTTAGGATGAACGTGTCTGGTGAATGGTGCTATTGAGTCCTCCTACTCGAGGACCAGTTATTGCACCTCTTGAGGACTTGTAGGCAGGTGTAGCTACCTGGCTACGGAAGAGTGAGAGTTCTGTCTGTAGTCTCTCATCAGATGGCCTATGATGCGCATCGCACTCTGGCTTAAGGCTGACACAATAATACAACTGTTTTCCCACTCTTCCACTTTCCTGGAGAAAGAGCTTTTCCTGGGCTGGGAGAAGATTTTGTTTAGTTTTTAATTATATTTCCTTAATACCATCGTGAGCTAAGTGCACAATGTAACAATTACTTAGAGGCTATGTTCATACCAGGGGCTGCTCGAAGGATATCGGTTTCTGTGAATCCACCAAAAAGGCAGTTCTCTCAAGAGGTTTGCAAACTGTTGAGGGCAGGGCCTAAACCATCTCAGATCAATAAGTCTCTGCTACTAGCAGAATGGGCTTTGTCCCTGAATTTTTATGTGCTGTTTCACTGCCTAGAAAACCATCCCCCAGGGACATCTGGCCAATCCCTGCCTCAGCTTTCAATGCAACTAAAATCCTACCTCTTTCAGGTGGCCTTCACAGGTGACCCTTGCCCCATGGTGTTATTTTTCTTAAAGCTATTTACTCTTTCTCTGATGGTTTGCTATAACCTCTATTCATTCAGAGAAACAATTATGAGGACCACTTGCAGTTAGAGATACCCAATGTTTCTTTGTACCCAGCTGGTACCACGCCTGGTGCTCTGTAAATGTTTCATTGTTTGATCCTCATATCCTCTTTTTGAGATAGACCACATGGCTCTCCTTTTACAGATGAGGGACCCAAGGTTCAGAGAAGTCAAATACACTGCCCAAGTCCTATAATTAGTAAGGGAAATTCACTTGGCTACTAAGCAGCAGAGCCAGATGGGGAACCGCTCACTGACCTCCAGAGCCCAGTCTGTGCCCATCAATCTTAACCCCCACCCCCAGCCCCAGGCTGACTTTTGTATGAATCACCAGCTTGTAGATCCTTCTTCTTCCAACACAACATCAGGCCCTGGAAGGCATGGCCCATATCTGACCTACCTCTACACCTTCTGACTCAGAAAAGAGCTTTGAAGGGGATGATTAGTGAGAATCTTCCAGGATTAAAGTGGCTCTGGGTGAGAGACTTCGGCTCCTGAACAGCATAGACCAAATGGCACTGGGATGGATACCTTCTGGGCAAGAAGGGATTCCAGGGCCTCTTCTGGCAGTTTTAAAAGTAGCAGAGGAGGTCTTAGGTCTGGCCCTCAGAAATGTCCAGAACCTCCAAGTGGGGGCTTCTGCTCATCACATGTCTCCAGTCCCTACAGCTCCCATTACCTGGCTGGTGGGCCCATGAATGGGAAGAAACCCAAATGCTTTTCACAGAGGATAGAATAATCAGCATTTCCTACTGGAAGGAGGTTTTACACTGGACTCTGGAGAAAAGCACGTTCCTAGGGTCATCACTCTGATTATCATCTTGTTCCTTCTTTCTTCTCTGCATGGATCATAATCATAACAGTAGCCACTATCTCCAGACCCCATCCCTGAAAGCCAGCATTTTATGCAGTGTGAAAGCTCTAGAATGAAGCTGTGATTGATCATGGCATTAACCTCCCCCGACCCAGCCTGCAGTCAGAGCAGCTGCAAATCTGCACAATAAATTTTGGAGAAGCTGATCTCCCAGATGCCGGGTCACAACTGCAAACAAACAAACAAACAAACAAACAAACAAAAAACGCCCTTGGAGATGCACATGACCAGTGAACACCCGGGGCCTCTGGCTATGAAAGAACCAGAACAATAATCAGGAATGCTCAGCCTCTGGTAACTGGTAGCATTTTCACTGTACAAATTCATCTTCATGTCCGCAGGACTAGCTGAGATCTCGTTTGATAAGCGAGGTTCAACAGAGAGAAAATGAAACAGTTCTCCTGTCTGTTTTCTGGAGGGTGGTATGCGAGGAATAAAGAGCACAGAGGCTGACTTGGGTTTGAAGGCCCTAAGTCCTGGAGATATTTAACTCCTCAGATTCATTTCCCCAACCGTAGGTGGTGGTCCCGGGAAGCCTCCACCTCTGGGAGCTGTCCTTGGTGCTGGCCCTACAATAAACGGGGAGTTTTGAGAGCATACTAAGGGGTGTGGGGGGATGCTGGTCCTACAGTTGGGCTGACAGGGATTCCCCTCTGCTGTATCACCTAGTAGCTTGGTAGTACTGAAATTTAACTTTGCTAAACCTTAGCTTCCTAATCTGTAAGTGGGACAATATCCATGCCTTCTGGATGATGCTGACCATTGCAAGAGAGGGTACTGTAAAGCAGGTAACCCGTCTTTGGCCCTCAGAACATGGGGTATACAAGCCCACTGTAAATGCCTGGGGGCTCATTATGTAGGGGGGACCCCAAATGCTGCCAACTTCTCAAGGTCACCGTGGACTCCCAAGTGGAGACAGCTAGAGTCCTGTCATTCAGCAGTGGCAGCGCTAATTTCTGTTCTTTTTCTGGATGGAAGCTTTCTTTGGCTCTCTCTGAATATGTAAAGGAACAAACTCTCCCTGGAAGAGAATTATAAAGGAACAAAGGCAGAGCCATTGTCCCAAGACACCAGCACTACAGTGGGATTGGGCTGATAAAGAAAACAATCCCTACTTAGTGGAGGGAACTCCTTATCTGTTTAATTGATTTGCTTTTGTTTCTCTGAATAAAAGCCATTCCTCAGCAGAGGCTAAGCCCAGCAGTCGGGCAAGTTGACAGCAAAGGTTACTTAAGGATCAGCTGAAACTGCCACCTGCAGAATCCTGCAGGCGAGGAGCTTAGCCGCAGCTGATGACCCCAGAAAGGGAGGGTAAAGCAAGGTAAATCCTTCAGGAGATGCTGCACGTTAAGAGTGTCTCTTAAGCTAACACTGACCAGGAAAAAAAACAAAAAAACAAAAAACTATTGTTCTGTCTACACTGATAATGATATCTCTAGTTCCTGAAGTAGGAGGCCTGGATGTCCAAACCCTGTAAAACCTCATAAAATCTATGGACCACAAACCCTCTATGTCTTAGCCTGCCAGGCAGGCCTGAGAGCTCTGGATGTTTTCCATCCTGACACCCAACCGCTCCATTGAGTGCTCTGCTGTGACCCTACAGTATTTTTCTTTGCCTCCTAATATAATAGTAAGAGCTCCAACTCCCTTTTCCAGGGATGACCGAAAGGTAAGGCAAGGAAGCACTTGCCCTGGGCGTAACACGTAAGGGATTCTGGAAACACCAGTATCCAAGATAAATAATAGTCCAATGCCATGGTTTAAAAAGTCAAAATTAAGGCCAAATAACCCAAGATGAACAAAATATTTTTAAAAATGTAAATTAACTGGGCTCTGATGGGGCTGGGATTAGGAGGAGTGAAGAAGGTGAGTGGTTCAAGATGGTTAAGTCCCATCTTTATTTAAAATAGTGACATTTGGTTCCTTGTGGGTCAACTGCACTGATTTCAAACTTCTTAAAATATTGCATCAAAGTCTTATTTATATTGGTTAATGAGGTCTTGGGCTCCCCCACCTGCGTCACCTGCTCCTGCCGTCACCATCAGGAGTCCACACCTTATATGCAGGTCCTCACCCCAGTCTCGGCCCTGCCACTTGCTGTGACCCCTCCACTCCTGCCTCTGCCTCCTTGAACTGAAAGAACAGAAGTTAGGGTTGGTGGAGGGCCTACCATGTACCAGACCTGGCGGGAGCATCTCCTGAGCAGTTGTCAGGGCCACGGGACTGGAAGGTCAATGCTTTGACACCCCGTTAGTTTGTCAGCAAGAAAGGGCAGAGCAGAAGTAGTAGGAAGTTAGCCCAAGGTCATCGCTAAGTGGGAAGGCCAAGTCCAGAGATGTGACTCCTGAACTCACTCTCCTACTGATCATTCTCTGCTGGGTCTTGTGTCGGACAAGCCACGCTGCTGGGTCCCAGCCAGGCCACAGGAAGAGATACAGTGACACATCTGCCCCTGAATGTCAAGGCAGGGCAGCAGGCATAGCCTGCAGCAGGACAAAGGCCCCAAGCATCAGGGAGCCCCCAGGGTGCAGATGCTGAGGGAAGGGGAGTGAGGATGGAGGGGGCAGTCAGCTCTCCTCCCTTCCTGCTCCTACCGTCACCATCAGGAGTCCAAACACCATAGCCCGACACCTGTTTCAGCAGCCAGGGCCTCCCTCCCATTCTATGGCTGAGATCACAGCTCCTTTTCCCAGACCAGTCTCCCTGGCTTTATGAAAGCACAGAGCTGCCCTGCCCGTGTTTCATGGGTGCCTTGTCACTCCTATGAGTGGCAGTAATGCTCACCCAACACTGCCATAGCACTTCCCTAATAACGTTTTTTATTGAGCAACTAGCCTTTTTTTTTTTTTATGCATTACTTTGTTCAACTCTAACAAATCTCTGAATCTAGCTTTTATTATTATTATACGTGGGTGGTGAAATTGAGGCCCAGAGGGGTCAAAGATTTTGCCTAAGGCCACACAGCTCTGACTCCACTCAGAGCTGAGATTCAAATCCAGCTTTGTCTGACCCCAAAGCTCCTGTCTTAACCAGTGACTACGACCTATTCCAATCCCCTAGCTCATTTCATTATTTGAGTACTGAGGCATCTCTAGATGAGCAGCCTGAGGTTCAACTGTGACCCTTTCCAAGGTCACTGAGATACTCGAAGCCATGGTTAGACCTTGAGTGTGGGCATCACGATTTTTAAAGCTTCGTTCCTCCACACTGGACGTTACTCTTCATCAGACTTAGATGAACCAGTAAGATGAGCAGAATGAATGCACACAAGGTAAATGAGGGCTCACTGACCTGTGGTCCAGCTATTCCTGGAGGCCCTGGGAGGCCCCTGGGCCCAGCATCTCCCTGTAGCAGGAACAGAAGACAAGCAAACAAGAATGAGTGTCTGGAGCTCATAGCCAGAGTCATCAGCAAGCCACTGCCCTCGCACACCTATTCACGGATTTCCAGCGGCAATGTCCCTGCCCCCTCCCCCTCCATCCAGCATGTCTGAGCAAAGGGTTGTGGGCAGGTGGTAGTGCTGTGACTGTGCACTCATGGTCACAGCCCACAACTCATGTGGTGGCTGGTCCCCAAGATGACCCCTAGACCTCTGCTTCTTCCCATCTGGACAGAGAGGCAGTGTTAGGATCTCCAAGATGATGCATCGCAGTGATAAAGACAAATGTCTCCTTCTCTCCTTACTTTTTTGCCTTCTGTGCCTTCTCTCCCTGGCTTTCCTGGAAGACCTTTGTCCCCTTTAAAACCTGGGAGGCCAGGGAGGCCCGGGGGTCCTGGAGGGCAGTCATTGCACACATCCTGAGAGAGAGAGAGAGAGAGAGAGAGAGAGAGAGAATAAATAACAATCACTTATAAAGCAAAAGTGGCCCATGCAAATGATGTAAAAACAAACAGGTGGACTGAGTCATCACCGGGAGTGTTTGTGTCAAACTTTGCATATTTTTCTCTCTTAATCTTAGATTTTAGAGCTGATACAGCTGGATCATCACCTCATTTCTCCCTACTTCTAGCCAGCCAGACTGCTTGAGCTATTGCCCGCGACGGTGCTGTTAAAAGTGCACCACGATCTGTGAGCAGTGAAAAGCATTAACAGTACAGATTTAATGCAAACATTTAGTATTGTTACAAATAACATGTCCTGTTCCTAAAGCGGGAGACAGAACAAAGCTGGAAGCTGAGCTCTCCGTCTCCTGGGTTTGCCTAAGTGGTTTGTGAACAAAGCAGCAGAACAAAGGAAGCAACAGGCACACAGCCTCGGGATTTTCTTGCTGTGACAGGCACCGGATCTAACCACACTCGCCTGGCATTATTCTTTGTCCAAAGTAGGTATTTAATCGACGCTCCTGGGAATTGAGCTTTGCTCTACTTCTTTGAGGCAGGTGAGTACTGTCCCTGGTGTGATTTTAAAGGCCTCTCGGCCCAGGGAACATGTTTTCTGATTTGTCTGTGTCGTCCCAAGACCTCACAGTTTGGAGCACAGTGTGTACGGAGCAAAACTCACTGGCTTGACCACACTGCAGCCTGTGTCTTATCCCATAGTCCTGCGGTGCTGCGTCTCTGTCATCCTCCCTCCCCTCTTCTTGTGATAAATGTTCGATAAGATAGTATAGAGAAGGCACTTAGAATAATGTCAGATTATTCCTCGCACAGGCTCCTCAATTCACATCTGCACTTGGTGCAGAAAAAGGACTTGTGAAGCCCCCACTGTTGGGCTCTGGGCCTTTCTGCTTTGAGACCACAATGAGTTCTTATCTTGAAGTGTTCAAGCTTAAATGGTGTCAATTAGCACAAAACAAAGGCATTAACCGTGGCCTTCGGGATGCTCTGCTGCAGGCATCTGCACAGGCCTGTGGCAGCTGCACTCCCTCCTATGGAAGACCATGTGGCAGGTGACTTGGCGTTCATCTTGGTCTCTAACTCAGGATGGAGGGGTTTTTCCATCACAAAAGTGACTCTGAATGGCCGCCTTCCTTTCACCTGTTTCTCTCCCGTTCAACCTTCCAAGAGTCTTAAGTGGCCTCCGACACCAAGATGCCTTCCCGATTAATTCAGACTGGGGACTGCTTTGGACTCCTGCTCCCACGACCCCAGGAACTCCTGTACTGGCCTCACTGTCCATGTACAGCTCCATCCCATCCCCACCAAGCACAGAGAAGGTGTCAGCTCTCAGAAGACAGAAGGAGAGTTGCTTTATCTTGACTTGCCCAATCCGGAGCAGAGGGCCTCCCATGGAGCAGGAGTTCAACACAGGAATGAGCCAGCCGACCCAACCAACCAGCCAATTGCCCTACTGATCGCCTGATCTTTTAGTGTCCTGTGTCATCTTCTTTTAGTGGGTGGTTTGAGAAGCTGAATGAATATTTTTTAGAGGCTGGGGAGTGCCACATGTTGGGGTATACAAAGCGAGGGTGATTGCTGTTTTTTTGTTTGGAAGAGTAGCAGAGCGGGGAGGAAATCCCTTATCCCTGGACCTTCTCTTGTAGGTCTTTAAAATGAAGGGCATCCATGAAACACTGCGTAACAGGTGTCTGATGTGGGGAATGGGGCTAGCCTGGCGGCAGCAGGAATTCCAACCACTGGGATTTTGCTGGCATTAGAGGACAGAGTGGTGATCTGGAAACCATTCTTCATGGTGGGATCCATACCATTTAGACGCTATATCTGTGTAATATAAGGTCTCACCACCTATTTCTTTCCAATTTCTGGAGGGCTCTCAGCCTGGGTCTATCTTAGTCACAGATTCTGTGTAGCACTGTTCCTTGAAGATGAGCCGTAGCAATCACCAGACGTGCAGTGTGGGTGGTGGACTTACCACACCCCTAGGCCCAGGGTCCAGGGAGAACAGTGAGACCAGCCTCCAACCTGCAGTCCCACCCACGCTCCCTCTGGCCGCCCAGCTCTTAGGGCCCCCAGTTCCTCCTGACCCTCGGCTACCTCCAATGCCTTCAGATAGACCGGGTCCTGCTTGCAATCAGACCACACCGGAGCCTCTGCCCCCGCTGGGATCATGACTTCACTCCTCTGAGCCTCAGCCCTCTAACCCGTGAACGGAGGACCTCAAAATCCAGTGAGAAATAAATGAGGTAATGAATGAAAAATGCCCAAGGCCATGCCTGGCACATGGTGACGGCACAACAACCTTGGCGGCTAATCCGCCATCGTGATTTCCATACTATTCCTTCCTTGAACCTGTTGCATGTCTCCTCTGCCGATCGGATGCCCTTGCTCATCGATACTGTGTGCCAACTCCTCTACTTAACAGAACCGCTCCGGCGAGTCACTCAATCCCTTTGAGTCTTTTGCCCCCTCATAGGGTCATTCTCCTTCCTTAGGGGATTATTGCAAACTCTAAATGAAACAGTGCATGCAGAGCACCTGGTGTGTTGCAGGGTTCCTGGGGCGGAATCTATAAATGTTGATTCCCTCTGGTCTCTGTCTCCTTTTTTTTTTTTTTTTCCTAAGATGTTTTCATCAAACCCAGCTCACCGGGTTGGTAGTCAGCATGGTGCAGCATACCAAGTAAGCGCACTCCCACATGCCTACCGAAGGGAGGAATGCCACAGTCTTTGCCACGTGAAGAAAGCAGCTGTTGCCCTTCAGGAGTAGAGATAACCCCCAGGTCATCTTACCCAGCCTTTCACCGGATACCCGAGACCTCTCTGCAGTGCTCTTCCAAAGGGCCCTACACCCTACCTCTCATACCTCTAGGTGACAGGCAGGCAGCTCCCCACCCACCTGTACTTGCTCAGGGATCCGGTCGGATGCATGAAGTAGTCAGGTGACAGAGGGGTTAAGCACAGAGGGTCTGCAGTCCGACACGTGGTGGGTTTGGTCTTGGCTCTGCCACTCTCCAGCTCTTACCTTGAACACGCGCCTGCCCCAGCTGTGCTCAACCTCCTCCCTGCAAAATGCAGACTTAACGGTGCCCACCTACTGGGTCGTTTGTGAAGATCAGATGAAATAATGTTCATCCCAGGGAGCCATCTGATGGAGACATCCTGAGGATGACCTCGCTGGGCACACAGCCAATTGCAGAAGTTTCTTTACTGGGGACTCGGGAGATGAACTTTCTACCCAGGCAGTTTTCCAACTATCAGAATGAAGTATGGGCTGCTATAAAATTCCTTGGGGGCAGAGATAAATATTCTGTAATGAAAAGATGCCTTCTCAGCAAGGGAGGGACCTGCCACCAGACACCTGGACCAGACCAGCAGGCTTCACCCTCCATCAAAATGGCAGCAGCTGACTGTGGAGCAGGGAGTGATGGCAGCAGGCTCTGCCGACCTGGGCAGACCCACTGGGCCCCGGGCAAAGCACAGCTCCACGGGCCCAGGGAGTCTTGGGTGCCGCCCTGAATGTAGGTGGCCCCTGTCCCCTCTGGGGTTCCCAGCTGCTCTGAAGAACACAGCTGCATCCCATAGCAGGTAAGGAGCACTGATTGGACTAAATACCTGTCTCAGTGCTATAGCTGGAAAGCATGAGGCTCCCCACTCCTGTGGCAGAAAGACTGGCATGATCCGGGGTTGAATTCTTTGCGGGGGAAGGGCAGGGCTGATGCAAACCCAGCTCCTTCTAGAGCAACGGGATTATGAGAACTGATTTAGGCTAATAAAAGCTTCCAATAAACAAGGAACTTAATCAATAGGTAATGATTTCTTGTCATGCCCTCAACGATGAAAAAAGCTTTCTCTGGTCAATTAAAATCAGGAAAGACTTTCTCCTCTTCCTTTTTTTTTTTTTTTTTTTTTAATAAAAAGTACAGCTTTCCACCCAGGCATCTCAATGTGTACAGAGATAAAAAGTCTCAGGCTTCTCCGAAAAGGTTTTCTCCTCTCCTTCGTTTTGCTCCCTCGCTCTCAGGCAGGGAATCCTGTGCTTTTTTGACACCGCCCAAGCGCTTATTCAGAATGCAGGAGGTGAGGAAGGAGCTGATCACACAAATGCCAAGTTTCACCCTAAATTAAGACAAAGGCTTGACGCAGAGCCAGCAAAAGCGTCGTCCCTACGCACCGCAGCAGGACTGTTCTTTCTGAAACACAGACCCTACCCGTCTCTCTTGCTTACAGCCATCCTTGGACGGGCACCTGGGCACCTCGCTGTCCTCCCCCGATCTCACTAGAGGGGTGCCCCGCTTCTCAGAGAGCCTTTTGTGCCCATGGACAAGGTCAGCAAGTTCTGGAAACCAGTGAAGTCTGCACCCACATCCGGTCTCCTTCCTGGCCAAAGGGCTCAGCAGCGGCCTTCACCTCCCTGCCCTGTGCTCTGGCCCTTGCACCACCAGGATGCACACCCAAGCCGTTTGGCTCTGCCTACGGCCCCCTTTGTAGAACACGAGACAGCCTTGTGCGGGGTTAGTCTCTGAACTCAGTGAGCACCGGGCAGCCTTCCCAGAAAGCCACTCACCCTCAAGGGCTCGCGTTCCTGGCACACAAAGCAACGACACAAATAGTACCAACCTCGCAGAGTGACCGTGGACATCAGGTAAGGGATGCACACCATGCATTTAGCACAACCCTGCACACAGAACTTTCAGGGAGGATGGAAACGCTCCATATCTGCAGTCCGCCAAGGTGGGCTCTAGCCACATCCGGCTATTACATACTTAGAACACGGCTCGTGTGACCAAGGACCTGAATTTTTCACTGTATTTAATTTTAATTGACTTACACTTAAATATTAACACATACGGCCAGTGGCTGCTGGATGAGACGGAGGATTTAGCACCTCGCCGGGCACACAGTGAGCTCTCAGCAAACAGGGCTGCTGTCATCAATACTCACACACAGTTGTTCAAGCAAAAACACCCCGCAACTTATTGAAACGTCCACACTCCCCACCCCCCATGTCCCCACCATCGCCATTTCCAAATGCATGCATGTTGACTGCAGGCTTTTTACCTTAACCAAGAGATTTATGTCCCCTGGAGACAGCAGTGAGGAGGGACCCTGCCAAAGTAAAAATAAATGAACAGATGTATACACAGGCATGCATACGGTACATCCCATCCTTGCTCGGAGAGCACAAGGCCTTCAAAGTGTATGCAGGATGCAAACAGCCCTGTCTACGCCCCAAGCTGGGGAAGCAATGGAAGCAAGCCACTTCTGAGGCAGCCACCATACAGGCTGCCATTCCTAGCTGTGGTTGACCAACCTCAACCTCCTGGTCCCCAGGCTCCTGTGGTGTCCCCTCCCCCCTCCCCACCAAGTCCTGAGAGATCGTGCGGGTACTGTGGAAGGCAAAGGGGCAGGCTGTCCTGGATGCCCCAGATGGCAAACGGCTGTTGCTCTCAGCCTAGTATGACTTTGAAGCCCCCTGTTCAGCTCTCCCAGGTGAAACGGCATCCTAAACCTCACCCCGCATCATACGGGTTGAAGGTGTCTAACTCTGGGGAAGAGAGTCCCGAAGTCAAGAGTGGTTACAAAGCCTCCGAAGGTATGCAGACGTCTGCGGGTCACCAAATTCACACTCAAACCCCCTGAGTTGGAGTGTGCTGTGTCAGCACGATGGCCCAAGGTGGGGATGGAGGCTGGGTTCCCACCAGGGTATGAGAACACACAGCTGGAAGGAAAGCAGTAATCAAGGCAGACCCTGAAGGGAAGGGGGGGTTCTGGGCAGAAGCGGAGTAGACTGCCAGGGTGTTTTGCAAACTTCTACATTTTGCAGCAGACAGAGAGAGCCAGAGGATCCATTCTCCAGAGGAAGGTGTTAGATTTTCCTCTAGAATATGGGAAGCCTGGGGCTGCGCGCGAGCGTGCAGTGGCTGATTTCTCCTGATTCCGTTGACATTCCGGCTTATGAATTATGAATGGACGCCGGCATCCTGGGGATGCTGAAACCAACACAATTTTCCTGGATACCAAACCCCATTTCCTGACCTCCTCCCCGCCGCCCCAGGGCTGCTGCTGCACCCTATGGCTAACCAAAGCCCTGTGACCGTGGCATCAGGCCGGCTTGCTCAGGACACCCTTGGTAGAGACTGCAGGTGCGTGCGGGCCCTCTGTGCACCCTCTGGGCTATGACACAGGTGGACACCCGAGATCGGGACCGACAGACGTGGATGGGCAGGTGCCGAGGCGATGCCGACCCCGCAGGCCAAGAGCGAGCTCTGCACGCACCTGCTACCGCCGAAGCCCAGGGCCCCCCGGTTCTGAGCCAGTCCCTCTGGAGGAAGGCCAACCTTTGCAATATTGTTTATTGAAACTTTAATTTTGAAGCAGAAAGAGGAGGTTTTATCCTGAAGCCTTATGTTTTACCCTGGGAAGTTAATAACCGTGGAGGATCCATATTGTTCAAATCGGGATGGGACCGTGCTGTGGGGCCCCTATAGGCTGGGATGTTTCTGGGCCGTCATGGGGGTCCCCGGTATCACCAACCGCACGGCCAGCAGCGCTCACAGAGGCTGAGAGGCCAGCCAGGGAGGCTCAGCCTAGGTACGGTGTGGCCTTGGGGCACAGTTTTGTGAAGGTCTTGTTGCACCCCGTTTCCGTAAACCTCACGGGGTAGCTGCAGGATGCACAGGGGCCTCTCAACTCAAGGTGGGACCTGCCGGGCGGCCGTCCACAGAGCCAGCGGCCCCTCTGGGCCCAGGCCAAGCCTGCTTTTCCCTGCCCTGTCCTGCCTCCCTGGATCCCCGTGGGCTTCACCGTCAACCCATCCACTGCACCAGAATCCCCGCCAGAGGCTGCGCCTCTAGGGGCCTGACTCTCTGCACGGGGATTCCCAGCCCAGGAATTCTGGGGGCACAGCACTGGAGAAACCCTCCGGGTCCCCCTCTCTACCCCGAGGAGCAAGGACTGTGTGGTACAGGCTGAAGGCAGCGGCCAGGGGCGTCCAAACCCACTCACTCCAGAGACTGGCCCTGCTCGCTCCTGACGGGTGACCTCTAAGCCCTCGGACGCTCCAGCTGCTGAGGCTTGGGTGAGCTTCCCTCGTGGGCCACATGTCACGCTCTTACCTAGCACCTGCCACCCTCTCTCATGCATCTGATCCCAGGAAACTGCAGGGGGGCTGAAGTGCTGTCGGCACCAGTTGGCCCCAGGGCGGGGGAGGTCACTAAAGGCCCTGGGCCTGGTCTCCCTGGGACTATTCCTGTGCATTTTCCTGTGCCGGCCATAACCTGTGTCCTCCCTCCGTAAGGAACAGTCATTGTGATGGAACAGTGCTCCTGAGTTCTTAAGAGTCCTCCCACGGAGTCCTCCCAGGGAATCATGGAGCCTGAGGGTGTCTTGGGGGCCCCTGAAAAATGCCTTATCTGACCAGCAACAGCAAAGAGACCCTGAGAGCTGCTGGGCTGTACCTGGGACCACACGTGGGCAGTGTGTTCCTTTAAAGGTGCTCTATTTCTTCCCCCTCTTTCCTCCCTCTCTCCCTCTCTCCCTTCACACCTCGCAGGTGCGCAGCCATGGGACAGTCCTGGTTGTCCACACTGTCGGTGGATGGTGCTGGCTTCTCTTTGCAGAGAGGTGTCAAGGCCTAGCTTCGGCAGAGGTCCCTGGAACCACCGTTTAGCCTCTGCTCTGAACCTCGGTCCCCCCCTGCTTCACCAGGGCCTTGCCGCAAAGCTGGCTCCCGTGGAGGAGGAGGGGAAGCGAGTTGTCCCTAACCTCTCACTCGACCCTTCACTGGTCCCACAGGTAGGTCCCCTGGTGGGCCCAGCAACCCAGATGAGGTGCCCATGGCTGCTCGCCTGGCTCTCGCAGTGGCCAGGCTTGCAAAGGAGACTCTAACTCTTAGGCTCAGCTTGAGGGAGAGCTTTCGCCAGGTGAGCATCCTTGTTTCAGAGCCGGACGTATGGTCGGTCCCACAGGGGCCTCACAGTCCCCACTCCTGACGCGACCATCTCTGCCCTCCTGGGTAACGTCCTTCAGTGGGGACCAGTCTCTCCCGTGTCTGCATTGCCCCCCACCCTGACTGCTCATCCTCACCGTTCCTCCCGTGGAGCCCACCCCTCCCCACATCCCTTGATGGCCTGGCCACTTGGCCCAGCCTTGGGGCTTCTCTGGCAACAGCAACCTAATCAAGAAGGCTAAACATGCTGCCCAGGAAGGAGCCTGCAGGAGCTTTGGGCTGGAGCACCAAGGAGGGAGCACTTGGGACCAGCCATTTCCCTGCAACCCCACGGCTTCCACGGTTCCCTCAGGAGAGGAAACAGTTTCTGCCACTGTGTAAATAAAAGTGGGTGGGGGATCCAGGGCAGTGATTTCATCCTGGGACAGGGGGAGGAAATGGACCATTTACACTGTGATGTACACTGGGGACCATTTGCCCACACCCAGACCAACTCCCTACCCTTCCTTGTCCTGTTCCAAGCTGGGGAGGCTGCTCCCTGGGAGCATCCGTGGGGCTCACTGCCTGCAGGCCTTGGCTGAGGTAGATGAGGGAGGCACTGTTAGGAGACGAGCTGGGGAGGAGACCCTGCTCCCCCGCTCAGGCCCTGGCTCTCTGGCAATGGCCTCGCACCCACAGCTATAGCCCCTCTCCACCCTCGCGCTCTCACTCGGCACTGGAAACAGGCTACGGTCCTGTCCGCCTCCCATTCTGGCTTATCTCTGGGCCCCCCAGCATCTCAGATCAGCCCCTGCCCCATGGCTCTGTAAGAAGTCCCTCTTTCAGCCTCCCAGACCATCTGAGTTGTGCTTTATTCCCACTGGAGCCCTGGCTGGGAGTTAATATTCATCCAGAACAGTGAGATGACATACAGGCTTTCCAGGAGGCCCTCTTTCTCCCGGATTTCCTGGTACACCCTAAGAGAAGAGAAACGTGAAGCATTAACTGTGTGAAGCACATCATCCCGAGCCACTCTGCCCACGCCACCCCCCACCCCACCTCTGTGTCCACCAAGGGTAACTGGGTAGAAAAAAGATCACCCAACCACGAAGACTGGTATCAAATAAAAATGCATGGCTTCCAGTCTCAGCTGAACCCTCAAATGTTCCCAGAAAATAGTCCACTGTGGCCAATAATTTAGAATAAGCCACCTTGCCTGTAACTCCTACTCAAAATGCAACACTGAAAACAGTGCCTGCACGCTGAGCGTGCCCCTGTGTGTACACACACACATTCTCTTAAATTGCCAGCATCCTTCTCTAAACACAGGTGGAAGGCCCAGCTCTGAAAAGAGGGCTGGGTATAAGGAGGTCACATTGAGATTGGGGCAGGGAAATGAGAGAGTATGTGGACAGGTTGCAGAGGGTAACTTTCTCCTCTACAGTAGAAGCAAGGACGGGAAGGAGAAGGTGATTTAGTGTCCCCGCCGAAGTGGAAACTACGGATGGAGAGATGCGTGTCTAAGAGAAGTAACTACGGCTGAATGGCGCCGGGCAGCTGTGCTTCGTAGGAACTCAGCGCTGCCAGCCACGCATTGGGTCAGAGTGTGTGGTGAGCAACATCCGTGTGCCTGGCACAGGGGCCTGGAGATGCCTTAAGACATACGTTCCCTCTCCTCTTGGAGCTCAGCTCTATCTAAGCAGAGGCCAGGCACGGAGAGAAGAGATGATTATCACTGCCACAATGTGGGAAGGGGCGCCATCCTCGGTGAGCATCGGGTAAGTCTGTGGGATTTCCCCCTGAAGGAGGAAAGCCTTTGCACAGGGATGGGTCAGGAACAAGCCCATGGACAGCAAGTCCACGGCGGGCGCTGGATCTGAGCAGGAATGGCCTGCTAGGTATGTAAGGAAGTTGACCAAAAAAGTGGGAGGCGCTGCACACAACATCTGGGAGCTAACGAGGTTCTGAAAGCGTAACACGAAAGCATCAATACAAAATCACAGCTCACAGGCAACAGAAGAGCAAAAATCTAAAAGTGTTCCCGGGGAAGGGGCAGGGATTAGTGGAGGGTTTCCTGGTCAAGAGAGGCTCGCAGGTGGCGGAGGTGGGCTTCCAGGGGAGTCTAGAAGAACCTCAGCTGAGCATTGCTCTTTACTTACATCCTGGCCAGCTGGTCCCTGGGGGCCGGGGAATCCGGGTAAGCCTCGGGATCCCTGAGGAAAAAAAGAAGGTAAGACACTTGCCAACAGTTTAAGCAAAATCAGACCCCCCCTTCCTTGGCAATAGTTGGTTCTCATTGTACAAATGGCCTGTTACTATGAGGAATCTGATATGATGTATGTGCCAAGTGCCTCTGCTCAGCGCTTACTCACGTCCCCAAGCTTGGGGAGGTGGGTGTGTTACACACACAAGGAACACTCCAGAACACCTTCACCGTGAGCCCTCCTGCCCAGGCCCCCGAGCGCAGGCTCCTTCCTTGAGTGGAAGGGTCAGCGCCTGCAGTGAGCTCACCATGGCTCACCCCTCTGCGTCTGGTGGGTTGCCAGCCAGCTCCCTAAGTTAAAGCAGGCGAGGCTCAGTGCCCAGTACTTAGAGGACATTTATTATTTTTTATTAGAAAATTCCTCCCATTCTGTTGAAAATTTCTGGACGATATCAGGAATTCTCACAATTATCTTTCACTGCGGATCCCACCTCCTGTAGGAGTCTTCCTTCCGTAGATCCGTAGGTGGGAATCAGTAGATCTGCGCTGGCAGGTGCAGGGCCTGGGCCACAGGGCTGCTCTGGAGCTAACCCTGCCTCTCTGTGACCTCCCAGGGGTCCCCTGCATGACAACCCCTCCAGGGGAGCCCCATCCCCTGTATTATCCACCTTATTGCTCCACTACAGCAACTTGCTCTGAAATCTGATGCCTCTCAATGAACTATTCTGGGCCTCCGGTTCCTCATCTACAAAAATGGGTATTAAAACTCATTTTCTTGGTTTAGAAATCACTTGAGTGCAAATTACTTGAGTGCACTGAATTTTACCCATAAAGCATGTCATCATAGCTGCTAATCTGCAGCTCCTCTTGCTCTGGGGTAAGTTTATAGAAATTCACATTTTCCTAGTAAATGCATACATTCTGCTTATCATCAATGGCAGCTACTCCTAAGAACAAATGTTTCCTGAGAGCTTTCCTGTTGCTTCATGGCATTTAGCCCAACAGACCTCCACAACGGCCCATGGCTGAACATCCCCACTTTATAGACTAAGAGAGATCCCCCACTGAATCAGGACAATGCGGCTGGGGGAGGTGAAGCCAGGATTCAAAATTAGTTCTGCTGGTAATTAGATGAAACTCATCACACCCTGCTGTCCTTCTGGGGTGCCTAGATGCCAAAAAAAGCAAAGCCTGTCTCAGTCAGCCCAACTATAGCAACGGGCATGTTGGAAGAGAACATCGCCCATGCCCTTCCTACTTGTACCATTCCAGAGGATATGCTTATATCCTACAGGGTCTGGACTGTTTAATGGCAGGGATTTGCAGATAGCACTTGAGTTTGGCCCTTCCACTTTAAAATTGCTTTAATTAAAACAGGATTTCTCCATTAAGCCCAACCCTTCGTTTTACCCATACTGTACCGGGGGCCCTTTGTCTCCTGGTGGTCCAGAAGGGCCCTGAGAAACAAACAAACAGAACAAATAAGTCAAGTCAGAATGAAATGTTTCTTTAAACATGCTGTCGTGTTTATTTCCAAGCCAGGTCTTGAACTATCCTTGAAGGAGTAGCTAACTCCCCCGACCTGCAAGCCACGGTGACACCTGCCCACCCCACCCAGGAATTCTGCACAAGGAGGTCTTCCCAGAACTACCTCCATCTGCCCCTGAATGGGTACCATCCTATCCTGGCACCCACTTGGTTCCTGATTCCCGGGCTCATCTCCAGTTTGTAGCTCGGGTGCAGGGTGGGAATGAACATCCCAGCATCCTCATATGGTGCCTCCCTCCTGCTTGGGACAGGCTGGGGGTACACTCAGGGCCAGACTCCCCGGCATGGCCTGCTTTGGCTGATACTGCAATGGTGCCCCCCAATTCCTAAAAGGGGGTATCTCTCTCTCTCTTACATATACACATTTGGGTCTGCCCTCTAAGTCCTCAGTTTTGAATTTGGCTTCTAGAGATTGCTAAAATGTGGCCATTGATTAAGGTATTAGCGTAGTTTTTGGTCCTGCCATGACTGGAATGTTCCCTTGCCCTGAGTCTTCATTATGCTCTGCTTCTGCTCTGCTTTTCTACCTGGACACATTCTTTTCACACTTTGGTTCTCAGCTGAGGTATCACTACCTTTGAAAGCCTTCCCTGGCTCCTCCCAGAATGCTCATTAGAGGTGGTCCCCTGTTCCCTCCATGCCTCCCATCCAGGATGCCATGCCTCAGTTTGCCATCACTTCTTGGCTGTCTGTCCTCCCCACTCAATGACCATGTGCCATGTGGTTGGGTGAGCACTAAGCTCCTTGCTCAGCACTGTCTCTCCAGCACCCAGCACAGTGCTATCAGGGCACTGTAGAGCACAGCAAGTGGCACTCCATCAACATTAAGATTTTAGAGCATGAGAACTTCAGAGTCAGGTATAATCACCCCCCATTGTCACTGATAATCAGAGTGAGGCCAGAGAGACTAGGACCTGCCCAAAGCACAGTAGGAGTCACTCGACAACGGGGTTAGCCCACCTCCTGCTCAGTCTAGCGTACCCTACATCTCCCTGCAGCAGAGCCCAGAATTTCCCCAGACACTCCCAAGAGGAAAAAAGAGCTTACACAAATGCATACGTTTCTGGCAATATGAGCCAGGTAACCTAAAAGTCTGCTTATGACATATATCCCAGAACTTTCTGATAAAACAGAGGAAGCAGCATGTTAAGTGCACAGCTGAGCACTTAAAGAAAGGAGGGGAAGTCTCCAGAGGTCTCAGGTCAAGCAGATAAATCAAGCAGGTAAGACAAGAGACTCCCGTCCATTTTGGGTCTAGTTGACTCAGAAGCCACTTTCAAAAAAAAGAAAAGAAAGAAAAGAAAAGAAAAGAAAAGAAAGAAAAGAAAAGAAAAGAAAAGAAAAGAAAAAGAAGCCACATTCTATTACTTCTCATTGGCTTCATCCAGGTGTAAGTCAACGGTGCACATGGACCAATGCACACACATCTGAGGTTTGCTCTTTTCAAAGCAGCTGCCTATTGAGACTGAACCCATTCTCCAAGCAGAGGACTGAGGAACAATTGGTTACTGCCAAGGGGAACACTGCCAGGTCACCTTGGAGCTCCCCTTGGTTCCAGATGAAACTCCATGATCTACCTGAAGCACTTAATGTGTTCCTTTGCTCGAGCTCCAAATTCCTCTCTTATGTCATTTAATATAAAATCCACTTATGAAAGGTGGATTCTGTTGTCAAAAAGGCATCCATTTTATTTATTTATTTTTTTAATTTATGATAGTCACAGAGAGAGAGAGAGGCAGAGACACAGGCAGAGGGAGAAGCAGGCTCCATGCACCGGGAGCCTGACGTGGGATTCGATCCCGGGTCTCCAGGATCGCGCCCTGGGCCAAAGGCAGGCGCTAAACCGCTGCGCCACCCAGGGATCCCAAGGCATCCATTTTAAACCTTAGCTTTATCAATTATCAGCTGTGGGACCTTGAGCGAGTCACTTAGTCTCCGTGAGCTTCAGTTCTCCTCAAATGGAATACAGTGCTAGACGGCCACCTTGCCTTGAGTGATCAGAAGTCAAAAAAGATGCTCTAAGGAAAGAACCAGGCAACTCAGCCTGGCCCATCCCCACAACTATTTTGTCGGTACACTCTTAAGAAATATCAGAGTGTTGGGGCACCTGGTGGCTCAGCTGGTTAAGTGTCTGCCTTTGGCTCAGGTCATGAACTCAGGGTCCTGGGATTGGGCCCTGCATGCGGCTCCCTGCTCAGTGGGGAGTCTACTTCTCCTTCTCTCTCTGCCTCTTCTTCTACCTTGCTCCTCACTTGTGTCCTCTGATCTTTCTTGTGCTCTTTCTCAAATAAATTAAGAAAAAAAAACCCAAAACAAAATATCAACGTGTTGAGGAGGAGAGATCCAATAAATGGCATTCCTAAGCTGAAGCCTAAACAAGTTTCCAACAACCACAACCCTCTTTCCCATGATTATGCTCGCTGACATGTTTGCTCAAGAGCCACTTTATCCCAATACACAGATCTTGGCCTTTGATACCATTTTCCACCAGAAGGAAACACAACTCCTTGGAGAGATGACTGATTCCAGATCCAGACAAGAAATGTATACAAACCTAGGGCACCTGGTCATTCCAAAGAACAAGAACACTATCAAAGTCTGCTGGGCTTGTGTCAAAGGTACTCAGGGTCACTGAGATGAGCTCCTACTGGCAACAGCTAAGACAGCCTGCACGTCAAAGGGATGGATAACTGGACTATATTAAAACACATCAAATGTGTTTGAATCCATGAGTTCAAAATTATTGATGAAAAACAAAACACCTAATTAATCATTTTTGTCAGATGCAAGGGAATCGAGTCTTTATTTGAAAGTAATTGAAGGGAAAGACTGGAACATTCCCTCGTATCCTGCCTTCCATATGAATTGTACCACTGGGTAGGTCGATTGTAATTGAGGGACCTCTCCTCCATCTAGAAGTATTTCAGCAGATACATAAAAAAGAATTGGTAGAACAAGAAAGGCATCAGTTTGCAACCCTTGATGTGCTAATTGATCTAAGCACTGCACATCAAAGAGTGTGAACATCACAACAAGAGAGACCACCAGACACCATGTGCCTCCTAATGGAAGAACACACTCCCTATGAAGTCTTGCCAAACACATCAAGCCTGAATCTGATCAAGGCTCTAGGCCCAATTACGGATGTATAGGAGACACAGGGACAGAGCAATGTGTTAAATTACTAAATTAGCAAATTCCAGACTCGGGGGAGCTCTAGGAGGCCAAAAAAAAAAAAAAAAAAAAAATCATCAATAAATAAACTGAAAAGGAAAGAAAAAAATAATGGAGGGAAAAACCTATATATTTATAGAGAAAAGTTTTAAAGAAATCAACAGGGGCACCTGAGTGGCTTAGGGGGTTAAACGTCTAACTCTTGATTTTGGCTCAGGTCGTGATCTCAGGGTTTGTGGGATTGAGCCCTGTTTTATGTTTTGTGCTGGGTGTGGAATCTGTTTATGATTCTCTCTCTCTCTCCCCCTCTGCCTCTCCCCACTCTCTTACTCGAAAGAAAGAAAGAAAGAAAGAAAGAAAGAAAGAAAGAAAGAAAGAAAGAAAGAAAGAAAGAAATCAGCCAATTACTATCTATATTTGGGTCTTGATTCAAACAGGAGAACTGCATAGGCATGACATTTATGGAATAAATAGAAATCCTACCACTGACTGGATATTTGATGATTTATTTGGAATTGCTTTGGGGAGTATAATAATGAAACCCTGGTCACATTTAAAAGTCTTTACCTTTTAGAAACACACTGGAATTATTTACAGATACAAGGACATATGTTGGGGATTTGCTTCAAAATAATGGAGAATGGTGGAGGGTGAAGGGGAAGCGGAGGCCTTGGATAGGGATCCTGGTTGACAGAGTGATGTGTGGCTGCATGGGGTTCATTTGGCTATTCTTCCAAAATATTCTTTTGGTATATATGAAATTTTCCTTGATAAATATAAGTATATATGGAGTCTGTGTGTATGTGTGCACATGCTATATACATACACACATATAGGCACACATGCACACACACACCCATGCACCCCTGCACTTCTGTCCTTTGCTGATAACTGCAGAAAATGGAAATTCACAAAACTGAAAGCCCCAGGGGGTTCCAGATATGCTAGGTACTCCCCTCTTTCTCTGCTATGCTGCTATGCTAACGGCACTGTTTCCCTCCTTTGAGGGTTGGTCATCTCTCATTCCTTCTCCCCACTGACATACCCACCATGAAGGTGCATTTTCTGCTCCATGATCTTTTATCTGAATGTCAATACGTGCCAGGCTCTGTGCTGGGCTTGGGGGAGGACGCAGGTGGGCATGGAGCCAGTTCCAGGAAAGAAAACCACCCCTTTAATAATGGGGCCTCAATGGGTCTGGGTTGAGGGTCACCAGAGCTGCTGCACCCACCTGACTTTGGGGAGGCTTTACCCAGATGGTGCTGGGTGAGAGAAGTTGCAGAAAGAAGCTGATGGGTTTACAGGCAGAGGAGGGACAAGGACGATTCTGGTAGAGGAGAAGTCAGACTTCGTGCAAGAAGAACAGGTTCCTTTCTCTAACATGGAGAATGCCAGGCGTCTGCAGCCAGAGCTTCCAAGGACAGCCAGGGTCTGTCAGGGTGGGAAGGGCCTGCAGTGCCCCTCAGGAGAAGTCTCCAAGACACTGATGAGCTCAGATCCGGGCTCTGGCGTGGAGAAGATATTGGAGAAAGCCAGGTACAGAGACCAGGTTGGAAATCCAGGAGGGAGGTTAAGAGGGAGGCCGAGCGAGGCCAGAACCAGAGCCTGGCCCATTGTAAGTGCTCAGTAGGCCACAGGAATTAAAATTAGCAACAGAGATTAAAAGGAGGGCTCCCAATCAGAAGCAACAGTGGAAATTTATTTTAAAACTTAACTGTCATCAACGAAAAAAACCCCAAGACTTTAATCTAAACAGCAAGAGTGGAATACCCAGCTCCTGGCCATGCACAGAGCCCTGGGGTCTGAGGGGTGATGTGCTATTCGTACCCTCCCCACCTCTTCCACCTGCTGCCCGTGGGGCCTCACTCTGCGTGCAGAACAGGATGGGAGTGCAAGGCAGTGAGCAAAGCCCTGCACATCCCCTGAGCATCAGCTTAGCGGCAGCTACCGGGAAGTGCCCGGTGTCCCCAAGCAGGGCCAGGTAAGTGGCCACACGGCCACACCCAGTGCTTTCAAGGGAACCTGGCCAGCCTACTTCTTGGGATGGCCTGACCTGAGTGGCTCCCTGGTTCTTCTGACCAAAGGGATCAAACCAAAACCAAGGAACAAAAACCAACGGCTACTGAAATCTCTAGCCTGAAGCCAATGTGCTATCGTGTGTCGGCAATATTTTAATAAAGAAAGAACCAGAGAACAAATGCTAGACGGGCGAGTCATAGCTCAGGGGCCAAGTTGCGGGGAGAGGACGCTGTCCCGGGAGCGGCTGGGAGCACAAACTGGTCGCTATCGCTGCCCTGCCCGCCGTGCGTGAGTGCAGGGGGCCCAGCCCGAGCTCTGCCACAGGCCAACGGTCACTTCAGGCAAGTGGTGTCACCTTTCTGTCTCCTTTGACAGGAAAAGGAGAAAAGGACCTGCCTGGTGCGGCTGCCCTGCTGGCCGTCAGAGAGAGACGTCAAGACAGGGGAAGGAAAGGTCAGGGGGAGGATTTTGACGACATCGAAAGGTCAAAGGCACGGTACCAGGCGTCACTGGCAATATTATCCTGTTGTAGCCTCCCAACAGCCCTGCTGATGCTGCAGAAATGACTGGCTCTTGACCCCCAAAGAGAGTGACAGGACCAGAAGACCCGAGTCTCCGGGAGCTCAGCCGTCGGTGGAAATGCGGCCCTTGCTGGCCTCCAGCTCCTGGCTTCAGGGAGGCTCAGTGGCTCCTTTGATCTGCCCTCAGGCCTAAGCTGGATCATTTTTAAGCGTTTAAAACCTTGCTAAAGGAAGATCAGAAGCAACCTGGAGATTAAAGGGATTGTCTTTTTTTTTTTTTTAATGTCTTGAAGCAAGAGGCCAGAACTCCTGACAGCTGCTTCCCCATCCATGCCCCTGGCCAGTGAAGGCACAGGGGCTGGCAGGGAGATCAGGGCTCCCTTCCAGGGGGTCGGCACAGCTCCTGGATGCCAAAGGCCTCGGAGCGTAATGCCACGGGAGGAAGGACGCGAGGACGACTCCTAAGCTGCTCCATCCTTCGTGGAAATGAATAATTCTGCTCATCCTGCTGACGCCACAGGGCCAGCGACACAGGCAATAGGAACTGGTTTGGGAGGAGGTGGGGAGTGATGTGCGGCCCGGCCCTGGCACCAGACTAGCTCTAGTCACTCTACCCCGTGAAGCTCAGGCGGTTTCCCAGGAGAACAGTGATGTAGCAGACGCTGTCGGCGCCCCTCTCCAAACACCCGGACTCACAGCTGCCTGGCCGTGTCTTGGGCTTTCCGCAGCCACAGGAGGACCCTTGGGCGGAGGGCCGGGCAGGCTGGGAGCTCCTGGGAGTCAGCCCCCCGGGAAGCAGCCCTCATCCACTGGCCAACAGGAGTGGGCACGTAAGCACTCCACCCCCCTTGCCACCACTCAGAGAACAATTCCACAGCCCTCCACGCATCCCCCGGGGTGTCTGTGGAAGTGAGGCCTGAGCATCCACCCACCATAGAAGCCTGCTCATGAACACACCCTCCCTCACTCCCCTTCCTTTCTGCACAACCCAATAATCCCCTAAATGGTGATTTCTGGAACATTCCCTTGCCCTTGGATCCTGTTCTCAGAAGAGGCTTCTGCAGAATCTGGGCTTCACCTAGTGGTAAGGCAACGTTCACGGGGCTATAGGAGGTGGTGGTGTGCATACTTCGACACCTGGCACCCAGCCATACACACACCACTCGTGGCCCTGTTCCCACAAAGGGGTAGCTGTAACCCCAGCGAGCCCACCCCCCCGGGCATCAGTCCCCACCCCCACCCTCTTCACCTCCTCTGACTCTCAATGCACCCCTGCATCCTCTGTGCAGATTCCCAGGCCATCAGGAGCCTAGGCAAGGGGCCAAAGATAAGATTTATGAAAATTCAGTAAGGTTTGGTCCACTACGGAGGCTTGTAATAAGTTGAAGTGGAGGAAAGACAATAAACAGTTGATTTACGGCCCCTTGGCTGCAGCCAGCCAATTACTTTTCAGGTGGAATCACTTAGGCATGAACATATTTCACGGCTGATGTTAGCCAGCCCCGAAGCAGGAGGTGGTGTGGAGAGTGTCCACACCTGCTAACTGGCTCTCCGATTAAGGGTTTGACACAGTGAGTCCTTAGGGACAGACAGGGACACATAGAGACCTGTTGAGTGACAGAGGGGCCTACATTCAGCCTGCACCTTCACTTATAGAAAGTTTTCTATGCTAGGGGGTAATTCCTGCGAGATGCAGGATCCTCACTCCAGCAGATTAGCCCCACGAGGAGGAGGAGGATTTCACAAATACCAAAGTCTGAACTACTGTGTGTCTTCACTGCATCTTTTGCCATGGTGTTCCTTCCAGTTACCAAAAAAGCTGAAAAAAAAAAAAATAGCCAAAGACAAAAGACAAAGTTGATGTAATGAGGGAGGGTTTGCTCTACCTGAGAATTTCTATTAAGAAAAGCGGATTAAAATTAGATATTCCCAAGGGGATTCTATATGCTTGCTCCATGGTTTCTGGGGATATTTGGGAAGACAGGTGTCCCATCGCTAGGGGTGTAATAGAAGACAGGTGGTTACTTCTGGTGGGGAGTAAATAAGGCAAGACAGGAGCAGGGGGAGAGAATGGGGGGGTGCCCCCGAGAATTTCAGGGACAGAGTGAGATGCCTGACACCAGCGCTGGGATGAGAAAGGACCCCAGAGGGAAGGAAAGGGGGTTTCTCCCTGACAAGTGATATTGTGGGTAATAAACTGGATTTCCTTTCAAATTACTTGAGAGACAAACGCAGAGTGGTGCTCCTTTAATTATTTTTGGTGGTTGTCTGCATTTCCTGAATGCAAAGCCAAGCAGAAACTGGGGTCATGTGCTGCTCTGGTTTATATTCATGTTGCATTGAATAGGGACAGAGTTATGTTGCCGTTGTAGGGTAAATGATGCTAACAGCAATGACAATACGTGGGTAGTGTGGACACCGTGAGGCTTAGCAATAGCATTTGAAAAGGACTGAGTGACTGGTTGGCGGGCACTGAGGGGGACACTTGACGGGATGAGCACTGGGTGTTATTCTGTATGTTGGCAAATTGAACACCAATAAAAAATAAATTTATTATTAAAAATAAATGAAAAGGACTGAGTATTTGAGCTTCTTTTAATTAATTGTAAGACAGTGCTACAGACTGAATGATTGTGTCTCCCCTAGATTTTTATATTGAAATCAAATCCCCCTTGTAATGGTATTTGGAAATGGGGGCTTCCAGAAATAATTAGGTAATGAGAGCAGAATCCTGGTGACTAGGATTAATGTCTTTACATAAGACACCCCAGAGGAGTGCCTGGGTGGCTCGGACAGTAAAGCATCTGAGTCTTGATTTCAGCTCAGGTCATGATCTCAGAGTCATGGAATCAAGCCTCACATTGGCCTCGGTGCTGGGCATGGAGCCTGCTGAGGATTCTCTCTCTCTCTCTTCCTCTCCGTCTGCCTCCCTGCCCTTGTTCTTTGTCTCTCTTGAAAGAAAGAAAGAAAGAAAGAAAGAAAGAAAGAAAGAAAGAAAGAAAGAAAGAAAGAAAAAGAAAAAAAAAGAAAAAAGTCAATACGATTTTAAGGTGCATTATCGATGGACAGTGTGTCCTTAGCAAAGGAGGGAGCAAACCAGAAGATGCATTACCAGGATTGAGAAGTCCTTGAATTCTGAAGGCTATCATGCACTGAAAGGGGGCAGGAGGTGTGCTCTTGTGATACAAAGGGAAGAATCAGAAGCAATGGGTGGAAGACACAGAAGACTATAGTCCTATTCTTGATGAGAAAAAATTTCCAATAAATGTCTGTTCTCTACGGAAATAACTGTCTCAATTTCAAAGCCAGAGGTGCTTTCTTTCAAAGAAGAGTGTCGTCTATTTCTAGAGATATTCAGGTAGACTCTGGTTGAATATAATAGCCATCTTCAACTTGGACGGTGGCCCGGGCATCCCTGGTCCTTGCAATCTCTTATAACCCCTAAGGTCACCACCTTGAGGAAGTCTGTAGACTCACAATGTCCAGACTTGGTCATCACACTGCCGATGCGAGCACCACTTTCCGGGATTTCATTGTGGGGACTGTATTAAACTTATGATTTAATTTATGTCCTCACCTGTATACTAACTGGAGGCAGAAGGATCATGAACTCTTTTTGTCTAAAATACACAAAAGCATGCAATTTCTCCCACATCCCACCCCTTCCCCCAGATAATTCAGTTTCACTGGCTAGTCCTCAGATTTGCAAAAGTTTGGCCAGCAAGTCATTTTTTTTTTCTTTTCTAATTTTAATGAGTTTTGTTCTGTCCTCTTTCAATCAGGCACTTCTTAGTCTCCCAAATGCCTTATTCCCATAGGAAATACACCAAGTTTTAGCACAAAGAAAGCCAGGGACAGGCATATACCCCAGTGGACCAGTGGATCACTAGGTTAGCTGGAAAGGGAGGGTCCTTGCAGGAAAGGCTGAGGGAGCCAACAGGCAGTGGCTGTGTGGCCTGAGGGTAGGGGAGGACATTCTGGAAAAATAAAGACTCACAGGAGGGCCAGCCACTCCGATGCCTGGGTCGCCACGGTTGCCAGGAGAGCCAGGGATCCCAGGTGCACCTCGGTCCCCCTAGAGAGAGGAAAAATAAGATTAAGAGGTGAGTTCTGAGCAGGACAGAACCAGCGTACAAAGGGAACTGTCCTGGCTGTGCTATCCATTAATGCCCTTCCTGCCACCTGGACGCCGCGTGTCCCTCCACAGTGGCCTACCAGCCCATCACCCACCCAGTCCACCCCTCACAGGCATAGCCACCACTTGTGATCATGACCTTTCAAAGCTTACCATGCCCCAAACTTGACCATAGCTCCAAATGTGGTTATAAGAAGATGATACCCCTCCCTGTGACCACAAATATTACTGTTTTCTCCAGACCTCATCATGCCCCTGTCCTGACCACACCTCAGATTTGACTATGTACCTGCATTTCAAATCAGTTCCCCAATCAATGATAATCTACCAATAACTTGCCAAGTCCCTCTGTTGCACAGGCCACTTTTCCAGGGTCTGGAGAGCAGGGACAACTGAGCTGTAACAATTACCTTTGCACACAGCGGTTCACAGAGTGTGGTTTTCAGGCCTGGCCTCAATACCTAGTCACAGTTGACTCAAGATTATGTGACAAGTTCCCTAAGCTTTAGTTTCTTCACAAAGGGGAGGTAACAACAGGAGCCTCCACGTCAGCGGGTGGTGTGATCCTGAAGCAAAGCTACATGCATGAGCGCCATCCTGACAGGGAGCCTGGCCCAGCTCTCAGTGCCAGGCAGATGTTGTGGCTAATGCCCCTCCTCTGTACCTGTCATTCAGGACTCTGATGGTAAGAGTAAAAGGGAAGAATGTCTGTTATTTCCTGTAGAAGGAAGCTGAGACTGAATCATACCCTTTTATCCACAATTTCAAAATCCTCAGCCTCCAAAAACAAGGGCTTATCCTAACCCAATTGGCTGCAAAACCTGCCTGGATCTGACATGGGCTATTTATTTATTTTTAAGGTTTTATTTATTTATTCATGAGAGACACATAGAGAGGCAGAGACACAGGTAGAAGGAGAAGCAGGCTCCCTGTGGGGAACCCGATATGGGACTCGATTCCAGGACCCCGGGGTCATGCCCTGAGCCAAAGGCAGACCTCAACCACTGAGCCATCCAGGTGCCTGCGGGCTACTTATATATAACCTTCAGGTATCCCAGGGTGTCTGGATGCTTACACATCGCTGTTGCATCAATATCCAAGAGTCTGGTTAGGAGTGCTGGCCCACACACCACAGTCAGTGTTGCACGGATAGTTTACAAATTGCTACCTTTCCAATTCCAAAATAAATCCAGCCCAGAACACATATGGCCCTATCAGTTTTGTGTGAGAGACTGTGCACCTACTAGGTCAGCCAAACTCAGCCCACCCTAACATGAACCAGTGGCTGATCTTGCTCAAGCTATTTAATATCCCCGGGAGGCGTTAACTCCTATGACAAATGGAAAGAGCATTAGAAGGTTGGTGTGAAGAGCCAGTGATATAATGCACAGCAATCTGATCTCAGGTGGAACCTGACATTGCTAGGCAACACGTTGCTCATTAAGGTTTATGTTTCTAAGCATGAAAAAAAAAATCCCATTAATAATCAGCTTACCTTCTAACCATCATTTCAATCAGAAACCTTTACATTTGGACCTTTAAGAAAAGCAATGTTTTGGGGCACCTGGGTGGCTCAATGGTTGAGCAACTACCTTCAGCTCAGGTCATGATTTCGGGGTCCTGGGATCGAGCCCTGCATGGAGGCTGTTTCTTCCTCTGCCTATGTCTTTGCCTCTTTCTCTGTGTCTCTCATGGATAAATAAAATCTCTAAAAAGAAAAGAAAACTCATGTTTCTAAGAGGATTAGTTTTGCTGGAAATATGACTGTCGCCTGGATGAGTACCTAAGTCATATAGTTGTGCAATTAACGCTTGCTTTTTATTTATTTCTAGCAGAGATATGGGCTCCCGGACCAAAAAGAGGTCCATTTCCAACCCTCTGTGCTGAGTTCTGAAGAGAAATCTCATTCAGGGGAAGTGGGAGGGCTGAGGTTTAGGAAGGTCTCACAAAAGACATCAACCAAACCCCAAAACTCCTTGCAGTAACACTGTCACTGACCCTTGTCCTTGCAGGACCACCAGGGCCATGTTTCCCAAGAGCCACAGCACCCCTTTGCCTCACCCCTGCCTCTATAGATAGGCCCCTCCTGAAATTCTCTTTGAAGCCCCAGATGGTACATTGTGTTTCTTTAGGAAAATGTGCGGTGGCTCATTCTGTGAAGTACAAGATGCTTGGGGCTGCTAGGAAATCTAATTTGTATGCAGGGGGAAGTCAGGAAGTCCAGAAATGAGGCAAATACGGGAAAATGTGTAATGAACGGAGGATGAACACGCTCCTTGCTGCAAGCCAGTCGCATGCACACTGCGCCAGTGAGAGCGCCGTGTGGGAAGATTTCAAACAGGCAGTCAGGGGACTCTGTCCAGTTTTAGGGCAATGTCCACCTGGTGCTGTAACCCTGGGTAAGTCCCATAACCTCTCTGGAGCCTTAGGACCCTCATCAATGAGAAAGAAAGAGAACATTCTACCAAACTCCCATGTATCTTAGGAAGACCCATTCAAAAGGGAAGAGACTATTGAACATTGAGGATTACAAGTATATTATTACCACTTGATCGGAATTAGAAGACCAAAAATAAACCAAACACACACAAGTGCCAGCGGAATCCATATCCTTTTGCATCTCAGTTACTCTTTAAAATATTTAATGTAGGTTTTCTTCTTATCACTTTCTGTTTTAGCTTGGCTCCCCCCACTCCTCCCAAGGCTGTATCCCACATGCCAGCAAACCCTAACGACTGCCAGCTAAACCACGCCAACCGTCCATGTTCTAACTTTCCAAACACCGAGCCATCAAAAAAGACCAATCGTTCCACTCCCATAGACCCACCTCTGCTTGTTCTCCCTGCTGTCCTCTTCCCCATATTTGCGTAGACCTTCATTAATCTTAACACCTTACTCTCCCATTGTGTCTGTCTGACCCTCTCGTTTCTATGTACGCATCCTCAAAGTATCCATTCATTCATTTATCCATTAACTGAACAAGTATTTGTCAAGTCCTAGAATGAGTCAGACCCTATGTTGGGTACAATATTGATATACTTTTTATTTTATTTTATTTTTTATTTTTATCTATTTATGATAGTCACACACAGAGAGAGAGGCAGAGACATAGGCAGAGGGAGAAGCAGGCTCCATGCACCAGGAGCCCGACATGGGATTCGATCCCGGGTCTCCAGGATCGCGCCCTGGGCCAAAGGCAGGCCCTAAACTGCTGCGCCACCCAGGGATCCCCTGATATACTTTTTAAAAAAAGATGTATTTATTGGAAAGAGGGAGAGAGAATGAGTGAATGCACACAAGGCAGAGGGGCAGAGGGGTGGGAGAGAGAATCTCAAGCAGACTTCTGGTTGAGCAAGGAGCCCTTGTGGGGCTCAATCTCACAACTCCAAGATCATGACCTGAGGGGAAATCAAGAGTCAACTGCCTAATCGACTGAGCCACCCAAGTGTCCCCAATATTGATAGACTTTTGCGTCCACAGTGCCCAACCTAGGACTCGGCATCAGTCCCAGCTTTTAATTGCCATTTCCTGGAGTGCCAGAATGATAGCCCACATTTTGGTCAGGTACTACATTTTGCCTTTGACCTGAAGTCAACTTTTTACAGAGGAGGAAGCAAGACAGAGCCAGGGTGGAGCAATCAGCCCTGCCTGGAATCTGAGTCTCTGACTGCTAGGGAGTTGTCTGGCTTCTTTCCTGTGTTTATGGCCCATTGTGATGCTAACATTTTCCCAAAGCAGCACTTCACAGCTTAATGAGCTGAGACTTTTAGCAAATAGCCCCAAGAAAAGAGAAAAAAGACCTTAATGCTCTGTCAGCAAAAGTAAAAAGGTTCAAGATGAAGGAAGAAAGGGGCACAAGAGCTGGAATCTGTGATACTGACTCTAGAAAATATTTTGGCTGTAAGACTTTCTGGGCCAGTCCAACAGTGTCCAGAGAAGAAATGTGAGTACGTGTGGGTTGTGGAAGGAGAATGACATCATTTCTTCCCACAGGAGCCCTCCGGGAGTTAAATATGCTTCACTTACTTAAACAGAAAAGAACAGAGGGTCTCCGACAGAATAAATCACTTGCTTCCAGTCATCTACCCTGTAGGTCACTGAGCGGGGATCCTACAGATCCCAGCTCTGCATGAAAGCAAAGCGTAGAAACAAGTGCCATGCAAGAAAAGGAAAGATGTTTTTAGAACCTTCCTGTGGTTATGAGTAATTAGAAAGTGGGTGGCGCTGATGAAAACCTTTGTGTGGCTCCCTTCCTTCCCCCAGGGGATTTCCTTCAGCACCTTGGACAGCGGGGGGGGGGGGTCCCTCAGCAGGGGCTCTCTCTAGTTTCTCTCTCCATCCCTCCTTCCTTCCAGCCCAAGATCAGCCCATTCTTCAGCTAAAGACCTCCTTGAATTCACACTTACCTTCCCAATGTCAATGAACTATGGAAATCTTTACTTCTAAGCCACATTCTTTTTTTTTTTTTTTTTTTATTTATGATAGTCACACACAGAGAGAGAGAGAGAGAGAGGCAGAGACACAGGCAGAGGGAGAAGCAGGCCCCATGCACCGGGAGCCTGACGTGGGATTCGATCCCGGGTCTCCAGGACCGCGCCCTGGGCCAAAGGCAGGCGCCAAACCGCTGCGCCACCCAGGGATCCCCTAAGCCACATTCTAACTTACAAACATATACGGTATCAACACTGGAGTGGGTCATCTGTTTCTACGCCTCACATTGTAAATAAGAGGAAACATTTGGCTAAAGGGACAGCACGACTAACCAACCCTAGGTCACCTGTCTTGACACTAGTTGGTCAGTTGGACCTCAGGTCAAGGCTCTCTGCACTCCTGTCTCCAATATGCCTGCAGGGATGGATGAGGACTCTAGATCCCCACCTTCTTGCTGCAACCCTAAAGCTGAGTCCACAGAGTGATCTCATAGTAAGGGCCACTAATATTTGTTAAGCATGTATCTATGACATCACGAGTTAGGCACATATTTTTATTTGTATTCTATCACTGTTTTTTCCCCAAACTCTGCCTGGGAGATAGATTTTATTGAACTCATAAATAGTTATCACAGGGAAAGGGCATCTTAAGGCATTTCTGGTACCCTCGCCTTCCTTTCTTCTAAGAGGCTGGAAGCTGGAAAATTGAGACTACAGCCAATGACCCGAGGGGCTCACCGAGTCATGGCGGGGTGGGGGAAGGGGGTCTCAGATACACGCCCCAGGCTGGAGGTGGATCCCCAGGGCCTTCCCGAGTCTGGACCCCGCCTCCTGCTCCTCTCCACACATGCCCACTGCTCTAGGCATGTGGGACTATTTTATATGCCCCTAATTTCAGGAAAAGTTGTTTCTAAGAGTTTTTTTTTTTCTTCAGAAAATAGGAAGTTGCTATATATTTGCTTACATCACTCTGAGAACACTCCCCCTTTTTTTTTACTTTGACCATAAACAACAAAATCACCAGGGACCCACATGAGTGGCCCTGACCTCAATTGGTGCAAACTTAGGAGGCTTTCAGAGGCTAGCTGCCAGAATGGGAAAAAGCCATGAAGCAAAGAAATGTGTGTTTTTTCTTAAGTTTTCATTTATTTATTTGAGAGAGAGAAAGCCAGAGACAGAGCCTGAGTGGAGGGGGAGGACGGGCAGGGGACCCTGAGCAAGGCAGGATCCCATGACCCCCGAGATCATGACCTGAGCTGAGGGCAGATGCTTAACCTACTGAGCCACCCTGCAAAGAAGTTTTTAATATAGAAGCAGCAAGTTTTTGTGAGGCCTCAAACTTCTTATCCTGGATATTACTCTAAATGAGCCTTTTACATACAATGTTAAAAAGCAACATACTCTGTGGTTCTCTTGTTGAGATCCCAAAGATACAGCTCTAGGATAAAAAGGAAAAAAAAAAAAAAAACCCTCTCCTACCATTAAGTGGATGGGGACCTGGGGTTTGGAATAAAGTTTCCCATAATAGCGGCATCTGTGGCTTCCAGAATCACCGTATCCTAACTAAGGCAGCTGGGAGGGATGGGGATGTGCCACAGAAAGTGCTGGCTGACTCGGAAGGTGGCTCTGGGGTGGCAGGCAATGGCATGAAGGCCCACAGGAAGAATTCTTAAAATTCATTTTCATAATAAATACACGCGAGTAAAAAATATGATGATATGACATTTTAATGCGATTTTGAATATGTATGTTAAATTAAGGCACACACACACACACCCCCAAAAAAAACATTCCAATGCCCGTCATTGACAAGCTCACCCACATTCTTAAGGTCAAGCACATGAGTTGGCCAAATCAGGTTTCACTGGATGTGGTGCGCTCCCGATATGTGCTCATTTCTGAACGCATTCCATGTCCTGCCTCAGTGTCTCCTCCCGAGTGAGCACCCCTGCAGAGGACACCCTCCTCACTCTTCCCCTTCCAACTGCTACGTGCACTTTAAAATCAGGACAAACATCACCTCTTCCAGGAAGCCTTGTTTCATCAAACCAGGCTGGGCTGGGAGCGTCCTCTGAGCTCACTTGTGACTCCAGCTTCCCTCTACCCCAGCACTCGTCTGCTTCTGTTTGCTTCTCTATCTGCTTTCCCCTCTGGCCCTTGAGCTGTTGGAGGGCTGGGAACACGTCACATGTGTCAGTGTTGTCCCACGGCCCACCTCAGTATCTGACACGTGGCAGCAGAGTGGGTGGGCAATGGATGCGATCATAAAGGCACTCACTGGCCATCGGAGCAGCATAAATGAGTCAATGAATGAATGGTTCAACATAAAGATACCTTCAGGGAAGCGTCCCTGGTCAATCAGGAAAGCGCTCTGCTGGGGGCACCTGGGTGGCTCAGTCAGGTGAATCTCTGCCTTGGGCTCAGGTCATGATCCTGGGGTCCTGGGATGGAGCCCCTGAGTCTGCCTCTCCCTCTCCCTCTGCCCCTCCTCTGCTCCTACTCTCACTTGCATTCTTTGTCTCTCCTTCTCTCTGATGAATAAATTTTTTAAAAATCTTAAAAAAAAAAAAAAAAAAAGAACAGCCCCACTTAGGCAAAGCTACGATTGCAAGTGAACTGAGGGACAGATGACCAGATGACTACTGGTAGTTACCAAAGCTTTCCCCTTGCCCCCTGGGCACATGGCGAGCCCACAAACCCAGTTCCCCCTGCTGTCAGGGTCACGAGGTGGGGGAAAATGAATTACCACGTCCAGCTGTGTCCCTCATTTTCCACTGCACCCCAAACACTGGTAGCAGGCTCAGGTCCTAGATGGTGGGACAGTCATTGCACCGAGAAGCTGTGGGTCCCTGAATGGCCATGTGGGCCCGAGCTCCCCACCCACCATGACCCCCGGTAGGTAGGCTTACTGGGAGTGACACATAAAGGTCTGATGTGTTAAGCATCTGAAATTTAGGGATCACCTGTTACCGCAATTAAACTAAAAATACAAAACTGCTGATCTATTGCTCCACCAGCCACATAGGCCAGTGTCTTCTGCAACTTCGTTTGCCAGCAAGCATTTATTAGGCACCAACTGTACGACTTCATACATGATTTCAGCCTCACGGCTCAGAGCCCTAGAGTCTTTAGTTAAGTGGAAAGTGATAAACTGAGGAATGAGGAAATGGACTGAGGTGACCAGAGCAGCTTTACAATGAAACTGTGGCCGGTCCTTTTTTTCAGGACAACCCATGACATCCCAATGTGCTTGGATGTACACTTACCTTGATTCCTAGAGGCCCAGGTAATCCAGGTGGCCCACGGAGCCCCTGAAGAAACGAATGATACAAGGACAACAATGAGACCACAGATGAGCGTTTGCCCATCCACCCCAAACCACGCTGTGTGCACCCTACACTGTGCGCCCAAGTAGGACAAGGGTCTCACTGTGGCCTGCTGTCTGCAGAAGAAAGGATCATTTTTGAGCTACAAGTCTCATGTTTGACTTCTGCCTCTACCCCCTACTGCCTCTCTGTGACTCTGAGCAAACCCCTGTCTCCCTTAGCTTGCTTTCCCACTCAAGATCTTCTACAGGCTCCCACAAGTCCGGGCAGGACCAGGCCTCCAAGTAGAGCTCACGGATTCCAAAGCCTGGTGTGTTTCTTGTTTACCATGATCTCAAGACCTGGGAGGGCCAAAGAGAAAAGCCTTCAACCTCAGGCTGAAGGGTTGTACTTGATGCAGATGCATGGCCAGATTTAAAAAAAAAAAAAAAATCACAATTCTACATGTGGATGTATTGGTGGAAAGCCAGTGTGAGGGAAGAAGGGAAGGCCCAGTCCCTTGTGGGTTCACGGCCAAGCTCTGGGACTTTGGCTAGTGCTTCACCTCCCTGAACCTCATTTTCCCCATCAATCATGTGTGGTTGATAACACTGCCTTGGTCTGAATGCCTGTGTGGGTCCCAGGTTCATATTGTTAAATCTGAAGGCCCAACCTTGAAGGTATTAGGAGGTGGGGCCTTTGGTGTTTAGGATGTGAGGGCGGAGCCTTTGTGAATGGGACCCTTGTCCTTGTAAGAGAGGCTCCAGAGAGACTCCTCATCTTTTCCATCCTGTGATGACGCAGCGAGAAGTGGGCATTCAGCAACCCAAGAGGGCCTTCCCCTGAACCTGACCATGCGGACATCCTCAACGTGGACTTCCAGCCTCTACTAGAAGTTTAGAGCCACTGAGTCATGGTATTTTGTGAGAGTAGCCTGAACGGGCTGAAAAAAGAAGTACTCGCTTGTCGGGGTAGTTGTGAGGATTCAGTGTAGGGTGCTTTAGTGCCTGATGCCATAGCTAACATCATAAACGCTCGCCGAGTGCCACAGTCTACAGATTTATGTGTATTCTCCTGCTTCATCCTTGGGAGCCCAACCAGTCTCTTTAATTTCCCCTCCCTTTTCGTTTCCAATGCTGTCCTGGTCGAATGGGCACAGAAGCCCCTGGACCAGACACTTACCGGCTCTCCGTCTTTTCCCTGTCCGGGGGTCCCCGGGAGCCCAGGAGCCCCGGGATCACCCCTGGGACCAGCTGGCCCTGGACTCCCTTCTTCACCTGCCGCCCCCTGGAAAGAAAAGGGGACAGTTTCCGGGATCCATGACGTGCAGAAGGCAAGCTTTGCAATGGTGAGCCAGCCTGAAGGGGGTCAGTAGGTGTCCAGGTGATGCTCCGACTGTTCTATACAATGTACATAGTATGCTGGACTGGGTCCCCCCCAAATTTATTATCTGAAGTCCTAATCCCCCTCAACCTCAGTTAATAAATAAGATATCTGCAGATGCAATTAGTTGTTAGGCTGAGGTCATAGGGAAGAGGACAGCATTTGATCCAACAGGACTTCTGTCCTTGTAAGAAGGGGGGATTTGCATACAGGTAAGTAGAGGGAAGGCAGTGTGAAGATGCAGGGGACGGCAGCCGTCAATAAGCCAAGGAGAGGGTTCTGGAACACATGCTCCCCTCGTGGCCCTCGGGAGGAACCAGCCTCCCGATTTAGGACTTCCAGACATGGTGAGAAGGGTCAGGCTGGGTGTTTCTGTTGCTTAAGCACCCCCGTGAGTGATGCTGTGCTACAGGAGACTTGGCAAGCTGATACAAGGCGGAACTTGAGAACGGACAGGACATGAGTGCTTTTCTAGTCCAGCGTTGGATCCACTGCAGGAAAGCATCTGGTGCATCTCTTGTGGGGAGGTCCTCCTATTTTTGCTTGAATTCCTCCAAGAGCAGAGAGCTCACTGCCTTCCTAGGCCTTATTCCTTTATCGGGCAGCCCTATTACATACTTTTTCTTTACATTCAGCCAAGAGCACCCTCTCTGGAGTCTTCCAGACACATGACATTCAAACTTGGGGAGTTCCCAGGAGAGACTCTAATCCGCCTCTTCACACTGTAGGTCTTGAGCAATAGGAACACAGCTCAGGGCTCTGAAGTGGAGGTAGGAGAGGGACGCAGAGACAGCTTCCAGGTCCTCAGGAGGGAGGGAGCTGGGCTTTGAGCCTGCCCTTGGCAAATAATGTTCACCTTTCAGACCACAGGGTCTCCAGCCCCCTGTGCCCACCTGGCTGTGGAGTTTGTGCAGCACCACATGAGCCACAGGGGCTCCACTTCCCCAGCAGGACTCCCTGGGGGCTGAGCTGTGGTGTGAATGCCTGCAGACAGACCCTGAAGGAGAGCTGGGTACCTTAAGGACCAAGAGCAGCCAGAGCAAGGGCACCTGTCTGCGAGCCTAGGGTCCAATTGGCTTCCCCAAGCCTCAGGCCAGCCAGCGGACACCTTGAGAGGCAGAAAGAGCATGGCCTGGCTGCTGGGCTTCCGAGCACTTTGCAGGGCATTCGGGGTTCACCTCCCCATGCAGCCCCAGCTCTGGGCCCTCGGCCTGGCCTCTTGCTCAGCCACAGAGAGGTGTCTGGCTCCCTCTAGCGACACATGTGCCAACAGCCCACTGATTTCCTGGCTCTGGAGGGGACCCCAAAACCTTCAGCATCTTGGTCACCGCCTTCTCAAGGCATCGACGCCCTACTTACGGTGTGTCCAGAATAGAGCGCAATTTTCAGACGTGGTATAATCAAGGCGCAGCAGATGGGCCGGGGTTATTTTTTCCCCTGGCTTCATCTGGGTGCTCTACTTTTATTACCGTAGCCTACGACGGCATTATCTCCTTTCAAAACAAAAATTAGCACCTGCACCGCATGAGGGTTATTCTTGGGCTTATCATCAGCCAACACTCCAAAAACTGAAGATACGTCCCACAGGTTGGCTGACCGTTTTCCTCCGCGATAAATCATTTTTCCCCAAGACACAAATTCTAAGATTCAGCCTCCCTGCCAAAATGCAAATGTACCATCTATTCTTGTTAAATTCTGCCAAAATAGAAAGGACAAAATGAGGCCTCCTTTAAGAGGTTCTGGCTAACGGGGTCTTGAAGGGATTCCTAGAGGGACATTGAGGCACTTGCGCTAAAAGGGGCCCCTGTGGCCGTTCCGCCAGGTTGGAGGGACACCTGTCCCCGGATGTGACACTGCTTGCAGGGGGAGACAGGCAGCGATGTCCACACCTGCTTGTGTCGAGCCCTCTGATGGGTTAGTTCTGTGCTTCATCATTATAACCTGCCACTGATGCATCACTGTCCTCATTCCACAGATGAGAAAGTCCAGGTGCACAGAGGGCGCCCGAGACCAGGCGTCTCCTCCACACGGGCACCCCGACATTCGGGTGGAGTGTGTGTGGTCGGGGGTCGCTGTCCTGTGAGTGTGAGATTTGGGGGAGAACCCTGTTTCTTCCCACTGGAAGCCAGCAGCAGGCCCTCAGTCATGAACCCCAGACACTTTCTAAAATGAGGGTGAAACAGGATTTCCAAAGGCTGGGGGGGCTTCTACCTCTGTCTGTGGGGTGTTGGTGTCCTGGGGGGAGCACCTGTCTGTCTTCCCTCTAATACGCGGATCTCTTTCTCAAACTTGGGAAGACTTCCTGTTTGCACAGAGGAGTGAGACGCGTGATACGTCGTCGGTGCATCGAGTTGAGAGAAAGCAGGATTTGGGGTCAGGCCTTGCTCTGAGAGGTGGGGCCATCGCCTCGCCTCCCAAGGCCTCCTCACGCTCCCATCTGTTCCCCCGGGATCCATCTGACTCACGGGTGCTGGGAGCCTGCCAGAGGTGGCTGCATGGCCTCTCTCTCCTCTACCTAGAAAGCCCCTTCGGGCTCGGGTGCACTAACCCAGGCCTGAGCGGCTGGGCCTCCGCCTCCACGGCTGCTCAAGGAGCTGAGGACGGATGCACATGCTGAGAGCAGCCAGGCCTTACCTTCTCTCCACGCTCTCCGTCTTTCCCAGGTGGGCCTCTGATGCCAGGGGGGCCCTGAAAAAAAGACAGGTTATGCACATGGTAAAGTTCATGATGGCCTGTGGTCCCCAGAGAAGGGGTCATACGCCCTTGTAGCCACGGCTACCCTGTCCCCATGGGCTCCCCATCCCCAACTCAATTCCCCATCTCCTCCCCACCGGCCTGAGCAGCTCCTCCTTGTCTGCTCTCCTGCCCCCAGACTGAGCCTGGTCTGCCTGCCCCGGGCTGTGGCTCTCAGAGGGCAGGGCCCGGCCTACACTGGATACCAGGGAGGACGAGGGTGACCTAGAACATAGGCTCCACATCCAGGACCTGATCCACCCGTGTCCTTGACATTGCCTGGGGGTTCACTTTGAGACAAAGCAAAAGAGCCATGGGCCACCCCAGTGGGGAAGCAGAGCGGTGAGGGAGGGGAGGATGGCGGGCAGCTCTGGGAGCTGGTGCAGGACGCGCCCTCCGGGGCCACCCCGGTAAGGAGCCGGGGCTTACCCAGCCCTCCCCTCAGGCCTGCCTCCCGGGGAGCTCATAACCACCTGTCCTGTGGCTGCACTAGGTGGTCTCGGAAAGGAAAGCAAGAGAAAACTCTCGGGCGAAGGAATGCAGGGTTGGCAGGCATGGGAGCAGGGGGAGGGACGCGACACAGGCCACGTTCCAGCAGCATCTCTGGTGACCACGAAGGACAGGATGACTCACTGTCCCTTGTCCCTGCATCTCCTCTCGTGTTAGACAGAAGCGGTGAGAACAATCACCTCCCAGGGTCAAGGGGACTCAGTGAATTCACACGCATAAAGTGCTTGGAACAGATGCTGGCACGTGTAAAGGCCCAAAATTTGTCCTCCAAACCCCTCTAATGATCCGCACAGGCTGATGGGCAGACGGGCCGGGCCCCAGCCAGCTTCAGGTGGACCAATTCTCTGCTGCCCTGAGCTAGACACGGTGCTGGGTGTCTTAGGGCGGGATGTCAAAGCAGGAATCGGTGTGGACTGTGGCCTTCAAAGCTGGCCGGCCAGCAGACCCCGGGCCCCGCAGGCGAGGACTCTGCACGGCGGGCACAGGGGGATGTTAGTGGCCACCTGGCCAGTCTGCTCTGTCCCTTTGAAGGTGAAGAGCTGAGGCCTGCAGGAGTGGCCACAGAGGTCACAGAGCAAGCCTGCAGCCAGGGCCGTGCTCATCATCCAGGGACCCTAAGCATCGGGATCCCTACAAACCCCTTAGGTTTGTCCTGTGTCTTCGAAAGGCAAACTCTGAGGCTGACTCCAACATCCCCCGTGTGTACAGGTTTTCTGCAGTTTTCTGCATTTTCTAACACTTTTGTTTATCCCCCAGGCAGGCCTGATGAGTGCGCTAGAGCCTTAGGCTGGGTAACCTTCTAGGTGCCCTTGTCTGGGATGTCCATTTCTCCATCTGTAAAATGGGAGCAAGGATGCCTATGCCTACACCCCCCCTGCAGGGGGTGTGGGGGACCAGGGGAGGCTCTGCAGATCCACAAGCAGCCCTGGGGCCCCAGCCCTCTTCCATCACTCACCGCACTTCCCGGGGGGCCGCTGGCACCAGGGGGGCCTACAGTTCCAGGAGCGCCCTATTTGGAAGCAGAAGTTTAGAAAGACCCAATGTAGCCATCACTAATAGTTACCCCAGCCTCTCTCCAAGGCTGCCTTCTCCTCGATTCACTGCAGTTCGCTACTTCTGACCTGGAGCTGCCTTCACCGCCAAGGGGAGCCTCCTCCCGTGCGTGTCTTGCGGTGCCCAGCTGGCCTTAAACCCCCAGCGAGTGGCATTCTGGCACAGACGTGGGGGACAGGAGGACAGAAGGGCTCCAGGGGGTTCCCGGAGGAACCAAGGCATGGAGTGGTCGTGCTGGCAAGCACGTGCATGCCTGTGTGTGTGGATTAGCTTTGACGGATGAATCAGGGAATGCTTCCTGGAGGAAGTAGATTTGAATGCAACACCCATGGTTAAGGAAGATTCCACGGGAGGAGGTGTGGGGGACCACACCACGGAGATGGGAAGCAGGGAACTCCCCAGGTACCTGGGTCTCCCTGTCTGCACTCAGCTTCCACCACCCTGCAGGCCGTGCCCGTCCAGGGCTGTCTACTAGCAGGGAGGAGCCTGCCAGCCATGCTCCCACCCCGCCCTGTGACATCCATGTCGGTCACTGCCCCGGGCTGACCCCATCCCCACCCGGATATATGCACAGGTGACCTGGGTCCTGTGAGCGCACAACAGCGGGTACGTGAACCCAGGGGCTGGGAGCAAGGGTGCTGCCTGCGGCCGTGGCCCATCTCACCACCACTACCCCTTCGTGGAGGCAGCCTCATTCCACCAGCACCACGCAGGAGCCTGAGCTCTACGGCCCTGCACCCCGCACAGATCGCAGTCAGCCCCTGGGGGGCCCACTGCCCACGCCCCGGAGAGCCAGCGGCCCCGCGGGAGGGAAGGCCCAGCCGTGGGGTGCTCAGAAGGCAGGTGCATGAAGGCCCCCGTCCGCCTGGGTCCCTAGCTGCTCCTGTGCGCTGGGAGTTTCTGAAGGGACATGTGCACGCTGGTTTTAGAGGACGTGTGCATGTGACTGGGTGTCTGTCCCTGTGCCCATCATGCCCGTGCGTGTGGATGCAGACTCTGATCCTGGGTTGGGCAGGTGGACAAAGCCCGGGAATGCTGGGAACGCTGCAGAACCAGTCTGTCTGTCCTGGTGCTTGTTGCCCCAGGGCTGCCCAGCCCCGGCCACCACTCCACCCTGCCCTCTGGCCCACCCAGAGCTATGAGTGCAGGTGCATGGGCCGGGCCCTGTCTCCCTCTGTAGGGCCCCTTGGGAGGATGCGTGAGGACTCACGGGGTTTCCAGCTGATCCGGGTGCACCGCGTGGGCCTTCCTGTCCTTTGGCACCCTGCCCGGGACACAAGGGGGAGGGGAGACATCTAGGGGACGCTGTCCTCGTCCCCATGCAGGGCCATCGCAGGCACAGCCCGCTCATCGGAATCGGCGGGTGCAAAATGAAGGACAGAGAGCAGAGCCCAACTCCTTGCTAAAGCGCGGGAGTCACAAGGCCCTGGCCGCCGGCTGGCGCGTGGCTTGTTTCCTTATCCCATCCTCACCACCCCGGGTATAGGGATCAGCACTGGTGCTATGTAGACGGGGCGGCCCAGGAGCACAGAGCCGGCCAGCGGCCCCCTGGGATCTGAGCCCCGATAGTCACTCCAAGGGGACCTCTCCAGAGAGTGTCCCTGAGAGAGGCAGCTAGGAAGCCCAGGCCAAGAGAAATAGCAAAATCAAAATGCTAATCCGCACCCATGTCACTTACCCCAGAGCAGCCAGTCAGAGCTGGGAGGGACGGAGGGGCTTCCTGCATCTGAACCACCCCATGCCCTGGCATTCCTTCCCCACCCAGGGGTCCAGGGCAGCACCCACCCCCAGGGCTGCATTCTTGGGGAGCCTAGTGAGGGGCGTTAGCCCCAAGGCACTGGGCTCACAGCACCTGTGGCAGCGTCCCTGGGGGGCAGCTGCAGCATGCCAGGCAAGCAGACGGGGTGGGGGCATTTGGGGGGGACCCCAAGGGACAGAGGGGCAGTCCAGGATTTCGAGTCCACAGGGGGACAGAGGGTTTCTTACCGGCGCTCCGATGGGTCCCCGAGGCCCCAGTTCTCCGGGATGGCCCTGCAATCCCTGCAATGCAACAACCGGCAAGGAACTCAGTCATCTCCTCAGCAATTAGTAGGGAGTGGAGGGGGGAGCAAGGACACATGCAATGGGCCTGTTCTGGGATGCATGGTGGGGGCTGTCCTCAGAGCCCTGGGGAAGGAGGAACGGGCTGCATTTGGCTACTGGGGATGCTGTGGGGAGACCGTGCGGTTCAGAGACCTGCTGCCACGCAGCCCGTGGACACCCTGGGACCAGTACACGGGCTCAGGGGTACGGGGCGCGGGGTGCAGGACACTCACCGGTTCCCCAGGCACGCCAGGATCACCCTTCTCTCCTTTGGGCCCTTGCTCTCCCTGTTGGAGAAGCACAGAGTACAGCACACACGCCCTGCCCTGCCCCGTCCACGGATCAGCCTCACTGCCCCCCCTCCCCGTCCTTTGCGTTGACCCATTAGCAAAGGTTGCTCCCTCTGCCCGGGGTCCTCCCCCTCACACCCCGCTCAGACTCATGATGCTTACAACATCCTTCAAATCGAAGACCAAGAATCGCTTCTTCAGGGGAGCTGACCCCAAACCTGGGGACTCTCCGCAGCAGAGACTCCTCCCCAGACCTGTCCCACAGCAGTTTTACTGTTATTTGCACCCTTCGGGGTTTCCTCCCACCCCCCTCCAGCTCCGAGGCCTGCAAGCTAGCGAATAACGAATAACGAATAACGATGGAAGGAATGTTGAGGGAAAGACTTTTCTCAGACCCTGAGCCTCTCCCCTTCCTTGCTTTGATGGAGAATCTGGGGAGGGACCTTCGCTCGAGGGACCTGACAGCCTGGGGGCTGAACCCTATAATCGTGATGGCCAGAATGGGGTGTCTAACTTTTGCTAAAGAAGAGATGGGCCCCAGGCAGGACAAGAGGTGCCACATTGGGGGCTGAGTAACAGCTGAAGCCTGAACATCGAAAGGGCGGAGAGTGGCTCCTTCTCAAGGAGCAGGACCTAGAGCTGTGCGAGTGCGCCATGGGCTGCTCAGGGGGACGCCAGGCTCCCCTGGAAGCATCCTGAAGGCAAACTCTAACAGGAGAGTTAGGGACCCCGGGGCAGGAAGTGCTAAACGTCCAGTGGTGGGAGAAGCGGGCAGACAGGCCGCTCTCTGTCTCAGGCACAGGCACATTCTGCAGACCCTGCCCCAGAGTTTCCCACCCGCCCTCCTCTCCCAGCTGGATCCCCCACTTGGCATCTGCACGGCCCTGGCTGCTTTCCTCTGCCTGCATCGTGTGTGGCGTGGAACCTGCGTGGCCTTCCCCAGGGAGCCGTGGCCAGCGTTCACGGAGATCGCTTTTGCCAAGGGCTCCGTGGCACCCACATGGGTGTGACTTCACCCCTCCTCCAGAGGCTCCTTCGCAAGCTAGCCCAGAGCACACCCCGGCTCCGTTCGCCAGGGACAGCAGCGCCTCTCTCCTAACATGTTCTCCTTCTAGAACACTTCCCATGGTGGGGACTGTCCAAGCTCTTTGATCTTCCAGTCACTGGAAGTCACAGGGTTATCTCAGGTATAAGCACTAGAAAGATACTGGGGGAAGGGGCTGTCGGTGGCAGGAAGCCCGGCTCAGGACTCAGGAGTTGGTCAGCCAGGCCAGTGGAGGGACCCCCAGGGGCTCATGGGCAAGGTGCTCCTGCCATTTCCAGCCCAGGGCTTGGCAGTCTGTCTGTCCGGAGGCAGAGCCTTCACTCCAGGAGCACACAGATGAGCGTGTACTCATCTATTGATGATCAATAATCATCAATTGCATGGGTTTGACTGGCTTCTCTTCTTGACTGCCGCCGTGACGTCAGTCACATCAACACCCCCTCTGGGCTCAGTGTCACCCTGGTGAACTCGGCCACCGCTTGGCATCCTGGAGATTCCTCTGCAGGCTGCCCGATCCTTCCCTAGTGCACCACCTGCTGGCTCCCAGCGACAAAGACCCCCTTGAGTTCCTCGCTGCAATTTCCCCAGCCCGAGGCTACCTGGCCCTCCTTCCTCCACACCTGCACACACCACCTGGAGGCCTCCCCAGGCGCAGGTCCCAGCCAGGCCCAGCACACTCCTCCAACCGCAGGCGGAGGGAGGTAGGCTTTTCCTCCCAGCTCTCCTCCTCCTCCTTCTCTGTTCCCTTCCTTAATTATGCCGCGAACCCTACTACCCGCCCCATGAGCAGGGACTCCAAGGAGCACGCCTCCGGAGAGCAGGGAGGATGTCAAACAACACTCTTCGAAACCATCAATAAAAATACAGTTACCATGGCGATGAGGCCAGTCCAGAGAGATTCATGCAATAATCCACAATGCATCTTTTTTTCTTTTTTCTTTTTCCTTTTTCCCTCATAGACACAATTTTCTCTCATTGCACCTGAAGTGGCTTCCTAGTTTTCAAAAATCTCAGACCCTGCAGAGAGCGTCACCAAGGGAAGACAAAGGGGAAGCCTGGCAGGCCCCAGCTTCCCATCATGAATCGTCTGGCCAGAATGCCTTGGAAATCATCTTTAAGCCAGAGCCCCCTAAATCTGTCCTTTCCCACAGGCAACTCCCGAGTACTTCTGAAGTCCACACCACCCGGTGATGCCCCGTCCACCACTCCTCCTCCCCCTTTCACCTCCGGAGCAGCTCAAAGTGCTTCTCAGGATCTTCCACCAGGATCTCAGCCCCTGGCTCCAGCCAGGGGCTCCCCGTCTTTCCCGTCAAATACAGGATTAGCCGCAGCTTCTGAAGTCTATCTATGAAACGCTGAGCTTGAGGAGAAAGCAACTCCGACACATGGGCATCTACAGGCTCTAAGCTGCTGGGTGGCCCTGAGCAGCAGGCCAAGTCCCATAACAGGAGAACCCTGTCCTGAGAGCAGAGGGGGCAAGCAAGCGTGTGCCTCTGGCCTCAGTGATGCCGAGAGCAAAGGAGAGCCTGGGAATGCTTCCCCGAGCACCTTTCCAAACAGAGAAGCAGCTTCCTAGTCGTTGCAGTGAAGGTGAGCCTCCTTGTCTGTTAAGGGGTCAATATTCAGGAGAGGCCCCAAGTGCTCCTTCTACTGGCACCCTCACTCCTCCCAAAGTTGGCTGGGACCCCGCTGTCCTCTCTCAGAACAGCCTTTCTTAGGCCTGGGCACCCCCATGAGCTTCAGTATCCGCATCTGTCCCCATCACCGCAACCCACATCCTCAGTAATGCTTCTGGGGATCCTTCAGTCTGCAGCCACTTTACACAGCTCTGGTCTCCTCGATACCACCAGCTCTTTGTTCAGAACCTCACCCAAAGAGAGGGTCAGCTCTTGCCCTCAGGCAGAGCAGGTGACCTCCAGGCCGCTGGACCGCCGCAGGCCTGACACTGGAGCCAGGTCCTTGCAGGTGGGCCCATCCCCACTCCCCAACCCCGGCTGCCAGGACTAATCTAGAAGTTCAACGGCCCTATGTGCTGGGGGCCAAGTCACCACCAGAGAGTGCAGGCATCCCAGGCCTGCCTGAGGGGCACCTGAGCCAGAAGGGGCTGCAGCTACTTACTGGCATTCTTGGGTGCGGTGTGAACAGGGACGTCTGAAAAGAAAACCACAGAAATGAGAAAAGGGTGACTCGATTGTAACAACCGGCCTCTAGGAAATGGACCAAGTGGGAGATGGAGCCCCAGGGCTTCCTGGAGTGATGGTCAGCATTGACAGGCATCAACACCAACTTCTCTCCAGTCCCGGAGATGGTCCCGGCAGATGGGGGACCCTGGAGTCACACCCCTGCCTAAAACCATGTGGCCACCTGTCAGTTTCTATTCTTCCATCGATAAAGTGGGGGCAGAAACCTCCCCTGCCCAGGGTGCCATGGCTGAAATGGAGAGTCCGTGCAAGTAATCAGAGACTGGGATCTCGGGTCCTTCCCCAGCATCCACCTCCACCAGCATCTGCTGGCCATGATGCATGAGAGGAAGAAACCAGGGGAGACACGCTCTGGGCACGGGGAGCCACCCAGAGACACAGGGGCTGGCCGGCATGGCCCTCTGGCTCCACCCCGTGTCCATGCTGCCGTCAGCACCTTGCAGGTCTCATGACATCTCTGGCCACGTGGTGTTTGCACCTGCTACTCCTCCAGCTGGGAACATGCTCTCATCCTTCCTTTACCTGGCTGATGGCAGCCCATCCTTCAGGCCTTTTGTCAATGTCCTGTCTTCAAAACCCCCTTCCCCTCAACTATAAATTACGTCCCTTTGTTACTCTCCCTGAGTGCACCCTGTTCTTCACTGGCATTTACTATAACCTGTCATACGTGTATCAGGACCACCAGGTGACTTGAGTTTGCCTCTCTACCTGGGCTGGGAAGCTCCAGGGCTTCCAAACCCTGTCAGCACCTGGTTCACAGCAGGTGCTCAAACAATAAGCAAACAGGGTAAAGGGCATCATAGATTCTAGTCTAAACACCCAATGAAGTCAAGGGGGCACCTGGGTGGCTGAGTCGGTGAAGCATCTGCCTTCGGCTCAGGTCATGATCTTGAGGGCCCAGGATTGAGCCCCATGTCGGGCTCCTTGCTCAGCGGAGAGTCTGCTTCTCCCTCTCCCTCTGCCCTCCACTTCCCTGCTCATGCTCGCTCTGTCTCTCTCAAGTAAATAAATAAAATCTTAAAAAAATAAACACACAATGAAGTCAAAATAGAAGGGCAAAAGCTTTTTCAAATCCATCTTGTCTTCCATGTCCCCAAATACTAGTAATTCCTTCTCCAGAAGAAATCACTATATTTCAGTTTAGCAAATTTTTCTATGTATTTCCACATAATTATGAATGTATACAAGTGCATGATTTTGCACAAGAGTTATACAAATATCAACAGCCACCACATGATTATTAGTTCTTGTTTACATGTTTAAACCACATATTCCTCACAATAACCAAGGGGTAGATCATGTTTTTGCTGCATCATGAATAAGAAAATTAGAAGCAGACAGGTGAAAGCTTAACGAAGCTCCCACCAGTAGTAAGTAAGTGTGGGGTGGGAACGCGCCCCACCGGGGTGGCCCTGGAGGTCACGCTGGTTTCTCTAGGCAGTTTTCTTGAGTATCGGCAGTATCTTTTCAAGGCCACGTATATTGTGTATATATACATGAGTGTGTGCATATGCATGTGTGTGTATTTTATAGAATAGGATTCCACGATATGGGTATTCTGTGGTGCACTTAATTCTATGCTTTGGTCATGTAAGTGGCCAGTAACATTTAATTATAAGCAAAACTACAATGTGCATTCTTGTGCATGCTTTTCAACTACACACAATGCAAATATTTCCCTGAGATAGATGCCTGGAAACGAAATTTCTAAGCTAACAAGTACATACTTTATGATATGTGAATACTGAGCAACTTCTCAATTCGATGCTACCAATTTGCCCTCCTACTAAATAATACATTTCCCTGCATGCTTGCCAACATTAGACGTTTTCAGTATTACACCAAGTTTTATATGACCGGTTCCGAATCTAAATTTGATTCTGAGATTCTTCTGACATCCTTTTGGAATGGCTGAGTCTCGTTTTGACAGGCGTGTATGTGGGGAGGAGATTGAGCTATAGAAGAATGATTTAACATACATAAAAACCACAGGCAGAGATTCTTTGTCACACTATAAATGGGATTTCTGGGTGTTCAGGCTCTCATCTCTCGGCCTCTATTTTCTTAGGCAGTTCCCTGCTCAGGGAACTGAATGATCCATACTTGCCCAACCATGGCCAGCACTGAAGTCACGTTCAATGTCCCTGAAACCAGCTGATCAGAGCACAGAATATAATGGCTGGGAAGAAATATTAAAATGGAAAAAAAAAAAGCATCCAAAATAGCCTCCCCTATTTATATAGAATTTATTTTTATTATTTATTTTTTTAAGAATTTATTTTTAATTTAGTGTTTATTATGTACCAGAAACTGGACTATGAACTTTGCATTATTTCATTTAATTTTCACTAGGAATGTACAAGACAGCTGGGTATAATATCTTTTCTTAACAGATGAGAAGATGGGGTCTTTGAAATTAAACAATGTACCTAAGACCACAGTGCTGGTAGATGGCAGAGCAGGGACTCAGGAACTCAAACTCACTTTTTTCAAGCTCTGAACCCCATGGCCTTACTCACTACTCATCACCAAGCACAATGCCTGCCCTCATGCCTGCACAGGGTGGAAGCATGAGTCGTGGTTATAGATCCATTTTGCTGTCTTGCTCTGGACAAAGTCTCTTCCTGTTTCTTGTGTCTGGACCTCAGTTTCCTCATATGTTAATGGGTGGGTACATACTGTGTCTAGCCGATGTTCTGACAAATAGCCACTATGCTTGCTGCATAAAATAAATAAATAAACACAAAGTGCTTTTTAGAGAAGCTTAAGTATTTCTGGATCACAAGACCTAAGAATAGGCTTGCCTAGTAGCCATCTCCACTGGAAAGATGTTTATAACTAAGCGGTTTGGGAGGAAGGGAGGCACCCAATGCCTGAGGGATTCAAAGAAGGATGAGGAGGAGAAGCGGAGTAACTTACAGTGCCAGGTAATCCAGGGGGGCCTGCGGGACCAGCTTCACCCTGGATGAAAATAAATGAATGAATGAATGAATGAATGAACGACCATTAATCCTCCTGCCAACACTGTTTATCCTGGGACGGCTTTCCCCAGACGACAGAACCACCCACTCAGCATCTATCTTGACAGAGAGATTCCAAATTATTAACTATTTCAGATGAAGGAAACCTTATGCTTCGAGAATGATCTATGCTAACACGGGTGGCCATAGATCATTTATATCACTCCATGCTATCCCACCGTGAATACGGAAATCAAGTGATCCATGATCCATCTGCTCGTTGATGACACTTAGTGCCATCACGGCCCGGGAAGCAGCAAACATCCCTGCTCTGTGCCCTTGGGCATAAAGACAGGAGCTCCCTTACAGACTCCACGGGCCCCAGCCCAGCCCGTGTGGAGGGGACGGGCCCTTCTCAGGGGACCAGGAGGGGACAAATCTACATTCCTGTAAACAACACAGGTCTGGGACTTAACCTTCCCGAGCTTTTAACTTCAATCTACCATTTTATACATTCTTTGACCTCGTTGCGCTTGTCTACGTCTTCGCAAAATAATGATGGCAGTACCGACAGCTCACCGCATCATAGGGGGACTGACTGAACATCTTCAGCAGGACCCCAAGGAGGAGGACATGGTTCTACATTTGACCCCAGGCAAGGGGGCCATTGGTCTATCCATGCACAAGAAACTTCAGGGAGCAGACACGGTCCCCAAAGCCTGTCCTTCCAGGTGGGCCACGTGACGCCAGGACATGGGTGTCTGTGTCCACGCATGTTCTGAGTGGCCCAGGGTGAGGTCCGGGGCAGGCCTTCCATGCATTGTTAGTAAACCAACGAATGAAACTGGCTTAGAAAGAGACAAGGCCACTCTCAGTAAGCAATAATTATATGATAAAATAGTTATATTGTTTCTATTGTTATACAGTATTTAATTCCAGTTACTGAGTTATGTTTTTTTTTTAAAGATTTTATTTATTGATTGATGAGAGACAGAGAGAGAGAGAGAGAGGCAGAGACACAGGCAGAGGGAGAAGCAGGCTCCATGCAGGGAGCCCAATGTGGGACTCGATCCCGGGACTCTGAGATCACACCCTGAGCCAAAGGCAGACGCTCAACTGCTGAGCCACCCAGGTGTCCCAACCGAGTTATGTTTTTATATATATTGATTCATTGAATCTCCAGAGAAGTGCCTACAAGGCAGACACTCTGACATTCCCATTTCCGAGATGAGGACACTGACACCTAATGTTCATTTGCCTGCTCAAAGTCACAGCCGGCATGTGGCTGAGCCTGGTTCTCAGAATCCGAGCAGCAATGCCTTCACTAAAGTTCCAGAATTTTTTCCAGAAAGAAAAACACTTTCTCAGTGTTATTTGTACTACCCAGTTTTACCCAATTATCCCCCTGACACTGACATCGTCGTGTTCCAGAACCAATCTCATTTAAACCAGTTTACTCCACATTAAAAAGTCCAAATAATCAGAGTTGAGTGTTTCCTGGCGATAAAGGAAAATTTCAACTTTTTAAGTGTCTGGGCTCGGCTCCTGGGCTCCTAGGGAAGCTATCCCTTCACTTTAAAAAAAAAAAAATTATTTATTTATTCATGACAGACACAGAGGGAGAGGCAGAGACACAGGCAGAGGGAGAAGCAGGCTCCCTGCAGGGAGCCCGATGCAGGATTTGATCCCAGGACCCCGGGATCACGCCCTGAGCCAAAGTCAGAGGCTCAACCGCTGAGCCGCCCAGGTGTCCCTATGCTTTTACATTTACCAACGTCAAAATGACTCAGCAAAACTTAAAAGCATGGGCTCTATTTCTGCCCTAGCACACATTGTATGTCTGCCTTGTTAAAAAAAAAAAAAAGAATAACTAAAAGGGAACACTCCAAACATAAAAAATAAAAAATGACAAAACCTCCCTGGTTCCCATAAGATTAAAGTCCTACAGCCTTGCATATACTAAAAACACAAGATAAAGAGATAAAGTCTGTAACTTTCTGGAATGCCCTTCATCACAATGATCATATATACGTAAAAGGCCTATAGAGAACCCTGCCCCGAATGTTTCTTCCCGGAGCACTCTCCTCTTTGTAAAGACCGTGCATCTGGGCAGCTGTCCTAACTTGGGCTCAAATGAAACTCTTTTCCTTTCTCTTTACAAATTTTAAAGGTCTGTACATTTGGTGTCGACACGAGCCAAGGTATGGAGGTGTATTAAGGAGCGGAGGACAGGGGAACAGACTCGTCTCCGATCCAGGGGGTCTAAAGACTGCCTTCTGGGAAGAGCCAGCCCCTCCCCGGCGCTGTAGGGTGAGGAAGGGACAGCAGGTGGGGCAGAGAAGACCCCCGATGACCCCCTGCACGGCTGCAGAAGGACCCATGAGTTCTGGAGTTCGCCACCCGATGGGCCCAGATCCCAGCGTCTCCAGGAAAACATGAAGCCCCAGCAGTCCTGCTGAGGGAGGAGATGATCGTTCCCACTTTCCAAGATGCCACTGGACTAAAAGGGTCAAAGCCGGTGGCGAGGAGGATGGGCCTCGAATGCAGAGGTGGGGGAGCGCAAGACACAGTCAGAAGGGGACGATGTTGCTTTAATGTCCTATTTTGGATTTTTGACCAGAATGATCTATTATTACATATTTCTCTGGAGGAAAGAACGGCAGGCCAGGTTCCCTGGAAGCTTGGATGTGATTCGGCCGGAGGCCTGGCAGTTCTATCAAAGCAATAAAAGGGGCTTTACGGTCTGGCGGAGTCTCTGCATCCTGGAAATGAGTTTCTCAAATGAAAATTGCAATTCCAAAAAAGCCACCAGAGCAGCAAGCCTGGGCCCTTCCCATTTCTGGGCCTCCGTGTCTAGATAGCGGGTCTGTGCAGAGTAAAGCCCTCCTCAGCCTCCAGCCCAAAAGAGAAGCAAGTGGGAGCCCCTTCTGGACCCCAGAGACAATGGGGAGGGGTGGGGGGACTGAGAAAGGGGAGACTGGAGGGGAAGGCAGTGCAAACGTGAGGAGACAGGGGTGGGGGGAGCATCATGCAGGTGACAGGTGATGGGGAGAGCCAGGCCCCCTGGGGGCGCCGTCATTGCTCAGGTGCCCACGGGCCAGGCCGGCCTCAGGCACTGCCCTGCTAGGAGCCAGGACCCTGATGAGACCGACTGCTGGGGTTCCGATCTTAATGCAATATGCTCCTGAGAAAGCAATGTGGCTTTTCTGTGCCTCAGTTTCCTTAGCTATGAAGTGGGGATGCTGCTGGTAATAGGACCCCTCTCAGGGTCACCCTGAGGATCGCCAGAGTCACCGCAGGAGCAGTGCGTCCAGCGGTCCCGGCGCATACGGCGAGTCTCACTCCACCACCCGGAACCTGCGTCCCGCTTCCCAGCAGCCCCGCGGAGGAAGGATCGGTGAACCCATTTCCCAGCCAGCGAGCCAAGGCACAGGGAGGTGGGACAAGGTGCCCAGAGCCACCGGGTGGGCAGAAGCGGATTAGAATCCAGGCCCCAGCTCAGACTCGGAGCCCGGGGCCGTCCCCACCGCGCGGCAGGCGAGGCACATGCACACGGAAGGGCGCTTGGCCAATTCAGGCGGCGACGGCCAGGCGGCCAGCAGCAGCTCGTACCTTTTCACCTGGGTCACCTTTCACTCCCGGGAGGCCCAGCCCACCTTTCTCTCCCTGCGGCGAAAGAGGAAATTAGAACGCACCACAACGCAACACCCGCCTTTTCCACGTACGAGCAAGTGGACCTTGGCTAAAAAACCCCTTTCTTCTCTCGACCTGTGCCATCTTATCAGTAAACGTCAAGGTGAAGCGCAGCTGCGCGGGCCGCCGTCAGTGACCGTGAGGCACCCGATCCCCGTCGGGCCCCCGACATGACCCCCCACCCCGTTGCCCTCTGAAGATGCTGCACCCTCTGCAGACTTCTCTCTCAGCTGGCAGGCCAGAGGGCCTGAGCCCCTTCCTCTCCTTGACTTTGAACCTGGGGAAATACTCCCGAGCCCCAGGTAACACCACCCCATTGGCCCAGGGGCTGGACCCCAGAGGGGGCTGCTTTGCAAGGCCACAGGTGCGGCGCCGCCACTTACCTGCTCTCCTTTCTCTCCCCTCACGCCTGGGAATCCGGGAGCCCCCGGGAGCCCCGCTGCTCCCTGCGGAAACAACACAGCATCGCTGTCTGCTGGGCTCTCGGGGAGGTGAGGGGGTTCTCCTGTGGGCCGGGCCAGGCCCCAGACCTGTGCTCTCCCCCTCCCGCCCCCCGGCCCCCCGAGATCTCCGGCGAATGAATGAATGAATGTACGAAAATATGAACAAACAGACCTTCTCTCCAGGTCGGCCTGCCAGGCCCTGCTCCCCAACTTCACCCTGGAGACAGAATAACAGACACCCCATTATTTTCCACTCACATTTGCAGCAATGGCTGTCATTCCCCCCAGCCCCACACATTCATAGCACCTGCGGGCCGCAATTCTGGATTCTGGGGCATGAGCGTCGCATAGGGTCACAGCCCGAGCCCTACGCAGCTTGGGGCAGCTCGGGCTATGGAAACCCCAAGCCTTTGGCATTTCCAAAGGGAGGGGGCTCCACACTCTTGCACATCCTCTCTGTTCCCCCCCCAAAGAAACATCTGCTGGAACCGTGCTGACTCGGGTCACACCGCTGAATCCATCCATCCTGAACCTACAAGCATACGAAGTGCAACAGCAACGGGCCAAAGCTGTGACTCCGAGGTCCATCCCGCTCCGAGCTGTTAAAACACGTGGCAGGGGAGCCCGGGCCCCAGGCTGGGCCTGGTGATGAAGGAGCAGCCACTGAGGAGCACGCCTGGGCTGACTGCTGTCCAGCGGTTGCTCTTCAGACTTTTTGGAAAACGCAGGCAGCCCCCGGGTTAGAGGCGGGTGAGAGCTTTAGTTTTCCTGTCCCGAGGTGTGCTACAGGAAGGGCAGGTCTTGGGGGGAAATTCTGGTCAAGGTCCAAACGCAAACCCCGAATACCTGCCAGTTCTAGCAGATTGGATGAAGTTTTGCGCTCAGCCTTTCGGGTCCTGGGTAGCGTTTTGGGGTCGTGTTGAAGCGGGAGACTTCTACGGGCCTTGTCTGCTGGCCCCACGACGTCAGGCTGCTGTGTTAACCAGTCCCTGCAGACCACCGATGCGAATTTGTGTGTGTGGTGGTGGTGAGGGGTCGGCGGGGGCATATGAGGGGGACCGTACTTTCTAACCAACGACGTGGCTCGAGAACCACTGACTTCTTGAATGCCGACCTCTAACACCCATCGTGCTACTAGGAGCACGGCCTTGTGTGTAGGGGCACGTCGTGTAGCTCTCCATGAGGACTGTGGTCTTCTGGCAAGTGAACGGCCCCCCCGAATGAATGAACGAGCAAGTTCACGCGTGCACGTCTGATTGCCCCCGCAGCCACGCCAGACTCCGCTGCTGGTGAAGGCCAGCATGACCACCACTTCTCAGAGGCGAAGGGGAGGAGGGAAGAAAAGAAAAAGAGAAGAAAGGACCCCGACGCACTGTTTAGCATTGGGCACTGCGGCTCTGGTGCCGCCAGGGGCACTGGCCCATCCAGAAACGTCCTCCACGCACTCCGATCCCCCGTGAAGTCCCAGTCTTTACAATTAGTAAGAACTGCTCTACGCGGAGTCACGCAAATACGTGCCACTCCAACTGTCGCCTTACACCTGCTGGGATGCTAAGCCCTTCGCCGCGGGGATTGCTTCTCTCGTGCTGAGAAAGCCACTGCGCGTCCGGGCTTGGTCAGAAGGCATCTTGATGAGCTTCGGAAGTGCCTCCCGAGTTCGCGCCACGAGCCCCTACATCAGAGGCCCCGGGGGGACGGGGGGCTGGGCGGCATCTTGAATTCCCGATCTGTGCACCCTACAAGCCAGCTCCCTTCCCTGATGGACCCCTAAACCTGCTGTCCACGACTTAGCTGTAATCCTGGAAGATGTTTTTATCTTTAGCTGGCATTTTGTAAAAAAAAAAAAAAAAAAAAACCGGCATAAGGCCCCAGGCCAGATGGTTTTGGAGGCTGCTGAGTATGTTGTGAAGGTATCATAACTGCAAAAATTCCTAGTTTTGAACTTCCTGGAGACACATTCCAAACGTATCGCACTAGGAATCAGACAAAAACGACATGTGGGCTGGATCTTCCGGCCTTCGGAGGTCACCAGAGATACAAAGCATGTCGCAGACGTTGAGGCCACAGAAATCCCCAAGGGCACCTGTGAGGTCATCCCAACACTTCCTGTGACCGGCAACGACCTCCTGCAGGCCCGTGAACGCGCCAGAGCCGGGCTCCGAAGACCACCAGACACGAGGTCGGAACTCACTTGTGCAAGCCCGGGAGGACGTGGGCTCCACTTTACAAATTGGAGAAGATGCAACTGTGAGGTGTGGTCCCCACGATACCATCTACTGGGTCATCAGCCAACCTGTGCCAGCCCAACAAGTCCTTCCCAGAAAAATGATGGAATTTCAACCAAACACGGAAAGGTGGCCTGGGTGCTTTTAAGACCACGAGCTTCACCCCCCTAAATGCACCCACGCCCAGGCGTGCATGGACGCAGCACAGTAAATTACTCATTAGTATATTTCAGTGACTGGGGATCATCAAAGTGCTTTTTAAATGCATGTGATGCTTCTTAAAACAGGAAGGACCACAGTCCTGTAGGTGGCAACGGGACAACCGTCTGTGCGCTCATGGGGCTCGGGGGCTGGACCTCCGGGATCTGGAACCCAGACAACAGGGGGCTTCCCGGGGGACCCGGGAGGTTCTTGCCACACTGGATCCACCTGGGGGTGCACAACACATCGTCGTCTTCTGAAGAATGCCCGCCCTGTGGAAGGCGAGGCAACACCAGGGCGCCCGCGGCTGCACCCCCTGCACCTTCACCGCCCACAGGTGATCAGGTCCTGCCTTCCCCGGGGGTAGGGGTGAGGCCAGGCCCCTCCCGGCTCCTGCTGGGCCACCGGGCAAACCGGCCCTGGGAACCTGCCAGACGTGGCTGTGGGCAGGGGCGGGGTCCTGGAGGCTCCACAGGTGGTGACCCAGCAGAGGAAGGGCCCCGAGGGGCCGGCCGGGCAATCACGGGGCGGGGCGCAGCACCTGTCAGCCCACGCTCTCCCTGCCCCTGCATGTGCTCCCCGCACACACCCCACACACGTACCCCACACGCTCCCCCCACACGTACCCCACACACTCCCCACACGCTCCCCACAAAGGCTCCCCACACAGGCTCCCCACATACACTCCCCACACACCCCACGTACACACACACCCCACATGCACTGCACGTACACACACCCCACACATGCACCCTATGTACACACACCCCACACATGCACCCTATGTACACACACCCCACACATGCACCCTATGTACACACACCCCACACATGCACCCCACATACACACACCCCACACACACTGCCTGTACACACACCCCCACACCCCATGTACATGCACACACCCCATATGCACTCCACGTACACACACCCCACAAACACACCCCATGTACACACACTGCACATGCACCCTATGTAACACCTCACACACACCCCATGTACACACACACCCCACAAGCACACTCCACACATACCTCACACATGCACCCCACATACAAACATCCCCCAAACACACACCCTATGTACACTTACACCACAGACACCCTACTCCATACCCCCACACACACTGACACATACACACGTGCACCCGCCCACAACACACCAGACGCACCCCCATACACATACTGACATAGACCACATGTGTACACCACACACATACACACATACAACATACACTCACCTCCCCCCGACAGACACTGACACACGCTGTACAGCAAACACACCCCACACCCCATATACACATACCAACACACACCACACACATACACACCACACATGCATCCCACATACAGACACCAACACACACCACAGACGCACACCACACACATACACACACCCTGCACACCCCTCATATACAGACCGACACACACCACAGACAGACACACACACACCAGATACACACACACAGGGCGCCACACACAGGGTCCCGCCCTCTCTCCCGTGTTCACTGCATTCTGAGCTCAGGCCACATCTGAGATTTGAACCCCGGGCCTCAAGACAGAGGAGACCCTGCTGCCCATGACGTGGGGCTCCGAGGGGACAAGCCATCCAAACCCGGCACCGGGGGTCCCCACACCCACAGGAGCGCCCTGTCCAAACACAACGGGGACTGGCCTCTGCCTCTCCCACAGCCCTCGGCACCTGCTGCAAGCGCAGGGGGCCGGACGCCCCAGGCTGCACCCGCCAGCAGCGGGGCCAGGCCTTAGGGAGCACCGG